>NC_134096.1:141668932-141973932 GCF_000715075.1 Nicotiana tabacum | reverse complement strand
AGGAGGAGGTGATGGTAACAAAGGTGGTTGCGTGAAGGGGGAAGTGGTGGTGGAAGAAGACGCAAAGGGAGGGATAAAATAGGGGTTGGGCCATAGGCAGATCTATGATTTAAATATTACGGGTTAAACTTTTAAGGTTTTTAAAATTGAACCCATTATATTTTTAAAGTTATGTGTTCACACCTAACATTTTTATATTTTTTAATGAATCTTTACATATAAATTTTTACTCCGCATCGAAAAGGTTCTAACACTACATTAGCCTCTGGTTTGGGCGGTCCACCACATCAGAATTTCAGGCTACCTAGGATGTGTTTTCATTGTGGTGGATCAAAAATATACTTAGGACATAATGATCCTTTTCGCACTAGTGAAAGAGCATTTTTGGTCATTTTTCATATTATTTAAACACGAATAATTCAGTATTTCAAAACAGGTTGCCGTTTGATAAAATTTAAAAAAAATAAATTAAATTAACAATTTTGAAAGTCAACTTATACGACTTGATATGGGACAAACGAGGTAGTCATTAGTAATTCTTCCTTCAGCAATAATATCGACCACTAAAGGTGAAACCTTACCCCAATTCGATATTATTACCAAATAAATAAAGGCATGATAAACCCATCAGTAAACTAACTTGTCTTCACTAAATGGGTGTCAGAATATAATTAATCCAATATTTATGTGATTTCTTCAACTTGTCCTAAGATTGAAGGTTGAGTAGGTTATATAATTATACTGAAGGGTCATAACAGATTCAACCAAGTATAACCCGTCATTTTTTTTTTGACTTTTTGGTTAAAATACTAACCAACAAGTTGATTTTCAACCCATTATCTGAATGTCTAAATTAAAGCACTCAATAAGCCACCCAATTCTCTTACAATAATATTAAATATACTGAATGAAAAAAATGAAAAACTCTGGCCCAATCGTAACAAGAAATTAAAATTAGTCTACATATCTCATGAGTGCGTGAATATACAATGACTTGTGTATTGGGTGACCCAGTGTACGGTAGATGACTTGTGTTATGACTCACTACGGCGCCACACATTCATATTAATCCTTAAACATCTTTGGACTACTTGATCGTGAACATGACTCGTTACTTTTACTTAACTTGCTCGGACTTGTTCAACCTTGACCCGGACTGATTTCTTTGTCTTTGAGATAGAATGAAGATTATGTGGGGCATTGGAGCTACAACTGTCAAGTAAAGTTTCCACTTGGTTCATGTATGTAGTTGGAATTACGAAGAGTAGAAATACCCGCACTTTCATTGTTTCACTTGGTTTTGAGGAGCTTTGGTTGGAGCAAGACGCACTTTACAAAAACAAAAAAAAATTAGTTTCAGTCCTTTCACTAAATTTTTTAAAAATATTCATACAACTATATCGCTTATAAAATAATAAAATAGACAAATTTCTAAAATAACTAATAATTAATTAATAATCAGATAAAATGTTGTTTTATATGGAGTATTAGATTAAGAAAATAGCACCGTCGCTAGAAAGCAGCCAGCTGTGAATGAGCAAGGTT
This sequence comes from Nicotiana tabacum, assembly GCF_000715075.1. Taxonomy (NCBI): domain Eukaryota; kingdom Viridiplantae; phylum Streptophyta; class Magnoliopsida; order Solanales; family Solanaceae; genus Nicotiana; species Nicotiana tabacum. Next base: position 141,972,387 of record NC_134096.1, on the reverse strand, counting down.
TGATCTGTAATTGGTACAAAGCAAGTTGGTTATTCCTTGCATTGATTGAAGTGATGATCAGCTCGCATACTATCCCTCACCTAACTCATATTACTATGAAGTTCATTACTTTGACTTATCTAGATTTTGTTCCAACTTTTATTTATTTATTTATTTATTTAAATCCGCCCATAATTGTCCCCGTAAGAGATTCAAATGTAGTTTGTGATGAGTGTCTGGTAAATTCTTTTCTTTCCACACTCTATTTTTGTGATGTTGAAACTTGTAATTAGAATCTTAAGCGAGAGGTCTTCAAAGATACAATAATTGTTAAACTTTTTCAAATAATATATCAATGAGCCTTTATGTTTTTATTTTACGATTTAACCACTATAAAAAAGATTAGAGGAAAAAGTGAGTTTTTCAGTCTCAAAAACATAATATAAATATAATCTCGACGTGTCACGTCAGATTGCAAATATGTATTAAGTTATAAGGCCGGAGTCTTAATTAGTTATGAAACGAAACTACATACAACTAAATTGAACAATGTATATTCTATCTGAACACAAAAAGAAAGGGAAAAAAACGAAGAAGAAGAAGAAAACATTCATGCTTAAGCTGAAGCAGCTCTAGAAGCTACGAGTTCGATCGCTATTTTAATAATGATAGTATGCAAAAGACACATACTTTGCTTGAGTGCCTGTACAGCTTGGGGTCAAGGACACATATGGTTGGCACTCGTCGACTTTAATTCATTTTAGAGTTACGAGGGTCTTTAACCTTTCTAATCGCTATTCCCCGTCATCTTTATACTTCCTCCCGTCCACTTTAATTACTACTTTCGTTCACTTTTACTATATTTTAAAAATAATTTTTTATTTTTACTTGTTATTTTTTGTATATCAAGAGAATAATTTTTTTTTCCTGTTATATCCACAATATTAATAACTCATTTCAAATCATTTTATCAAATTCATTAAAAATATGCATCAATAATATGAGTATCATGATAAATTATGCACTTCATTACCATGATATTTGATTTTTTTGGAGTAAAAGTGAATGGAGGAAATAATTTTTTTGGCCTTTTTCTTGTTGTCTATATTATTTGATTTTTTCAGATATCAAGAAAGAATTATTTTTTTTTCAAAATAACCCCTGGAATTAAGAGTGTAGGAGTATTTGTTATAATGTCAATGAATAAATTAAGATAAATTTAATCAACTTTATTGTTAATTAATGTTAAAAATTGAATTCTTCAATACGTGTGAAAATAACCAAAAAAATAATTAAAGTGAACCGTATAGAGCAGGATGAAAAGCATTACATTCCGTGAAGATTTTGCTGAAGTACATTTCATTTTAGGGTTTAATTTTGTAACACTGATAATATACTTACAATTTTTTGTCAAATTATTTAAAAGTAAATAACAATAAACATTATAGAAAAACGTGAACCAGAAAACTGAAAAAAAAGGGTATGTAACGAACGTCATACAACTTGTACTGTTGGATATGTGAACAACCTCCTTGTACTTCCAAGTTACGAAACGAAACTACATACACTAGCTAGCTTGGAACCATAGTCCACAGACAGTGACAGCGATAACAGTCCTCTTCTACGTGCAACAAGCTAAGGGCTATAGAAATCAAATAAATAGGAGCAGTATGTATCCATTAATATTGCATTAAACACTCTGAACTTCCAATCGTACACACGAAAAAATTGATTATATTTCAAAATCAACAGCTGGCATACTTAATGATACACAACAAATTCAATAATTAAGAGGAACATTTGGAGGAGAACATGCAAATTGGGAAAACGTAAGTTCCCATCACTGTTTAAGGACATTTGCGGGTGTTGTTATGAGTAGTAAGGTTGAAGTAGCAAGGGCAAGCTTCATAATTGCCTGAGGTCCCTGGTGGCACGCAGTGGCAGGTACGGCAGCAACTTCCACAAGCTCTGTTGCATAGATTTGGCCGAGATGTTTCACTGCACCTATATTTACAAGCTCCTGTGCAATCTGTAACATAATCGAATTCAGAATTTAGAGTTATTGGATTCAAAATTATCGTAATTTAGAAATTTGTACATTAATTTGTCGTGGAGGAAATATATAAATGTTATATATATTACCTAATGGCTTTGGAGCTTGAGGGCTTGGTGCTGGTGGCTTGCTGCTATTTCCCTGCATCAATATTCCAAAATCAAACGTTGTTACAAGATGAAAGAAAGTTAAAACATGACATGGTATTTGAGCTTTTAAAAAAGAGGAACCTGTTGAAGGGCATGAGTGAAATGGACAAGCACAAGTGATGCAATAAGCAAAACAGCGAACGCCTTTTGGAATGCCATTGTTTCAGATACTAAAAAGAAATGGGGTAGCAAGGAGAAAACTGATTAGAGCTCTGAAATCTGAGCTGGCCTTCACTATGGATGTGAAGTAAAGAGAAGAGTGATGTATTTATAGCACAAGAAAAGATGTACCATCCACCCTATACTTTCTTGGGGTGTGAACATCGTGGGCTTAAGTTACACATATTTTTATCGAGTTGAAGTGTTTATCTCACCACTAACTAAATTGAAGTGTTTAACATACAATTTATGTCAAGTTCAAGGGGCTATAATGGTATTTAGCCTTAATATTTCTACGAGTGATGTAGAACAAGTACTAGTCGATACATTTGGACCGTAAAATTAAGGTTCGCAGGAAATTGAGACTAATATGCTGCTTGACCAAGCTTCTTTTGAGCCAAAAATATTTTTTTTTGGTCAAAAATATTTTTTTTTCTAAAATTAAGGTATTTGGCCAAGCTTTTGAAAGAAAAAAAAGTATTTTTGAGGAGAAGGAGAAGCAGAAAAAAATATCTTCATTCTAAAAGTACTTTTTGAAAAATACTTTTGAGAAAAATACATTTAGAAGTAATTTTTTAAAGTTTGGTCAAACACTAATTGCTGCTCAAAAGTATTTTTTAAATTAATTAGTCAAACAAAAGCTGCTTATCACCAAAAGTACTTTTGAGAAAAACACTTTTGAAAAAAAAAACGCTTTTCAAAATAAACTGATTTTTCCAGCTTGGCCAAACTAGCCATACATGTTTTTGTTTGTCGAGAGGACTTTAGAATGGTTACAACTTTTGATTCGAGTGGATTTAAAAGACAGTCAAAATAGAGACGTCGATCTTTCTTATTGATCTAGCCCCAGTCAGTGTTGGCCGTCTTTGGCCTCAAAATTCTTCTATTTCAACCACCGTCCGGTCTACTACTTTTTCCTATTTCTGACAGTACTTTACCGTAATTCTATCTTTTTATGTGGTCGTCTTTATGTTTAAGTCCGATATTTTGCATTTTTGTTACTGGTTTTCTAAGATGATTTAGGTTGAATTCTATAATTTTATGATTTAGTTTCTAAAAATACATTTTTGGGCCTAGCTACGACTTAGATAAAAAAATTTGAAGAAATACAATTTTATTTTTCATAATTTGCGATAAAGCAATCACTATAACTACTCCTATTCTTTATTTATATGCTACTTGCCGAAGTGCTGTTATCATTCATTCTCATATTAACGTCATTTACATGTTTCCCCAAAATCAACTTGTCTCAGTGATGATGTGCAGAAAGAAATGGGAAGTAGCTTCGAAAGTCGCACTTCCAGCCTAGCTTCCCACCAGACTAGATTCTTGAAAAAGAGTTTATTCGATTGTGTTCTTTTTATATACATTAACAAAAGAATGTTAAACTATTACTGTGTCATACAAAAATATTAAAAATAATTGTTTACATAAAGCAAAATATATAAATATATATAATGCGCACAGATTACCTTCTATAACATAATTTGTTGATGATATTAAAAATTATATTATTCCGTATATATATAGGTTAAATCCAGTGTAAATACAGTAGAAGCATAAGGAGCATCTTGCAGGATTTGCTACCGCAACTTAGATAACAAGCACATAATTTATGACATAATCTCCCAAGTTGCATCTTGCAGGCTCTTGTTGATCGATATTGGTATTATGTTAAAGAGAAGGAAAAGGTCCGACCGAACGATCGAGAATTAGGTGGGGTACCTTGACTAAGGATAAAGCCCATGAGTTGGAAGGGCGATTGTCGGCTATGGGAGCCTGGAGGAACAGTGGTGACACGAGCATTATGCGGTCGACGATAACAGACTGTATAAAGGAGGCTGTGAGAGAGGTGTTAGGGATCTCGATGGACATCTCTGGCAGGCACAAAGGAGACTGGTGATGGAATGAAGGGGTCAAAGGTAAAGTGGAAGCGAAGAAGGCAGCATACCTAAAATTAGTAGGGAGCACAAGTGAGGAGGAGAGGAGAGCGTGCATGGAGTAGTATAAGGTAGCTATGAAGGAAGCCAAGCTAGCGGTCACGGAGGCTAAAGCTGCAGCCTATGGCCATATGTACGAGGAACTGGGAAAAAAAGGCAGAGAGAAGAAGTTATTCCGGCTGGCGAAGACGAGAGAGAGGGAGGCCCGGGATTTGGACCAAGTGAGATGCGTCAAGGACGACGATGGTAGAGTATTGATGGAAGATGCCCAGATTAAGAGGAGATGACAGACTTACTTTCATGAACTTCTGAATGAAAAAGGTTACCTTCTATGACATAATATGTTGATGATATTAAAAATTATATTGTTCCGTATATATAGGTTAAATCCAGTGTAAATACAGTAGAAACATAAGGAGCATCTTGCAGGATTTGCTACCGTAACTTAGATAACAAACACATAATTTACGACAGAATCTCCCAAGTTGCATCTTGTAGGCTCTTGGTGATGGATGTTGGTATTATGTTAAAGATAAGGAAAAAGGTCTGACCGAGAATGACTGAGAATCAAGTGGGGTGCCTTGACTAAGGATAAAACCTAGGAGTTGGATGGGCGGTTGTTAGCTATGGAAGCCTGGAGGAACAATGGTGACGCGAGCATTATATGGTCAACGACAATAGACTGTATAAGGGAAGTTGCGAGAGAGGTGTTAGGGATCTTGACGGTCGTCTCTGGCAGGCACAAAGAAGACTGGTGGTGGAATGAAGGGGTCCAAGGTAAAGTGGAAGCGAAGAAGGCATCATACCTAAAATTAGTAGGGAGCACAAGTGAGGAGGAGAGGAGAGCGTGCATGGAGTGGTATAAGGTAGCTATGAAGGAAGCCAAGCTGGCAGTCACGAAGGCTAAATCTGCAGCCTATGGCCGTATGTACGAGGAACTGGGGAAAAAAAAAACGGAGAGAAGAAGTTATTCCGGCTGGCGAAGACGAGAGAGAGGAAGGCCCGGGATTTGGACCAAGTGAGATGCATCAAGGACGATGATGGTAGACTATTGATGGAAGATGCTCAGATTAAGAGGAGATGACAGACTTACTTTCATGAACTTCTGAATGAAAAAGGGGATCGGGATATTGTGCTAGGTGAACTTAAAAATTCCGAGAGTCACCAGTAATGTGGGTTGGCTTGGATTACTTAGTGTTGCGCGCCTAGGAGGGCAGCGCGCTTTGGGATGCGGAGGAGCTATTATCGTCCAGCTCCCTAACCTAAAGCGGCACCGGGTTTGGACCGCAGGGAACCGTAGCATGGGGGGACGTCTAATCCTTTTGCCGCCGCAAGGCTGGCTAATACCTATCCAGAAGTTTTCGCAACTCAATCATAGATGATGGAATCATCAAAGATTTGACCTTTTCGAACTCTGTCCGTGACTTTGGGGACTGCAGGCGCATCAAGGTTGAGGAGGTCGTGAGAGTTATGCATAAGATGAGTAGGGACAGAGCGACCGGGCTAGACGAAATTCCGATTGAATTTTGGAAGTGTGTGGCCAGAGAAGGCTTGGAGTGGCTGACCAGGCTGTTAATGTTATTTTTAGGACGAAGAAGATGCCAGAAGAATAGAGGTGGAGTACGGTGGTTCCGTTATATAAGAACAAAGGTGATATCTAGAGTTGTAACAATTATAGGGGTATCAAATTACTGAGTCATACTATAAAAGTTTGGGAGAGAGTGGTTGAAGCGAGGGTGAGGAGGATAGTATCTATATCCGACAACCAGTTCGGGTTCATGTCGGGTCGTTCTACTACGGAAGCTATACACCTTATTAGGAGGTTGGTGGAACGGTACAGGGAGAGGAAGAATGATCTGCATATGGTATTCATTGATTTAGAGAAAGCGTACGACAAGGTTCCTAGAGAAGTTCTGTGGAGATGCTTAGAGGTAAAAGGCGTGCCGGCTACCTATATTTGGGCAATTAAGAATATGTATGATGGGGCAAAGACTTGGGTCAGGACAGTAGGAGGCGACTCTAAGCATTTTTCGGTTGTTATGGGGTTGCACCAAGGTTCTGTGCTCAGCCCGTTCATATTTGCCCCGGTAATGGACGCGTTAACACACCATATTCAAGGGGAGGTGCCATGGTGTATGTTATTCGCCGATGACATAGTTCTGATTGATGAGTCGCGAACCAGTGTTAACGAGAGGTTGGAGGTCTGGAGACAGGCCCTTGAATCTAAGGGTTTCAAGCTAAGAAGGACGAAGACGAAATATCTGGAGCGTAAGTTCAGCACTGAGCCGAGGGAAGTGGGCGTGAAAGTGAGGCTTGAATCACAGGTCATACCAAGTATTGACAATTTCAAGTATCTTGGGTCGGTTATCCAGATAGGAGGGGAGATTGACGAGGATATCACACACCGTATTGGGGTGGTATGGATGGAGTGGAGGTTAGCATCTGGAGTCTTGTGTGATAAGAGAGTTCCACCGATACTCAAAGGTAAGTTTTACAAAGCGGTGGTTAGATCGGCCATGATGTATGGGGTTGAGTGTTGGCCTGTTAAGAACTCATATATCCAGAAGATGAAAGTAGGAGAAATGAGGATGTTGAGGTGGATGTACGAACACACTAGGATGGATAAGATTAGGAATCAAGATATTTGGGAGAAGGTGGGCGTGACTCCCATTGATGACAAGATGCGGGAAGCGAGGCTTAGATGGTTCGGACACGTACAAAGGAGAAGCCCAGATACTCCGGTAAGGAGGTGTGAGCGGGTGACTTTGGAGGGCACGAGAAGAGGTAGAGAACGACCTAAGAAGTATTGGGGAGAGGTGATCAGGTAGGACATGGCGAGGCTTCAGATTTCCGAGGACATGGCTCTTGATATGAAGTTGTAGAGGTCGAGTATTAGGGTTGTAGGTTAGGAGGTAGTTGAGTCTCCTTTACTTCGTACCTTTGTGAGGCTAGTCTGGTAGGGTTTTTGTCAATGTCAGTTAGTGGCATTGTTGTGTCTTACTACTCCTTTGTTTACCATAGTGCCGGGTCTATGTAGTCTATCGCCTTTTGCTTTGCATCTAATTTCTCATTTCTATGATGTTATTTTTTCTATGATTTCTATTGGTGATACTAATATTGTCTCTTTTTGTCTTCTTGAGTCGAGGGTCTTTCGGAAACAGGCTCTCTACTTTCTCGGGTAGGGGTAAGGTCTGTGTACATACTACCCTCCCCAAACCCAATTAGTAGGATTTCACTGGATCGTTGTTGTTGTTGTTGTTATTTAAGTTAAGATTTGTGATTATGACAAGTTCTTAGTTGAATTATTGTTCGATTATTTGGTGTAAACTTGCCTGGTAATGATTTATTCATTTGGACGAATAAATTACAGACTTGGAAACTAGCACTACTTTCTTTTTGCTCGTTTCAAATTATGTCCTCTGGGAAGAAATTTTTATATTATACTCCATATTGGTTATATGTGACTAAAGCTTTTTTCTTTTTTGTCAATACCAATTTTATCAACTCTTTTTCTTAAAATTAAATTCACAGAAAATTAAAATATCTAATCCAATTTCTTAGAGCTCGTTTGGATTAGCTTATTGTAAATAGCTGATAAGGTTGAACTATTGAAAAATATTTTTAAGTGGTAAAACTGATAGACGTACTGAAACTAATAATAAACAGTTGATGTGTTTGGTAGAAAAGTGCTGATAAGTTATTTTTTTTAATTAAAATGACTAAAATATCCTTAACACTTTGCAAAAGATTATAAATTAAATTTTTTTTTTGTAAAGAAAAAGATGAACAACGAATATGGAATGAAAAGAAAGTTAGAATTTTTTTTTTGAGAAAAATATTTTGTGTATTAGAAAATATTATTAAGGATAAACTAGTAAAAGACTTGGTCAAACTAAAAGTGCTTATAAGCTAAAAAGTCATAAGTAGGGAGTCACAACTTATGACTTATGACTGATTTTAACTTATAATCACTTGGCTTATAAGCACCTTGGGTGTTTACCAAACGCGTAGATAAGTCAAAAGGTACTTACTTACAAGCGAGTTACCAACTTATAAGCTTAGCCAAATATCCTCTTAATATCCACTGTAATCGAGATGCAAATATTAATTAATTGCATAAAAATACAATGATAGGATCAAAGAAAAAACTCTATAATTAAATTAGGTCAAATAATGTCGGACATGATATTTTACGAATTACAAGGGTACACTTTACTAATGAATAATGATAAAACTCTACTTTCTCTCATAAAGTTGCTAAAAACTTTAGATTACAAAGAGAATCTCAATTATTGGGTCATCTAAAATATATTACAAATAATTGTAATATTTTATTTATTACAATAAAATATATTGATAATGATAATTTCTTGTACTATCAATCTATACATGTAAAATCATATTACATCTACGTTAAGCCGAGGCAACCCCAGAAACTAGGAGATATCCATTTTTTTTCCCTAGAAGAGTTTACATAATTCAAAGTTGATAAATTAAACGGCAAAGGGCCAAATATATCTTTTTATTTTTGAAAATGGTCTAAGAATACTCTTCGTTATACTATTGGGTTATCTATACCCCTGCAGTCATATTTTGGGTTCAAATATACCCCTCATTTAATCGGAGGGACACATGTCATCGTCTTGTTGGTCAATCCTAAATATCTCCTAATTAATTAAAAAGACTCATTACCTATACCCGAAAAATATTTTTTTTTTGGGTAAAAACTGGAAAAAAACAAATTTGTTTCTACTAAAAACTGGAAAAAACGAAATATTTTTTTTCCCCAGTTTTTTACAAAAAACAAACTGCTTTAAAAACACTAAAAAATATTTTCTAAAATAATTTTTTTTGTAAAAACTGAAAAAAAGCTGAAAATTAGTTTTCTAAAGCAATTAAAAAGTGGAAAAAACTGAATTTTTTTTTTACTAAAAACTGAAAAAAACGAAAATATTTATTTTCCAGTATTTTACAATAAAACTACTTTAAAAGCAATGTTTTTGTAAAAAAATGGAAAAAAAAATATTTTCGTTTTTTTCAGTTTTTAGTAAAATTTTTTTTAGTTTTTCCAGTTTTTAATTGCTTTAGAAAATTGATTTTCACCTTTTTTGTTTTTCAATTTTTACAAAAATATTATTTTAGAAAATATTTTTCAGTTTTTTAAAGCAGTTATTTTTTGTAAAAAACTGGAAAAAAATATTTTGTTTTTTTCAGTTTTTAGTAAAAAAGCATTATTTGTTTTTAGTTTTTACAAAAAAAAAAGTTATTTTTTCGGGTATGAGTAATGAGTGTTTTTAATTAATTAGGAGATATTTAGAATTGACCAACAGGACGATGACACGTGTCCTTCCGTTTAAATGAGGGGTATATTTGAATCCAAAGTATGACTGCAGGGGTATGGATAACCCAATAGTATAACGAGGGATATTCTTATACCATTTTAAAAAATAGAAGAAGATATTTGGCCCTTTACCGTAAATTAAATGTCCCACAGCTGGAGTGCTTGCTTTAACTAGTTGAAGGGACGAATGTAGCTGGCACTAGGCTGGTCCTTGTTATCTCACTTCGATAAAAACAAATTATTTCGCGAAGATGTTAGTTATCTCTTGTGCTGTTGAAATATTATTCCGCGATAATTATGTAAGTCATACTACAAAAAAAAAAGACTAGAAAATTATTTTGATCCTTTTCCAATTAAATTAAAGTACCTTGAATATGTATGGAAAAGACCTGTATAATTTGCAGTAAAAAGTATAAAAATGACAGAACAATTTTTTGCTTTCTACTGAAAAAGAAAAACGCATGCATAGCTACCATAATGATTCCTATAATTGTAATCAAATTCTGTACATGTCTTCTTTGCTTCTACTTTGATATAAATATAAACTTGAATTAATTGCAAACTGCATGAGCTCTATGATAAGATAAAATAGAAAATCAACCACCAAATACCAATAAAAACTTATGCAAGCGCCTTACGATTGTAGTCTTCCTGAATTTAAAACCATATATAAAAATTCGTTAATAGAAGGCAAATTTTTTATTTGAAATACAGTTAGAAACTAGAAGAGTAAAATAGTGTATGACCAAGAGAAAATTTGTAAAGAGAATTGAAACAGGCAGAAGATACATTTTCTTGTTTTTGTTAGGAGAGAAATATTTTTATCCCTTTAGTTGCAAAGGCAAGTATAACATAAACTTTGATATGAAAGCAGGTTTACCATGATATGCAACCTTTTTGAAAGTATTGGTTATTAGAGTATATTTGAGTATAACAGTACTGGGTAACATGCAACACACATAAACTATACAGAGGTAATGGGGAGGTACTGAGTTCTTTATCCGTTAATGATGCCAAGTATTCTTCTGACATGATTGTAGAGCCAACTAACTGCTAATAATATTAACTATAATAGTCGAAGTACGTTAAGAAAACTCCATTTCATTTTGGCATTTTCTTTATCATGTTTGTTTATCCTAAAAATGGATAACAATTAAAGTTGTACACGGTTTAAAAGATACGTGATTTCGATTTAACACGAATGGTCAAAGAACATCAAGTAATTGAATTAAAGGAAAACAAAACGATCAAATCAAATGTGACGAAGTAATTAAGCCTGTCATTAGATTTGAATGCTAAAGACCGGTTCCAATCGAGCCCTCGGAATGGAGCTCAGTTGCAACTGAATGGATGAATAACTTGAAGAACACTTGAACAATTACTAAAAGACAAAAGTAAACTTTATTGCTTCGATATGCATGCCAATAGTGACCCAAAAAATGAAAAGGTTCCCCTCTTTATATGGTAGAGCAGTTTTAACCCTAATACAAGTCTAAATAAGGTAAAAATTCTTTCCTTCCTTATATCCCGAGAAAACAAGATCCGCAGTTAATATCGGGCGTGATTTGTGCCGTAATATGTGGCTGATAGCGGATATTTCGGCTCCTCGTTTGTCCTCTTTAACCGTCTTTTCCTCTACCCTCGATACTTTGTTTCGTTTGAGCTTGATTCTTCCCATGTTTAACCATGCTCGATCTCCGACGTATCATTCATCCACCCCCGGATTCCGATCTGTGGTCACCCTCGGCCTTACCCGAGCCAACATCGAATCACATTGTTCCTCGGTTCTTCATCAGGAAATCGGGAGTAACTTTTATCCCCGATTTTACCCATACACAGATAGTCCCCTCATTTCTCGGAGAGTAGATTTATAGGAGCGATGAGTGATCCACATCCAATCCGCACTCAATAGTGAGTGAAAACGGTCGTTGGAAGAATAGTACCCAACAAGAGTCGGGGACAATTTCCACATGGAGTTTAATATGAGTGTTATGGTGTACACTTGATGAGAGTAAATGAAATAGCTTAATTGCGCTTCCAAACAAGGGATTTTATTTTCTACTTCTAAAATAACACTAACAATTATCAACTAAGGAGAAGAAACTAGAAAACAAGTAATTATTTTTGTTGTTTTTATCAAATGGGTAAAAGGCATAGGGATTTAACCTTCACCTAGGTGTTAGCCTAATGGATAAATCACGTTAATGCTTGTTTTAGTGACCGGGATATATTATAACTCTTAACTCTAAATTACCCACTAAATACCTCTCAATTATAGAGTGATTTTGCCCAAATTGGCTTCCTCAAGCCCAATTAGGTATCAATTCAAATAATTGATATGAGCTCAAGACGGGTTTTTTCTATCTCTAGTTCAAACCCTTTAATTAGACTAGCCAAAACCTTAACTAGCCCAATTTCTTGTTAGCCAAGTTTTCTTAGACTAAGTTCCTCTTTCTCAAGTAAGAACCAAGTCAAATAGGCATGAATAAATATTTGCAACCATTAATTCTAGAAATAATGCATGAACAAGGCAAAATAATAAACACACAATCATAATCAAGCATTAAATCAATCACCCATAAGGATTACACACTAGGGTTGGGTCACAACCTTAGAGAATATCTAGCTACTCATTGTAGAAATTGAAGAAAACATAGAAGAAGAATTAATTAAAGCCATAACTAAGATTAAATTGATAAAACTAATAATTTTTAGCCCAAAAATGTCACTAATTACCCAAAACAATAAAATATAACGGCTACAGGTCTAAATATTACAAAACTTGCCCTAAAAAAGTATTTCATGTCTATTTATAATAGCTCAAAATTCGCTGACAAAAATGCCCTTCAGGAGGTTCTGCAGCCGTACAATTTCATGTGCGGTCCGCACTTTTCTTAGCTCCAGCAAGTGTAGAGATTCTGCACCCGCACAATTCCATTTGCAACTGCACTTCAGCTTCTGCGGCCGCACTTTTCCTTCCGCAGCTACACTTTTTGCAAGGCTTCACACTTGGTCATTTGCACAGTCTCTGAACTTTTTGAATTCTTGTCAGTGCTACCTTATTTTGCGGCCGCACATTTAGTGTGCGGACCGCACTTCTCCAAACACCCTCTAAGCTTTAAGTACCAGATCTGCGGCCGCAGAGGTATTTCTGCAGACCGCACTTTCTTCTGTGGCTGTAGAATTCTTTCTGCGGACCGCACTTTAGCCTGCTGCACTCCTTCTTGATTTTATGAGTTGGAACACTCCTTTTTAAGTTAGATTCTTCCGTTGAGGTCTAATTCTCCGACATGCCTGCAATTTGTACAATTCCATTAGTTTTGGGAACATGAATCAATACTTTCGGACTAAAACTAAAGCAAGAAGGTACTAATAAGCGGTTAAAATCCACACTTATCAACTCCCCCAAACTTAAGTCTTTGCTTGTTCTCAAGAAAATAAATTAGTTCCCACCTCCTCAAAGTGAAAGGTCATTTCAAAGAGTCAATTGTAAACCATTCATACTTAGTTGGGACCAACAATTACCTACAATACTCATGCATTTTTCAATAAGGTAACAAATCACATATTATGCACATATAACTCTAATGTGACACTTGAGCTTTAAAAAATTGACAACTCTTATTCTATCATGTAAATCATGGTAGACCCCAAACTCTTCCTCATCTGCCTTCTATTTGCCAAGCTCACTTCAAGAATTAACACTCAATCTTTAGATCAATGAAAGGTTCAATCTTCTCTCAGAAAGAAATGTCACAAGTAAGGTTTCAAGTACCATAGGCTTGCCCCTCATGTAGATTATCACTAATGTAAGCTTACTCGGTTCATAATCAAGTAGGGCTTCTTTCGGGTTGTAATGAAGGTTTTTGGATTGGGGTAGGATACCATATGGGATAAGTGGTTACACCCTTCCTTATGCACTCCATATTTTCATTTCTTGGCTCACATTTACCAACTCTTAGAGGCATTTCCATTTATTGGGGGCTAGAGAGACTTGATATCACTCTATTTTTTTGTTCATTTCATTCTTTTTCTCCCTTGATGCTCATACTAGAGATAGTTGTCTCTTTTGATTTCATCAACCTTCCTTTTTATTCTCTTTTTGGAGTTTTCTTTTTGTTCTTTTCTTTTCTTGCCTTCTCTTTTCATAGAGATCATTTCTTTTGTCTTTTTGGTGTTGTCACGACCCAAAATTCACTATTGGCCGTGATGGCGCCCAACGGTGAATTATCAACTTAATTACTCATTTTGTTATTTTTAAAATCATAAATAGAGTAAAATCTGACACTCGTAGAAACCTGTGATTTTCTTTACCAAATCCCGTATAAAATATAAATTACAAGGCAAAATAATAATAATAACATGAACTACAATACTGAACATCCACTAGGAACCCCCAAAACTCGGTGTCACAAGTACATGAGCATCTACTAGAAGGTACAATAACAATAAAACATCTGTCTGGAATACAGGTTAGACAGGAAAAATATAAATAACTCTGATGGAGATACCGTATGCTGCGGATCGTAACATAGGATGCAACTCATCGTAAAGTCCTCGCAATAGCTACGCCTTTGCATCCAAAAGACCACCAGAAATATATACCTGCACAATAAGTGCAGAAGTGTAGCATGAGTACGTAAATTAACGCGTATCCAGTAAGTATCTAGGCTAACCTCGGAGAAGTAGTGATGAGGGGTCGACATTGACACTTACTAGTAGTCCAATAAATCAAGTACAATAGAAAGTAAACAAGTATGAGGCATGGTAAATAAATAGTGTAAACAAATATAGGTACTGATACGATCCTCCTCTGAACAGTAAACACAAGCTCTCAATTATCGGTTACCTCCTCAACCGGAGTATATATATAAAATAGTTCCCACCAGATAGGTCATCACAACTCAAATCAGGAAAACTCATGGATACGACGGCTTCTTGTCAAATATTACGCACGATGTTGCCGAGGCGAACGACCCGATCCCATAAGAGTGTTTCATGAAGCTGCCGAGGCGAACGACCCGATCCCATAAGAGTATTTATAGAAATGCCGAGGCGAACGACCCGATCCCATAAGAGTATTTATAGAAATGCCGAGGCGAACGGCCCGATCCCATTAGAATATGATGCTACCTAGGCGAATGACCCGATTCCATAAAAATATGATACTGCCGAGGTAAATGGCCCGATCCCATAAGAATATGATACTGTCGAGGTGAACGACCCGATCCCATAGGAATATGATACTATCGAGGTGAACGACCCAATCCCATAAGAGTGTGGTACATAATCCAATTGAGGCGAATGGCTCGATCCTATAAGAGTGCGGTACATAATCCTGCCGAGGCGAACGACCCTATCATATAAGAGTGTGGTACATAATCCTATCAAGGCGAATGGCCCGATCCCATAAGAATAAGAAGTTTTAACGGGTCCTTGACCCCACTCACGAATATTCGTGTAAGTTATGAAATTTAAAGAAGCTTTTCGATGAAAACTCACAACGCGAGAGAAATTCATAAGGGAAGTACAATTATTCCGCGGCTAATCAAGTAGCTCGTCAAATCTCTTACAATAGCGAGTTTATCACTCTACGCAAGCCTAGTCTCAAGTCGTAACACAAAATAAAGGAATTAAACAAGCAAGGATAACTCAAATAGTATAATTAAAGCATGGCGTAAATCTAAGTCTACCCGGACAAATCAGGAATCCTAGCATACGCACAGACACTCGTCACCTCATACGTGCGTAGATCCCACAACATGTAGCACATAAGAATATAACACCTACAGGGTAAATTCTCCCTCACAGGGTTAAACAGGAGACTTACCTCGCTTTGAATTTTCATAACCGGCTCCAATGCCTCTCTAACACCTCGATTCAAAGCCAAACGATCCGAAATTAGTTAAACAATGTACAAATCAATCAAAATATACTCCAATTCTTATAATTAATCAATTTATAACAATTCCCAACTCCGCTCGAAAAGTTAATAAAGTTAATCCTCAGCCCACGTGCCCAAATTCCAAAAATTTTCAAAGATAAACTTTACCAATAACATTACGAACTCAAATATATAATTTATTCCAAATTCCATGTCCAATTTCGTGGTCAAAATCCAAAAATACGATTTAAGAGATTTTTCTTCAAAAGTCCCCCAATTTCCACCAATTCTATGTTAAAATCTATATATAATCCACATAAAATAGTTGGAAATTGAACACAATTACTTACCCAAAGATTGTAGAAGAAAATCCCTTTCCAAAATCGCCTCATACCGAACCTAGGGTTCCAAAAATGAGAGAATGTCTCCAAAATTCCGTCTCCCAGCACTTTTACCAGGTGCAGACAAGAGAATGTCTCCAAAATCCCGCCTCCTACGGACCCTCGCAATTGCGGACAAGTGTTCGCAATTGCGAACCAAGGCAAAAATCTATAGACTTCGTAATTGCGAACCAAGGCAAAAATCTACAGGCTTCGCAATTGCGAATAATGTTCGCAATTGCAAACCAAGGCAAATATCTACAATCTTCGCAAATTGCGAACAAATATTCGCAATTGCGTACAAATATTCGCAATTGCGATACCTGAGCATCAACAACACCATCAATCTTTTCCGACATGAAAATGGGCATAACTCTCTCATACGACATCAGAATTCGATTATTCTTGTTGCTATGACTCCGTAGTTACGATACAGATCTAATGGTTCAATCAAATTACAAATTAAAGGTCGTTTGCTCAATATAGTATCCTTTATACCCAAGAAAACGACGCCGAAATATCAAATAAGAACGCGACACAACCCAAACATATCCGAAACACACCCGAGGCCCCCGGGACCCCGTCCAGTTACACAAACTAGTCCCAAAATATAACACGAACCTGCTCGAGGCCTTAAATCTCACTAAAAAACACCAAAACCATGAATCGATGGTCAACTCCTCCTTTTAACTTTCAAACATTCAAACTTCGACGAACTCGTCTGAATTACACTTAAACTTTTCGGAATGACGCCAAACTTTATGTACAAGTCATAAATCATGATATGAACCTATTCTAAGGCTCAGAACACCAAACAGACATCGATAACACCAAAGTTCACTTCAAACCAAACTTAAGAAATTCTAAAACCTTCGAATTGCCAACTTTCCACAATATGCACTAAAATGCTTCTGGACCACCCGATACTCAACCCGAACATACGCCCAAGTCTGAAATCATCATACAAACTTATTGGAACCTTCAAATCCTGATTCTGAGGTCGTTTACTCAAAATTCAAACTTTGGTCAACTTTTCCAGCTTAAAGCTTCCGAATTGAGAATTTTCCATTCGAATCAACTCCGAACCTTCCGAAATTCAATACAAACCACACGTACAAGTCATAAAACATGAAGTGAAGCTGATCAAGGTCTCAAACCGCCGAACAACCTACTAGAGCTTAAAATGACCATTTGGGTCATTACAGGTGCCTTGATACCTCTTTCAAATTCCTCAACTCTCCCCCCAAACTTATGCCTTAAGCCGCTTATTTCATAAGAGTGTTAAAAAAGGTCGGGGTGCCAAGAGATGATTACAACAAAACGGATAAAGGCTTGTAGCACGGTTACCAATAAAGAAAGGATAAAGGCTCAAAGGGGTTGACTAGGGAAAACAAGCATTGGGCGGCAATAGAAAGCTCAAACGGACCAAGGAAAGCCTACAATCATCTTCCAAACCAAGCAAACCTAGGATTTTGCCTTGTAGCACATTAGGAGCACCTCATCCCTCATGCAACTAGACCGTAAAAGAGGATAGAGTCTACAACCTACAACAATCACAATCAAGTTAAAGATCACTATGGTCCAATAAATCACTCGATGATTACCAAAGTTAACTCAAGAGTCTCAAAGTCACTAACTAGAGCTATTTTCTTTCAAAAATCTTGTTTCAAACCATAAGCACATAGTTAAGTGTGTTGGTACCAAATGAAGCATGAATAACTCTTTTTCGAGAATGACTTGATTAGGCCTTTTATTCATTACTACTACTATTATTATTATCTAGACACAAAAACGGACTCATTCCCTTAAGAAGGTTGTCACGCCACCCATCATTGGGACGAGTCACCCGATTCACACAAAAGACTACCTTTGGAAAGAACCGTGACATTAAAAAAAGCAAAGGCTTATTATCCATATTACTACAAAAAACATGAAAACTACTAATATAAGAAGAAGCTACTAACAAAACAAAAATCAAAGTAAATAATTGAAGAAGCTAATGAAAGCAATAACTAACTAAAGATAGATAAAAAAAAAAAAGAATCATCCAATTATTACAGTCTAAATGTATCTAAATGTATCATTAAACCCCCCCCCCCCCCCCCCCCCGAATAAAAGTAAGCATTGTCCCCAATGCTTAACAAAATAAGAGTAAAAAGGAGAGAGGGCGAAGAAACTCCCTAAGCATCCTTGAACATCTCAGTGTCCCCAGCAGCATCAACCTCTGTTGGCTCAACCAACTGAATATCATCATCATATTTGGGAGTGGCGGGAGTGGTGAACATCACACGCATTGCGTCAGTAGTGTCGACGGCAAGGCATGGCTCCTCAAACTGGCCAGCTAGAGCAAACTGTGCAAATGGATCTGGGGCGGACTGATCTGGGTCAAGCAATATAAAATCCCCAACTATAGCTAGCCGGGTCACCTCTTCTCGTAGCACATTCACAGACTTCTTGCTGGCTTGAGATTTCCTCATCTTCTTGGCCTGTTTGGTCAAGACCTCAATAACTGAACCATGATGTACTAGTGGGTCCATGATCACCTTCTGGTTATCCAGAATCTTTCCCAGCTTCTCATCAAGCTCAGTAGAATCCCGCGGTGCCTGTGTGGATAACAGACCTGCAATAGTAGTAGATATCTCAGACAGCTTTGAGGTAGCTGCCTGCATCCAGTTGTTGAGACTCGCCAATGTCTGGGAGACTCGCAGAGCAGAAAGTGGGCCTGTAGGCGGGCACCAGCCTCAGAATCAGAGTAGGGGCAGCCTTAGGAGTTGTGGAAGGGACTGTAGGATGAGCTGAAGATGACGGCTCAGGCATAGTAGCTAATGCATTGGTAGAGGGCTCAGCTGATGTGAATGGAATATCAACTATGTCAGAAACTACCACTATCGGCTCATCAGATTGGCCTACAGTAATAGAAGGCTGAGAACTCTTTTTCGGGTTGCTTGGATCCTGCAGCGAGTGCCACTCAAACGGCTTCTTAGGATTTACCTTTGTATCAAATGGCTTGGGCTCTACCTTTGCATCTGTGAGGTACTATGTAATAGTGCTGGGGTAGGGGTGAGTCGTGTTAGTCTTCTGCTTTACCAAAGAAATGTTGGCCGACATCAGGGCATCCACATTGATCGGGTTCCCGGCCATGATAGAAGCCACTAGAACAGCATGTGGAACAGACAAGTTGTTCTCATTCTGGCATGGGTCAAGCCTGTTGCACACAAAGGTTTGCCAACCTTTTGCCTCAAAGCTCAATATACTTCGGAGAATAGGTACCCTAACAGTAATCCATTGTGGAGGTGGTCCCGGTGCCAAGATCTCAGCAAGCCATGGTTGGGCTCTTCTTTCAAGGCCAACTTCTCCAAGTACTCCTTTGGTTCCAAGTCCTCAAATCCCAAGTACGTGTTCAGCGTGTGGTGATTAAACTACACCTTGAGGTTGCGTACTTTGGTCACCTTTTTTCCCTTGCGATTGTGTGAAATATTGGCATAAAACTCATGGACAAGGTGCTCCTTAACACCCACTACCTTCTCAGTAAACAACATCCATCCCTTTCTCGTCCTGAACTGCTCAAAAACTGCAGGGTTGTATCTATCAAGATCCTTCAATAGGAACTGTTGCTCATGCATTAATAACCTCAGCGGCTACAACATTCAAAAATCAGTAAAGGCAGACATGCTCATAAATATATCTTCCCATGTTTCCTTCTTCTTTGTCCGATCAAACCTGGTAGATATACCTTCTCCCCCTCTCCCATCATCTAGAATATCATGTGCACCAGATACTGGAGCAGCTGGCTCGGAAGCCTGGCTATCACTTTTCGAACCCTCAAAAGTGCTGTGAGATGATGAAGGCACATCTAGAGGCTCAGATCGCCCCTGTGGCCCGGACTGCTCAGCTGTTTGTTCCTCCGGAATAGACATTGAGTTGCCCTTGAAAGCCTCTTTAGATGGGGCATAAGAACTAAACTAGGAGAGGTATGCACCCCTCCATTTGCCTGCTGTGGCTTTCTTCCTAATAGTCTTGGGCACACTGAGGTGCAAGGCACCACTGCCTCGACCCCTAGAAGACTCTCCTCTACCATTGGCAGTTTCGCCGCGATCTCGTGATCGAACCATTATCTGTATAAAAACAAAGAGAATTATTATTTGCAAGTCATCATTCAACACAGTTAAGACTCAAGTACACAAGGGAGAACAATGTGGACACAATAAGGTTACAACATGATGAACATGGTGCAGAACATGGGATCTGCGGTTTGCACTTTTCTAATGTGCGACCGTAGAATGGGAGTGCAGATCGCACATTTTCATGTGAGGCCGCACTTCTGACAAAAAAAATCAGAGGCTTAGATTCTTCCTCTTTGAAGACAATGCGACAACTAAAGTGCAGCCGCAAAATTCATCTGCGGTCCGTGGAATTATAAGTGCGGTCCGCACTTTTGTCATTTTAAAAGATAAGTCTCTGAAGACAGTGCGGACTTTAGTGCGGCCTCACCAAGAATTCTGCGGTCCACACAATTAAAGTGCGGCCACAGAATGCACTTATCTTCACCTGTTACCAAATCAACAACTGCGGTCCGTAGAAATTTAAGTGCGGCCACATATTTCAAACCTTAACGAACATGACTTTTCTTGTTACCTACTTTTTGCAAATACTAGTTCAAATCTACGTGGCAACATGGTATACACATGAAATTTAACTAACCCAACCCATTTTAGCATGTATTAACGACCACCCAGTATAGATCTACTCCACATGGATACATGGATGAACTCTAATAATAGATAGCCTAAAAATAAGCTAAAGAAATTTAAAAATTAAAATAACACAAACTATTAACATAAAGTGAGGCATACCAGATGAAGTGAGTGTACTAGATCGTGTGAACATAGATGGGTGTGTGTGTTTGGCAGAGAAAAATCCCCAGTGAAGCTTCTAGACTAACACTGATTGTAAGGAGGGAAAAAAAATTGTAAAATGAATGTAGAACTCCTATTTATACTTAGAACTGTTAAAAGGTTACAAGGTTGAGTACGGCCGCACAATTCCAAGTACGGTCCGCACTCCTTCACTTGGGCAGCAATGGTCTGTGTCACTTGTGCGGTCCACACATTTTTGAGTGTGGCCGCCCAATTCCTCTCGTGGCCGCAGATTAGCCCTGGACTGATAGGCTCAACTTCAGAGAGTTTGAAATTTAACATTTTGTTAAACTTTCAGAAGTGCAGTCCACATGTGAAATGTGTGGCTGTACAAGTTCTTCTACTGTGGCACAATTAATTCTGCAGCCGCACAATTAAAATGTGAGGTCCGTATTTCCTTCAACACTTTTCTATTTGTACACCCTTCTTGCATGTAACACTCAACCTTATTGCACACTTCAAATCAAGTTAGAAAAAAACAAATAACACCTAACTACAAAAGAAAAAGGAAAAGAACTTGGGTTTCCTCCCAAGAAGCGCCTGATTTAACGTCGCGACACGAAGTAATGTCTAAGCATCTTCAAGTGAAGTAAAGGACCGCCACCACATGGCTCTCTCCAACTTTACCCAAATAGTGCTTCACCTAGTGATCATTGACTTGGAATACTTCATTGTTCTTGTTCTTCAAGTCCAATGCACCGAAAGGTGTCGCACCAACAATTTCAAATGGACCACTCCACTTGGACATGAGCTTCCCGGGAAACATGCTCAACCTTGAGTTAAACAACAATACAAGATCACCCGCCTTGAATTCTTTGTTCCAAATGTATTTGTCATGAAGTTATTTCATCTTTTCTTTGTACAAGGACAAGCTCTCATATGCATGGTACCGAAACTCATCCAACTCATTCAAGTGTGCAACCCGCAAGTTAGCGGCTACATCCCAATCAAGATTCATTTTTTTAAAGCCCACATTGTCTTGTGCTCTAGTTCCACCGGAAGATGACAAGCTTTCTCAAAAACTTACTGGTATGAAGACATTCCGATAGGTGTTTTCTAAGCCGTCCTATAAGCCCATAGCACATCATCAAGATTCTTGGACCAATCCGTCCTATTAGCGTTCACCGTTTTAGACAAGATACGCTTTATCTCCATGTTGGAGACTTCCACTTAACCACTAGCTTGTGGATGATAGGGAGTCATGACCTTGTTAGTAACACCATACTTTTCAAGTAAAGTGTCAAAAGCCTTGTTGCAAAAGTGTGACCCCCCATCGCTTATGATTGCACATGGAGTACCAAATCTTGTAAAAATATTCTTCTTCAAGAAAGCCACTACACTTCTTGCCTCATTGTTGGGTAAGGCGACAACCTAAACCCATTTGGACACATAATCTACCACGACCAAGATATAACTGTTTCCACAAGAACTCACAAAAGGGCCCATAATGTCAATGCCCCAAACATAGAAAATATCAATTCCAAGATGGTTGTGAGTGGAATCTCATTTTTCTTTAAAATTCCACCGGCCCGTTGGCATTCATCACGTGTTTTCACTAAGTCACTTGAATCTTTGTAAAGAGTAGGCCAATAGAAACCACAACTAAGAACTTTGGCCACCGTTCTTGCTCCACCATGACGATCACCATATGGCGAAGAATGACAAGCACCAAGAATATCGCCTTACTCTTCTTCTGGTACACACCTTCTAATCACCCCATCCGTACAAATCCGGAAAAGGTATGGTTCATCCCAATAATAATCTTGACAATCTCTTTTGAGCTTCTTCCTTTGGTTTGAAGAGAACTCATCCGGAATAATTTCACTCACAAGAAAATTTGCCAAGTCCGCAAACCATGGCACCTCTTTTATTGAAATTTCCTAAAGTTGCTCATCGAGAAATGAGTCATTGATTTGAAGGCCATCATGTGGCCTCCCCTCCTCCTCCAAACGAGACAAGTGGTCCCCCACTTGGTTTTCTCTACCTTTCCTATCTTGAATATCAATATCAAATTCTTGCAACAAGAGTACCCATCTCATCAACCGAGCTTTAGAATCCTTTTTTCTCATAAGATAGCGAAGCGCCGCATTATCCGTATGGACAATAACTTTGGCACCCATCAAGTACGGGTGAAACTTCTCAATTGTAAACACAATGGGAATAAGGTCTTTCTCCGTAATGGTGTAATTGACTTAGGAACTATTCATGATCTTACTAGCATAGTAAACTGGATGAATAACCTTGTTAATACATTGCCACAAAATAGCCCTAGCCGTAACGTCACTTGCATCACACATGAGTTCAAAAGGCAAACTCCAATTTGGAGCGGTAATGATAGGAGGGGATGTCAACTTGAGCTTCAATAGTTAGAAATCCCTCATACAAATCATCATTGAAATGGAACTTGGCATCCTTCTCAAGGAGATTACACAATGGGTTCACCACTTTAGAAAAATCTTTGATAAAACGACGGTAGAAACCCGCATGGCCTAAGAAACTACACACACCCTTCACCGATGTTAGGGGTGGAAGCTTATAACTCACCTAAATCTTCGCTTTTTTAACTTCAATTCCATTCCTTGAGATTTTATAGCCAAGGACATTGCCTTCCTCGACCATGAAATGACATTTCCCAATTGAGCACCAAATTGGTCTATTCACATCTAGCCAACACTTTGCCCAAATTTGCAAGACAATCATCAAAAGAATCCCTAACCACCAAGAAGTCATCCATGAAAGCTTCAAGGTAGTCCTTCACCATGTCCGTGAAAATAGCCATCATACACCGTTGAAAAGTCATCGGTGCATTGCTGTAACGACCCGATCGATCATTTTGTGTAATTGCATCCCGTTACCCTTTTTATTGCTTCACACTTGTGTGTTTATGCTTTTATGACTTGACAGATTGGTTAGTTTCATTTCAGAAAGCTTTCGGGTTTATTTTGACCCTTGATTCTTGACTTTGAAGTTTAAATTTAAAAATGTTGACTAAACTTTGACTTTTGTAAAAATGACCCCGGAACTATATTTTTATAGCTTTGATAGCTTCGTATCGATGTTTCGGACTTAGGCATATGCCCGAAATAGATTTTGGAAGTTCGTAGGTTGATTTGTGTTGATTTGCCGAAATTTGGCAATTTTAAGTTGAAAAGTTTGGCTGTAGGCTGACTTTTATATACCGAGTTCAGAATTTAATTTTAGGATTTGGAATAGGTCCGTTATGGTATTTAGAACCTGTCTACAAAATTTGGTGTCGTTTGGACTTGATTTGATAGGATTCAGACGTCTAATTGTAATTCTAGGAGTTCTTGAAAATTTCTTTAAAATTCATGCATTTTAGAGTTCAACTCGTAGTTTTAGATGTTATTTTTGTGTTTTGATTGCGCGAGCGAGTTCGTATGATATTTTTTGACTTGTGAGGATATTTGGTTTGGCGCCCCGAGGGCTCGGGTGAGTTTCAGACGCTTAGCATAGTGTTGATAAAGTTTAAGTTTGCTGGTTTATGCACAGGTGCTTCAGATCTCACATTTACGAGTTTTTGGATCGCAATTGCGATGTTAGGCCAAGTATGCTGGGTTCGCATTTACGATAATTACCTGGGGAGAGCTGGTTCGCATTTTCGATCTTCATGGTCGCATTTGCGGAGGTCCAAGGTTCGCAATTGCGAACTTTTCGTCGCATTTGCGATGACAACAAAAATGGAAGGTCTTCGCATTTGCGAGGGATTCTTCGCATTTGCGGGGTTCGCAATTGTGAACCACTGGTCGCATTTGCGACATCTGCGGCTGGACAAAAAGCCGAGGGACGGGAGTTTTGAACTCATTCTCTCATATTTGAACCCTAGACTCGGTAGGAGGCGATTTGAAGAGGGATTTTCACCTACAAACCTTGGGTAAGTGATTCTAATCTATTTCTAATCATATTCCATCAACATATGTTAGATTTTAACATCAAAATCATATGAATCAAAGTGAAAATTTGTGAAACTTTGTCATGTTTTTGAAAAATAAGAAATTGAGTTTTGAGAGTCGATTTGGACTCGGATTTTGAAACTAATCACATATATGGACTCGTGGGGTCATGGGTAGACGGAATCTACCATTGGACACGTGTTTTGACCGGTGGAGCCCAAGTTGACTTTTGTTGACTTTTTAGAAAAAGTGTATGGATCTTAACTTTATCTATTATAATCAAATTCCCTAGCACTATTTGATGATATTGAGTCGATTTTGGTTAGATTTGAGCCATGTGGAGGCGGATTTTAAGGGAAAAGCTATTTCCGAGTGTTGAATTAGCCTAATTGAGGTATGTGTCTTGCCTAACTTCGTGTGGGGGAACTATCCCTTAGGATTGGTATTGTTTGATTTAATTATGCTAAGTAAAATCCGTGTATGCAAGGTGACGAGTGGGTACACAGGTTGTACGTGGTATTTGACCGGTTTAGGCTAATTAGACTATTTTCATGCTTTAATTGAAATGCTATATCATGTTCTAAATTCTCATAGTCAATTTATCCTTAATTGTGTTACACTATCCTTACATGCCTTAATTGGCTTGCTTAGTACTTGTTCTACATCCTACTTACTAAATTGCTCCCATGCTTTAGTTGAACTTGTTGCCTCTTTTATTATTACATGCTATCTCTTCATTGTTAATTGTCATTATTTGAAGTTATTGTTCGTGTTATCTCTTTCTTTATTGATTTTCGTTACTTGAAGTAATTGTTTATGTTATCCCTTTTACATGTTGATTTCCATTGTTTGAGACTCATTGTTAAATATTATCTCTTTTATTGTGAGTTAGTCTTATCTGATATCATAGTTATACATTATCTCTCTCACTATTGAGTTATTTGGTGTTGAAGTTGTGAAAATTGTTAATACGTTGAGGCAATGTTGGTTATTGTTGAAATATCTATCTTATTGAGCATTTTTCATACATTGTTGTTGTTGATATTCTTGTATACGTTGGGGTAGAGCCATGGCTATTGTTGTGGAAATATTGATATTGTTGTCGTTGGCGAGTTGTGATATATGGACACTTGTGGTGCGAATTGTTATTGTGATATAATATTGACGCGCATGCGGCGGTACAAGGCTTGGTGTTGATGTGCATGTGGCGGTATAAGGTGGGACTAATATGCGTGTTGCTTATAGGGGAACTACGTGAAGCCACACGACATCATAAGGTGGGCTAAAGTGGGTAGCTATTTCGGGAAAACTATTTTCAAAACCTATTTCAAATGTAAGGCTCACGCAGCGGTATAAGGAAGGATTGTGATTGAAATTGAGAAATGTGAATACGAAGTGGTACCTCAGTTGTGAGTCTTGATTATACGAGGCGGTACCTTGTTTTTGATTTCATTATACACGAGGCAGTACTTCGTTGTGATTCTTGCTGTTTATTTCATGTTGCAAAGTGTTTTGGTGGGAATATATCTTGTTGTTCACTCCTATTTGTTCTAGCAGTTGTTGTCCATACATGATCACTGTAGCCTCTTTAGTTGCTACTTTTATGCTATTTCTGTTGTTGATTTCTGGTACTAGTTCATGCTATCATCTCGTTCCGTATTAGTTGTTTTTTCACTTTCCATTACATATCCGTATTACATTTTTATACTGTTTATTTATATCCTAGTAGGTGTCTTGACCTGGCCTCATCACTACTCTACTGAGGTTAGACTCGATACTTATTGGGGACCATTGTGGTGTACACATACTACGCTTCTGCACATTTCTTTGTGCGGATCTAGGTACTTGTGCTCGTGCCGGTCGTTAGAGATTACCTGGTAGCTGGCTTATCGAAGACTTCAAGGTATTCCTGCTCGGCGTCCGCAGGCCTCGGAGTCACCTTCCCTTATTATCATTTACTGCTGTATTTCTTTTTGGATAGTGATGTAGTAGTAGTCTAGTTATACTCTGTAAAGCTTATGTCTTAGTTTTACTGGTTTGGGATATATTGATGAGATTCTGTTTTCAAAAGGTTTTATCAGTTTTTCAGTTTTATTTTGGTACTTGTTAATTTTATTATGTTCAATTGTTAACAAATGTTAGGCTTACCTAGTATTAAAGACTAGGTGCCATTACGACATCATACGAAGGAAAATTGGGGTCGTGACAAGTTGGTATTAGAGCTCTAGGTTCATAGGTGTTACGAGTCATAAGTAGGTTTAGTAGAATCGTGTGGACCGGTACGGAGGCGTATGTACTTATCTTCAAGAGGCTAAGGAATTGTTAGGAAACTTCACTTCTTTGATTCCTTATTGTGTGAATTGGTTGATTTCGAAAACTAAATCTTTGACTTTCTATTCTCTCACAGATTGTGAGGACATGTACCACTGGATCCGACGATCAGACACCCGCTCCCCCTGCTAGAGCCGCGAGAGGCCGGGGGTGAGGTCGATGAGCGGCACGTGGTGCATCCAGAGCACCTACCCGAGCTGTGACAGAGGAGACACCAGTAGCTTCAGTCGGAGGACAGGCACCCGCGGCGCCTATTGCCACCCCAGCACTTCTGGAGACCCTCACACAGTTCTTGAGCATGTTCGGTAAGAAATTAAGTTTAGAGAGTCGATTTGGACTCGAATTGTGAAACTAATCCTATATATAGACTCGTGGGGTCATGTGTAGACGAAATCTACCATTGGACACATGTTTTGACCAAGCGGGCCCCTGGTTGACATTTGTTGACTTTTTGGAAAATGTTTAAAGATCTTAACTTTATCTATTGCAATTGAATTCCCTAACATTTTTTGATAATATTGAGTCGATTTTTGTTATATTTGAGCCGTGTGTAGGTGGATTTTAAGGGAAAAGCTATTTTTGAGTGTTGAACTAGACTAGTTGAGGTAAGTGTCTTGCCTAAGTTCGTGTGGGGGAACTACCCCTTATGATTGGTATTGTTTGATTCAATTGTGCTAAGTGAAATCTGTGTATGCAAGGTGACGAGTGGGTATACAGGTTGTGCATGGTATTTGACTGGTTTAGGCTACTTAGACTATTTCCATGCTTTAATTGAAATGCCATATTATGTTCTAAATTTCCATAGTCAATTTATCCTTAATTGTGTTAAACTATCCTTACATGACTTAATTGACTTGCTTAGTACTTGTTCTACATCCTACTTACTAAATTGCTCCCATGCTTTAGTTGAATTTGTTGCCTCTTTTATTGTTACATGCTATCTCTTCATTGTTAATTGTTATTATTTGAAGTTATTGTTAGTGTTATCTCTTTCTTTATTGATTTTCGTTACTTGAAGTAATTGTTTATGTTATCCCTTTTACATGTTGATTTCCATTGTTTGAGACTCATTGTTAAATATTATCTCTTTTATTGTGAGTTAGTCTTATATGATATCGTGGTTATACATTATCTCTCTCATTATTGAGTTATTTGGTGTTGAAGTTATGAAAGCCGTTAATATGTTGAGGCAATGTTGGTTATTGTTGAAATATCTATTTTATTGAGCATTTTTAATTCATTGTTGTTGTTGATATTCTTGTATACGTTGTGGTAGAGCCATGAGCTATTGTTGTGGAAATATTGATATTTTTGTCGTTAGCGAGTTGTGATATATGGGCACTTGTGGTGCGAATTGTTATTGTGATATGATATTGACGCGCGTGCGGCGGTATAAGGCTTGGGGTTGATGTGCATGTGGTGGTATAAGGTGGGACTAATGTGCGTGTTGCTTATAGGGGAACTACGTGAAGTCACACGACTTCATAAGGTGGGCTAAAGTGGGTAGCTATTTTGGAAAAACTATTTTCAAAACCTATTTCAAATATAAGGCTCACGCGGCGGTATAAGGAAGGATTGTGATTGAAATTGAGATATGTGAATACGAGGCGGTATCTCGATTGTGATTCTTGATTATACGAGGCGGTACCTCGGTTTTGATTTCATTATACACGAGGCAGTACCTCGTTGTGATTATTGCTGTTTATTTCATGTTGCAAAGTGTTTTGGTGGGAATATATCTTGTTGTTCACTCTTATTTGTTCTAGCAGTTGTTGTCCGTACATGATCATTATGTCCCCTTTAGTTGCTACTTTTATGCTATTTCTATTGTTGATTTTTGGTACTAGTTCATACTATCATCTTGTTCCGTATTAGTTATTTCTTCACTTTCTGTTACATATCCGTATTATATTTTTATACTATTTATTTATATCTTTGTAGGTGTCTTGACCTGACCTCGTCACTACTCTACTGAGGTTAGGCTCGATATATATTGGGTACCGTTGTAGTGTACTTATACTATGCTTCTGTACATTTTTTTTGTGCAGATCCAGGTATGTATGCTCATGCCGGTCATTAGAGATTACCTCCTAGCTGCCTTATCGGAGACTTCAAGGTATGCCTGCTCGGCGTCCACAGACCTCGGAGTCACCTCCCCTTATTCTCATTTATTGTTGTATATCCTTTCGTACAGTGATGTAGTAGTACTCTAGTTATACTCTATGGAGATCATGACTCAGTTCCACCTATTTTCGGGTGTATATTGATGAGATTCTGTTTTCAGAAGGTTTTATCAGTTATTTAGTTTTGTTTTGGTACTTGTTAATTTTGTTCTGTTCAATTGTTAACAAATGTTAGGCTTACCTAGTCGTAGAGACTAGGTTCCATCACGATATCCTACGGAGGGAAATTGGTGTCATGACAATTGCACAAACCAAAAGGCATCTTCTTGAAAGCAAAAGTACCATAAGGACATGTAAAGGTTGTTATCTCTTAATCTTCCGGAGCAATAAGAATTTGGTTGTAGCCCGAGTAGCCATCAAGAAAACAATAAAAATCACGGCAGGCTAATGTATCTAGCATTTGGTCCAAGAAAGGAAGTGAAAAGTGATCCTTCCTTGTGACTTTCTTGAGCTTATGATAATCCATAAAAACCCTCCAACCGGTCACTGTTCTTGTAGGAATAAACTCATTCTTATCATTGGTAACAAGCGTCATGCCCCCTTTCTTTGGGACACATTGAACCGAAGAGGTCCATGAACTATCGGAGATGGTGTAGACAACCTCGGCACCCAACCATTTGATAATCTCCGTCTTGACCACTTCTTGCATAGCCTCATTGAGTCTTCTTTGATGTTCGATGGACAGTTTAGCACCATCCTCCAACTTGATCTTATGCATGCAAAATGCGGGGCTTATACCCCGAATATGCGCCAAAGTCCACCCAATAGCCTTCTTCCTCTTTTGCAACACCGCCAATGTGGAATCAATCTGCACGTTAGTTAAACAAGAGGAAAGAATAATCGGTAAAATAGAAGAATGGCCAAGAAATTCATATCAAAGGTGTGGAGGAAATGGCTTCAACTCCAAAGTAGGTGGCTCTTCAATAGAAGGGTTTGTAGGAGGAGTCTTCCTATTCTCAAGATCCAAAGATAATTTCCGGGGTGCATAGTTGTACGACCCCATTCCTTACAAAGAATTCACACACACCATGAACTCATCCATCTCATCATCATCAAAATTGAGCAAAACGGCTTTCAACATATCACCAATGTTGATTGTAGCACTTATTTCATCAGCAATAACATCGGTCACCAAGTCCACAAAAGAACACACCTCATTGACATTTTGTTGTCACATAGACTTACACACATGGAATACCACCTTTTCGTCACCAACCCGGAAAGTGAGTTCTCCGATTTCCACATCACAAAGAGCCTTACCCATAGCAAGGAAAGGTCTCCCAAGAATTATAGGCACTTCATAATCAAATTCACAATCTAGATTAACAAAGTCCGCCGGTTGAATGAACTTATCAACCCAGAGCAAAACTTCCTCAATCACTCCCAACGGCCTCTTCTTAGTATGATCGGCCATTTGCAACCTCATATATATGGGTCTTGGATGCCCAATTCTGAAAGTTTTGAAAACTGAATAAGGCATCAAATTAATATTCGCCGCACGATCACAAAGAGCTTTAGCAAACTCGACACTCCCAATTGTACAAGGAATCATGAAAGCACCGGGATCCTCCAACTTAGGAGCCATGGAATGAACAATTGCACTCACTTGATGAGTGACCTTGATAGTTTCAAAATTCATTGACCTCTTATTGGTCATAAGAACTTTCATAAACTTTGCATAATCAAGCATTTGTTCTAAAGCTTCTACCAATGACATATTAATTGAAAGACTCTTCATCAGTTGAATGAACTTCTTGAATTGATTCTCGCCATTTTTCTTGGCAAGTCTTTGAGGCTTAGGCAATGGTGCCTTGGCCTTTTATACTACCGGCTTCGGTATGTCAATGATGTGCTCCCTAGACGGGTTCACCTCTTCTTGAGTCTCTTCAATACTATCATCAATGTCAATTCGAACCTCATCATTTGCTTGAACAACAATGTTTGGGGTTTCCTCCTCATGTACCACTTGGTCGTCATCCACAAGTTGCCTTTCAATTGAGGTGGGTGCATTCCCGCCTCTTTCACTTCTTGTTATAACCACCATAGCATGCCCTGTATTGCTACCATCCTTTGGGTTCACCCCCATGTCACTTGGTAGTGAACCCTTAGGACGAGAATTTAGAGCTTGAGAGATTTTTCATATTTGAACTTCAAGATTACAGATTGATGTGTTGTGTGAGGCAAGTTGGGCATCCGAATCGGCATTTTTTCCCATCATTTGCTTAAACGTATTCTCAACATGACCCATCTTATTGTTTGAAGAACTTGAACTATCGTATTCTCGGTTGTTAATACATTGTGGGCCTTTGAAAACCCGACCCCTGGTTGCCTTGATTGTTTCCCCAACCACCTTGACTCTTGCCTCCACAATTTTCTTGGTTCTTTCCACTCCAATTTCCTTGATTGTTGTTATTATGCCAATTTTCTTGATTGTTAGAACTCCAATTGCCTTGGTTATTTTGTGTTTGCCATTGTTGTTTATTTTAGCCTTGGAAGTTGTTTCTTTGCCCTTGAAAATTATTCACATATTGAACTTCCTCCTCTTACTCATGATAAGAATCATCTTGATCAAAACAACCATCATCTTGCACATAATTCTCCACTAGAGTTTGCATTTGTGGACCCTTGGTCTTCTTCTTATTCACCAATACATTTACTCCCTCCATAGCATGAACTTCCTTAGGAGCTTGCACTTGATTAAGTTGGGATTTTTCTAGTTGAGTCATGGTTGGTATTAATTCGGCAATGGCTTGCCCATGGTCTTGCAACTCTTTGTGGAGGTGTATCATGTTGTAATTACCTTGTCATAAAGTTTCCACCGGCTAATTGATTGACCACTCATTGGTTCGTAGTATTGATACCAACGTAGAAAATTTATTGGATCATATTGCCGGTCATATCATTGTTTGGACACTCCTTCACCATTATCCGATATCTCACCTAAATCTCATGCAAAGGTTCACCGGGCTCTTGCTTGAACGCCAATATTTCATCCCGAAGAGTAGCCATATGCATGGGAGAGAAAACCTTAGCAATAAAATTTGCCGCCAATTCATCCCAAGTATGTATTGAATGATTCGGAAAATGTTCCAACAAGTCTAAAGATTTTCCCCATAGAGAGAAGGGAAAAAGCCTTATCCTCAAAGTATCATCGGAAACATTAGTTTGCTTGCTCCCCCAACACGTATCCACAAAGCCCTTTAAATGTATATAGGCATTTTGACTTGGCGAACCGGTGAAAAAGCCTTGTTGCTCTAGCAAAGTGAGCGTCACATATGTAATTTGAAAGTTGCCCGCCCTAATACGAGAGGGGACTATTGCACTAGCATAACCTTCGCTGGGCAATATCCGGTGTTGTGCCGCTTGTGGGTGTGGTGGGTGTGGTACGGGTACATTGTCTTGTTGAACCCGGCCTTGATGATTCGGTTGTGGCACTTGAGGTACATCATTGAGTTGTTCCTCCTCGCCGTTCAAGGCTTCCAATGGCATATATTTGAGCTTATTGTTCGCCATTTTGTACCTACGATTTCTTCAACAATTTAGTAACACAAAAAGAAAAAAGGATACTTCAAGAACACACTCAAATATATAGCTAACACCGTTAAAACTCCCCGGCAATGGCACAAAAAATTGATCCACATCCAATCCGCACTCAATAGTGAGTGGAAATAGTCGTTGGAAGAATAGTACCTAATAAGAGTCGGGGACGATTTCCTGATGCTTTCTTAAGACCACCAAACTTTGGGCAATCACCAAGGTCGTGGCCTCGACCCGGTCTACAAAATACTCCGCTTCATTACAGCCTGCCGCCAAAGCGGCTGCAAAGAAGGAGGAAAAATGATGAAGAAGAAAAGATCTCCTGACTCCTCAGACGCTCCTGCCGAGGCTAAGAAGAAGAAAAGGATCATGCTCAGGGTTAGAAAGAGCACCAAGAAAACTTCTAGTGCTCGGGTCCCAGATTCCGAAGCTCTTCATCGGCTCAAGGACTTCCCGAGGATGATAAGGACATGGATTTCATTGTTCACGAACCGATCGACACCGCACAAGATAGCTGGTAGCCCCGGAAGGGGGCAATTGTAAGGCTGAATCCTCCTCAGCTCGGGAGCTCAAGGAGGAACATGTGGCCACTGCTTCTCAAGAAGACCCTCCGATCCCGCTCTTAAGGATGAGGTCGTCATCCACATTCAAAAATCGCCGCCCCGACTGGAGGCCACTTTAAGTAAAGCTCGGGCTGCTGAAGAGAAGCCAACTAACATGTCTCGGGCTGTGGATGAAGCCCTCAATTTATTTTTTGAGGGTGTGGACATTGGCATGCTAGAGGATTAATCTGGCTTTGGCCACCTGGAGATCCCAAAAAGGGTTGTACAATCGGGAGTAGATGGGCCAAGCTCGAGCTCGAAGCTCGAGAAGCTATTTTCGGCCTCGAGCGTGGACCTTGAGCGAAAGAAGACAATTATGTTCACGGTGCCAGCAGATACCAACATGTTGTCTGGGCCAGTCAGGGTGCCCACCTATCTCTGTTCCTTGGTAATTAAGAAAGACCAAGTGAAGATGAATGAGGTAGATTGACCAAGTCTCTTCAACGAAGCTCAACATGCGTTGTGTCAGGTATACCCTTTTCCCTCTTTACCTCAACGAGTTCATGTTGCCTTAACGTTTTTCTAACAGTTTTCTTTTTATATCTTAGGCCTCGGTGCTTTACCATGAAAGCTTTCACCGGTCCAAGATGAAGGTGAGTCACCTCGAGTTTGAGTTCAAGGAGCAGGTCCAGCAAAAAGAGATGTACAAAGCTCTTTGTGAGGAGAAAGATAAAGCCCTTAGGGACATGGCTGACCGCTCCGTCCTTCAGGCCAAGCTGGTGAAACCCCAAAAGGAGGCTTCGAAATCTAAACAAGACCATGCCCTCTTGGTTGAAAAGGTAAGGGTCCTTGAGATTGATATCAAGAGGTTAAACACAAATGCTAAGACTGAAACCTCATAGGTTCAGGAGAAAATAACCCTAATCGACCAGCTTAGGTCCGAAATGGACGAGGTCAAAGCTTTAACCGATGAGCCGAGGGGCAAAATATATCTCCTAGCATCGAAGTGGGATGCCACCAAAGAGGAACTGGCATCGACCAAAGTGCAACTCCGAGTGATGAGAGAAAAGGCCAACAAATGGTCTAGGCTGAATGAGGAGCTCCGGGCGCAACTTGCCTTGGCCGTTGCAGAACGGTACGCTCTCGACCAAGAATTTACTACACTAAAGTCCAAATTGGAGGTGGCTTCGAATGATGTCTCTCAAGCCCAGGACATGCTGGCCTAGTACAAGAATAATGTAGAGGTAACCGAAGTCCATATTATAACGAGAGAGACTCTCGAGGAGATCCAAGCACGAGGAGTTGACTTAGCAGCCGAGATTGAAGAGGCCAAGAGGCTTGAAGCTGAGACTAAGGCGAGGTATCAACCCGAGGGTTCGGATAGTGAGCCGAGCTCTGATGAAGACTAGGCAGGGAATGCCTTAGCATATTTTTGCCTTTTTGGTTTTTGTATTCGTACATTTTTTGCTTTGGGGGAATTTCCTCGTGCCTCTGTAAATACATTTCGATGAATACATGTATATAAAATTACCCTTTGGCTACATTTTGTGTCCTTTAATTTGCTTATGTTTAGGACTCAGGATATGTAACCTGCGTCTCGGACTTAATACAACATCAATGCCTTAGCATAAAATTTACTTAAATTATTTCATCTCGGACCCCGAGTTGCTTTAACTTCGGACATTCGTTATAAAATAAAATGAAGTCTTTATTAAAATATTGGAATGATTAATTCTGACACAACTAATTTTTGCTGTAACAACCTGGCCGGTCGTTTTGAGCCGAGAGTCTTTCGGATCAGCCTCTCTACTCCTTAGGGGTAGGGGTAAAGTCTGCGTACACACTACCCTCTCCAGATCCCATTAGTGGGATTTTACTGGGTTGTTGTTGTTGTTGTTGTTAACCTGGCCGGTCGTTTTGAGAGTTATAGCCCCGATCCCCTATTAACTACTTCTCCCATATTGTTTTCTGCTATTGTGACTTGCCGAGTGGTTTCGTTTTGGTTTTTGGAGTGTTTTGGGATACTTAGTCCCCAAATGGAGGTTTAAGCCTTAGGATTTGGACCGTAATCGGAACTATGTGAAGATGACTTTGGAATGGAGTTCCATTGGTTCTGTTAGCTCCGTTAGGTGATTTTGGACTTAGGGGCGTGTCCGGATAGTATTTTGGAGGTCTGTAGCTCATTTAGGCTTGAAATGGTGAAAGTCGAAGTTTTGGAGATTTTGACCGGTAGTGGACATTTTGGTATCGGGGTCGGATTCCAATTCTGGAAGTTGGAATAGGTTCCTAGGGATGAATATGACACGTGTGCAAAATTTAAGGTCAATCGGACGTGGTTTGGTTGGTTTCGGCATCGGTTGTCGAATTTGGAAGTTTCAAGTTTAAGTTTGAATCGGAGGATGATTCGTGATTTTAGCATTATTTGATGTGGTTTGAGGGCTCGACTATATTCTTATGATATTTTAGGATTGGTTGGTATGTTTGGTTGAGGTCCCGGGGGCCTCGGGTGAGTTTCAGGTGCTTAACGGATCAAAAGTTGGATTGGTGTTGTTGCTGAAGTCTTCAGGCATCTGGTGTTTTTGCACGTGCGGCGCACAAAGCGCAGAAGCGGATATTGGAGGCATGGCTAGGGATCACAGGTGCGAGGGAATTTCCGCATCTACGATGCCTACAGATATGTTATACTAACCGCAGGTGCGGTGAATGACAACAGAAGCAGACAGTGCTCCGCAGGCGCGCACACGCAGGTGCGGCCCCCTTGCTGCAGATACGGTCCGAGTCCCCTTTAGTGATTTTTACACCTGCGATGGATTTCCCGCACGCGCGGTACCGCATGCGCGGTTGAAGGCTCGCAGAAGCGAGTTTACTGGGCAGAAAAGAGGTATTCGAGGGTTGATTACCCAATTCGATTTTGGGAGTTTGAGAGCTCGGTGTGAGGCGATGTTTTCGAGATTTCTTCAAGGAGATTGTTGGGGTAAATGGTTCTAACTCGGATTTGACTATATTTCATGAATCTATTGCTATTTTCATCATCTAATTAGGGATTTGAGTTGGAAATTTGGGGAAAACGGTAGAAACTTCATAGACTACAATTTTGAGTTTTGGAAGGTGATTTGAGGCCGGATTCGAGTAGTTCTTGTATGGTTAGACTTGTGAGTGAATGGGTAATCGTATTTTGTGACTTTTACCTGATTCTGAGACATGGGCCCGGGGAGACTTTTTGGGACGATTTTCTAATTTCTTGCTTTAGCTTTGATTTCATTAATTAGATTAATTTCTTATAGTTGTATTTATGGTATGAATTTGATTTTGGCTAGATTTGGGCCATTCAGAGTCAGATGTTCGGGGAAAAGGCATTGTTACCGATTGATTGAGCTTGATTCGAGGTAAGTGACTTGCCTAACCTTGTGTGGGGAAAATTCTCTTAGGATTTAGTACTGGCGTGATATGTGAGCGCCGTGTACGTAAGGTGACGAGTACGTACACGTGCTATTTGTTGAAAAACCCGATTTATTTTACTGAGTAGTAACATGTTTTCTCCTTTAATTTGAGTTATACCGTTTAAATGAGTATTAGTCTGTTTTCATTCTTAATTGAGCTATTCCAACATGCGTAGTTATCCTGATTAGCCTAATATCACATGTCTACGTTCTTTAATTGCTTATCTGAACTGTGTGAAACATGCCTAGTTGATTTTCTATTTTTCCTTGTTCTTTATCAGTCTTAACTGTAGAATTCTTGCTGTTAACTATGGTATTTATCGGTTGAGCTGTGTGTTTACTTTTGAGACTACGAGGCGGTTCCTCGGGAGTTCTCCCTGCATATTTACTTTAAGACTACGAGGCGGTTCCTCGGGAGTTCTCCCTGCATATTTACTTTTGAGACTATGAGGCGGTTCCTCAGGAGTTCTCCCTGCATATTTACTTTTGAGACTACGAGGCGGTTCCTCGGGAGTTCTCCCTGTATATTTACTTTTGAGACTACGAGGCGGTACCTCGGGAATTCTCCCTGCGTATATATTTTTGGACTATGAGACGGTATCTCGGGAGATCCCCTGCTGTTTATCCCTGTATGTTGCATTGTTATATCGTTGTGTTTTCTTTTTGTCAAATTCAAGTCTCTTATTATATTATTATATACCAGTGGGCCTGACCTC
This sequence comes from Nicotiana tabacum, assembly GCF_000715075.1. Lineage (NCBI taxonomy): Eukaryota > Viridiplantae > Streptophyta > Magnoliopsida > Solanales > Solanaceae > Nicotiana > Nicotiana tabacum. The sequence goes on along the minus strand of NC_134096.1, from coordinate 141,934,926 downwards.
ACCTCGTCACTACTCTACCGAGGTTAGGCTTGGCACTTACTGGGTACCGTTGTAGTGTACTCATGCTACTCTTGTACACATGTTTTTGTGTAGATTCAGGTACTTCTTATCAGCCCCGCTACTAGCTGAGAGTGCTTGCTGCTGTACGGAGACTTCAAGGTATATCTGCCGCATCCGTAGACCTCGAAGTCCCCCCATTTCCCTCCTATGCCATTTACCTTCCTTACTACTTTTATTAGACTCTGGTGTATAGAGATACTAGTTTTCCTCCTGTAGCTTGTGACCTATGATGTTTCGGGTCTTGGGAATACTGTGTATTATTAGAGTGTTGGTTGTTGTAAATGCCAAGCGGCATTGTTATCAGTTATTTAGTTATCTGTTACAGTTAGTTATTGAGTTTTGTTTCCATTTTTTGTTATTTCCATATCTTTTTTAGTCTTACCTAGTCGTAGAGACTAGGTTCCGTCACGACATCTTACGGAGGGAGAATTGGGTCATGACATTTGCCGAATGTGACTCTTTTCATGGCCGTAATTCGAGACCAATTGACTTGACCAGATCAGACATAATCTCTTGTGGATTTAAAATATTTAAGGACCTTACTTTTTATGTGTACGAACTCAAACGTCTCCAAGTCGCTTATATATTATTATCAAAGTTCCAATGGCTTCGTATTTTAAGTCGGTCGTGGCCATTCGTATTTAGGCCCTGCCTCATAGGCTTGGTGCCTCCGGTGACTCGTAAGCTTAAGGGTCTTTAGGTGGATAGGAGTGGTTTCGTGGACTCTTATTGCCTTTGGGGTTTCATGCCCCCGGTTAATGGTGGCCCGTGGGCCTAGGGGGTTTTGAACCCAACACTCGTTCTAAGTGACGTAACGATAGCATTGCTCGTGAGAACGCGGACCGATGAAACAAGAAGACAAATTTCTGAGTTTATTACTTTAAATGTAGTGTAAGTAATAGAAGATACAGAAGTTATCCGCCATGGCTAGAACGAGCTATGTGGGCATGGTTCCTTTGACCATATGTCCCTTACAATAAATCCTATTATTCAAGCTTTGGCTTTCGATATCGAATAAAATTGCCTTCCAAATTCCGATCTTAGATCTTCGGTTCTTGACTCAGGGTGAGATAGTCCCCTAGTACTTGAGGCTGAATTTAGAGGGCTCGAGTACTATTAATCCAATACAGGTAATCCGCAGTCCCCGGTTTTAGGCCGGTCTCCAAAATTAGAGTAGCACGCTTACTGTTTCCTCGTTAAAAACCTTGCTGTAAAACCCACTTCGGGAAAAATTGTTCGAAGGAAAAAAGAGTGCAACACGTACTTTCAGACCTAATCCTTGGACTTGACTTCGATTGAGTACCTATATGGGTTAGTCCAAAGCGTAATAAACCTTAAAGAAATTCATGTATTCATACCTTAGCAGTAGTACCGCTTTATGTGTGCCACATTCTAGTTGTTTGGGAGTTGTACACCATTTCCGGACTCAAGCTGGTACGAGCCTTTCCCAGTTATGCCAGTGACTCTGTACGGTCCCTCGTAGTTTGGACCTAGTTTCCCGTCATTCGTGTTTTTGATATGCAGTATGACTTTCTTCAATACCAAGTCCCCGACTTGGAAGTGTTGAAGGTTTGCTATTCGGTTGTAATAACTTTCCATTCACTGCTTTTAAGGTACTAACCGGACTAGGGCGATTTCTCGCCTTTCATCTGTGTAATGACCCGACTTGTCGTTTGTGAATTGGCATCCCGTTCAACGGTTTAAGGCACCGAGCAGCTTCGTAATATGTATTATGACTTGCATGTGCGGTTGAGTTTGGTTTTCGGAAAATTCGGAATTAAAATGAAAGAGCAATTCTTACTTTTGAAGCTTAAATGAAAAGAGTTGACCGGAGTTTTGACTTTTGAGAAAACGACTCCGAAATGGAATTTTGATGATTCTAATAGCTTCGTATGGTGATTTCGGACTTAGGCGTATGTCCAGAATTGGATTTGGAAGTTAGTAGGTGATTTCGCATTTTGGCAAAAGTTGGAAAATTTGATTCCAGAAATTGGAAAGGTCCATTATGTCATTTATAACTCGTGTGCAAAATTTGAAGTCATTCTGGATTGATATGATACGTTTTGGCATAAATTATAGAAGTTGGAAGATTTAAAAACTCATAATTCGATTCGAGGCATGATTCATAATTTTGACGTTGTTTGACGTGGTTTGAAGCCTCGACTAATTTTGTATTGTATTTTGGAACTTGTTAGTATACCTGGTTGGGGTCCCATGAGGCTCAGATGAGTTTTGGATGGGTTTTTAACGTGTATGGTGTTTTGTCATTGTTTGGAGCATAAGCATGTAATGATCCAACGGTCCATTTTTAGTTCTAGAGATCGAAATTCGATTTCGAGACTTCCGGGAGTTTGATAATGAATTATAGGAATGAATTGCTGGTGTAAACAAATTTGGTGCGCACCTTTAGCGACCGGATTTGGCACTTTTAACGACGAGAATTGGATTTTTAGCGACCAAATTAGTGTTTTTATTGGGCAGAAACTTAAGGACTAAAAATGGTCATTTCCTTCATTTCGTTTTGGATTTTTGGAGCACGGTTCTTGGGCAATTTTGAGGATTTCTTCAAGACTTCAACTTGGGTAAGTGTCCTATATTCGAAATTTATTATATTTCATAAATACATAGTTATATTCATCATTTAATTCGGATTTAAATAGAAGAAATTTGGGTTTTTGCAACATCTTTCAAAAAACAGAAATTTAAGATTTGGAGGTCGAGTTGTTATCGGAATTTGATAAAATTGGTATGGTTGAACTCGTATCGGAATGGGTGTTCGGATTTCGTGAAAATTCTGTCGGGTTCTGATAGGCAAGCCCCGTATTGACTTTCGGTTGACTTTTTAATGCGAAATTTTAAGTCGACGTTATATTATTCGGAATTATTTCAGATGAATTTTAATGAAGTTATACAACTAACTTGGATAGATTTGAGCTGTCCGGAGGTCAATTCAAGCAAGAAGGCTATTCTGGAATATCGGCCTAACTTCAAAAAGGTAAGTGTCTTGCCTAACCTTGAGTGGATGAATTACCCCTTAGGCATTGAGTCTTTTGTGGAAATTGTGTGGTTAAAAGCCGTGTACGCGAGGTGACGAGTACGTACTTGGGCTTATATGTACAAAATTTATTGGTTTAAAGTCTTAGGCATTTTTTATGTATTAAATTGGATAATTGTTGGCATTTATTAAATCCTCTATTTGCCATACCTCAAATCCTTGTTTGTCGAATATGTTTTTATATGATAATTTGGTGTGATTACCACTTCGATTTTTATGTGAATCCCATGTATTTGTTGAGTTGAAATTTCCTAGAAATAATTACTTAAAAAAGAGGCATTTGTATATTTATCTGAAATTTGGATTAAAGAAGGCGTTGTCCTGTGCTGAGCTATTATTCCATCCTTGTTATTGTTTTTGAGGTTTTATATATGTTGTGTGGAGCCTTGGGTTATTTGCTGTGAAATTAATTAATTTTATTGTACTTTTGGAAAGGTTGTGGCCTACGGGCAATTTGTAATTACGAGTTGATTATGTGGTGTTGTTGTGATAATCTTTTGTGTAAATTATTGTGTGATTTGGGTTACTGTTGTACGACATATAAGGGTGGCATTCCATTGTTAATATTATGCAGGTATAAGGGTGACATTTCATTGTTGTTATGTGTGTTGAGATATTGTCTAGGCGGAGTGATAAGGGAGGCTATTAAAAGGAGCGATAAGGGAGGCTATTAAACAGAGCGATAAGGGAGGCTATTAAACGGATCGACAAATGAGGCTATTATTGGAGTGATAAGGGTGGTTATAGGAGCGATAATGATGGCTATTATATGGAGTGATACGGGTGACTATAGGAGAGATAAATGTGGCTATTGTCAGGGATGATCTATGGTGTTGTGGGATTATTGTGTTGGTGATTTTTATGTAATGTTGTGATTTCCTTGTGATTTCTTTTATATCTTGTGCAACGTGTTTTGTTAATTCAGTAAATTTGATAACAGTCTAATACATATTGAAATTGTGAGCATGTGGCTATTGCCGGGTGGATTATGTTATTGGCACGTGAGTTGTCCGTGCGGTTGTGATATGAAATGTGGGCACGAGGTCCCGTGATATATAATGATTATGATATTGGCATGTGAGTTATCTGTGCAGTTGTGAAATGAGATGTAGGCATGAGTTTCCGCGAGTAAATGATGGTTTTATTATTGGCACGTGAGTTATTCGTGCGGATCTTATATATTGATATTTTGGCACGTGAGTTGCCCGTGCATATGTGATTAAAATATGGGCACGAGGTGACGTAGAAATATGAAAGTGGGTGAGACCCGTATTACGAAAATCTGAAAGTGGGCTGAGACCCGTATTTTTATGATTATGAAATGAGGTGTCACAGGGTGACTTTTATTTGAAAGAATTATATTCAAAAATATTATTTGAAAGAATTATATTGAAGGAAATTTATTTGAAAGAATTATATTCGAAATATATTTATTTGAAGGGAGTATATTCAAAATATATTAATTTGAAAGGATTATATTCTAAAGATTTTTATTTGAAAAACTTATAGATGAATGATTTGTATTTGAAGGACTTGATTACTTGGTTGTACTTGTGTTCATTATTCGTTTGAACAATATTTATGGTGTTCTTGTGGCCTTATTTTTTATATCCTTGATTGATTCTTGTTGCCATCATTGCTATTTTTCCCCGTTATTTTGTATGCTATATTGCACAGGTTATTAGACCAGTGAGTGTCTTGACTGTATCTCATCACTACTCCACAGAGGTTAGTCTTGATACTTACTGAGTACTGACCGTGGTGTACTCATACTACACTTCTGCACATTTTTGTTCAGAGCCAGGTACTGGAGATATTGGACTCGAGCAGAGTTAGTGTGTTGATCGCAAGGATTCAAGGTAGAGCTGCTTGGTCGTCGCTGTCCCTTAGAGTCTTTCCATTTTGTTGTACTATCAATTATTATTCGAACAGTATTGTATATTCGATCCTTGAGATCATTTCATATATTCAGTTAGAGTTCGTAACTCAGTATTACCAGTCTTGGGAGGTTGTTTAAATATTTTCGCTATTGGTTTTGAAAAAAATGTATTGAATTCAAAAAATAATGGCTTGAATTGTTATTATGATCGGCTTACTTAGTCTTAGAGACTAAGTGCCATCACGATGCATGTGGTGGGATTTTGGGTCGTGACAGTCTGCTAAATTTAGGCTTGTGGCCATGGCCTCGTCGTTGATGCCTCCATAGCATATCGAAATATTAAGCTCGATTCTTCCACTTCTACCGGAATCAAAGCCTATGCGCCGTAGACTAGGGATAACAGTGTTTCACCGTACTTGACCTCAAAGTTGTTCGGTATGCCCAAAGGACGTCGGGCAAAATTTCTTTCCACTTTCATTTTGAGTCGGTCAAACCTTTCTTCAGGTTTTGCAGTATAGTTTTGTTTGTTGACTCCGCTTGACCGTTCGCACTCAAGTGATAAAGGGTCGATAAAATCTTTTTGATTATGTGATCTTCGAAGAACTTATTGACCTTGTTGCCGATGAATTGTCTCCCGTTGTGACACGTAATCTCGGTTGATATCCCGAACCAGCATATTATATGATCCCAGATGAAGTCGATAACTTCTTTTTCTCTAACTCTCTCAAACGCTTGAGCTTCAACCCACTTGGAGAAGTAATATGTCATGAGCAAAATGTACTGCGCTTTTCTGGGTGCCCATGGTAAAGGGACTACGATGTCCACCCCCCACTTCATGAATGACCAAGGGGAAAGGACCGAGTGAAGCATCTCCCCTGGGTGGTAGATCAACGGGGCATGCCTTTGACATTTGTTACATTTTTTAACAAAGTCCTTCGCATCTTTGTCCATTTCGTTCCAGTAATATCCAGCCCTGATCAATTTCTGAACCAATGATTCCGCTCCCGGATGGTTTCCACAAGTACACTCGTGGACTTCCCGCATCACGTAATCGGTCTCCTTGGTCACCAAGCATCTTGCTTACGGTCCGAAAAATGACCTTCGGTATAGTTGGCCCCCAACTTAGCTGAACGTGGCTGCTTTAGTTCTAAGGGCCCTTGATTCTTTAGGATATGATGGCAGTTTCCCCTTCTGAAGGTAGTCTATATATTTGTTTCTCCAATCCCATGTCAAACTCGTTGAGTTTACCTCGGCATGACCTTCCCCTATCACTGAGCTCATCAATTGCACCAACATTCAGAGTTAAATTCATCGGAGTCAACTGACGATCCTAAGTTAGCCAAAGCATCAACCTCGCTATTTTGATCTCGGGGCACATGTTGTAATGTCTATTCGCTAAACTGATGTAACCCCACTTGTAATTTATCTAAGTATCTCCGCACGTCTTCTTTGACTTCAAACATTCCGTTGACTTGGTTAACAACGAGGAGAGAGTCGCACTTGGCTTCGATCACCTCAGCCCCCAGGATTTTAGACAGTTGTAGACCTACAATCATAGCCTCATATTTGGCTTCATTGTTAGTCAATTCCCAACCCATTCCCTTTCGCGTTGGAAGAACCATCCGTGAATAGGGTCCAGACCCCCGAGCTAGTCCCCGAGGCAAGTAATAATTCTTTATCGACCTCTGGGATCAAGGTCGGTGTGAAATTGGCCGCAAATTTTGAGACTTTATAGCTATTCGGGGTTTGTATTCAATATCGTACCCGCTAACCTCTACAGACCATTTTTCTAGCCGGCCTGAGAGCTCGGGTTTATGCATGACATTCCTTAGCGGATACGAGGTCACGATACATATAGGGTGACATTAAAAGTATGGTTTTAGTTTCCTAGATGCGCTTAACAAGGCAAGCGCTAATTTCTCTAGATGTGGATACATCATTTTGGCATCACATATGGTTCTACTAATATAATAGATAGGAAACTAAGTACCTTCTTCTTTCCGAACTAGGACACCACTTACTGCTACCTCGGAGGCTACCAAGTAAAGGTACAACGGCTCGTTCGCCTTTGGGGTGTGCAGCAAAAGAGGACTTGATAAGTATTGTTTGAGTTCTTCTAAAGCCTTTTGGCACTCCGGGGTCCAAGAGAAGTCGTTTTTTTCTTTAGTAAGGAGAAAAATTGGTGGATTTTATCTGATGACCTATAAATAAATCGGCCCAATGCGGTTATCCGCCCGGTCAGCCTCTGCATGCGTTGATGTTGTCAACCACGATGATATCTTCTATAGCATGTTGATACCCAATTTTTCCCTCATATTTTTAAAAATACATATATTCTTTCAAAATAGCATATTTGCATCATCATTTAGTTTACAAACCTACACAAGCATTTCCCCACAATTTTCCATAATTGTTAGAGCTTTAAATTAATTTTCTTATATTTTTATTATATAAATATCTAATAATTATCCTTTAAATTAGTTTGTGATGACTTAATTATCCAAAATTATTATTTTCATCCATAATACATGTTTCAAACATTTCTATTCTATTTTTTATAATTACATTAGCATTTGTAAGCTATTTATCTAATTTTGCAATAATGGCCTATGTTCTACAAATAATTGCGTTTATTATGTTATTTATGCCGAAGTATCATTTTTATATTTTTATAATATTTAGTTATTATTTTAAGTCATTATATTGTACAAGTAGCATTTTATTATCTTTTAGTTATTTTATAAATTATTTTTAAAATAATTATTGTGTATTTAATAGCTGGCCCAAAACATGCCAATTTTCGGATCTAAAACTACCCAGACCTCAGCCCAATTACCCCAAACCTTAGCCTAATTACCCCAAGCCCAATACTAATAACCCACTAACCCCAACCCGGTCGGTACCCGCTTTACACGACCCACCCCAGCTTTCTTTTAATCCTGGCCGTTGATCTCTCAAGATCAACGACCCACAATTAAACCCTCCCTTTAACTAACCTAACTCCTAACCCTAACCCCCATTAAACCTTTGCCTGCCGCCTCTGTATCCTCCCACCTCCCTTCTCCCTCCTTCAGAAACCCTATCCGCCTCCCCCTATCTTCTGCAAATCCGAGTAAATCATGGACTCCCTCTGTGATCTACTTACCTTTTATGTGTTACCTCATTATTGTCTATAAGATTATGACATTATATGGTACATTCCCCAATTTTGGCAGTACCAGTACCCAAACGGGATTCCACCGCCTTCAATCTATGAGATTTAGACGATATTTCGTCTATATGCACTCTATATGGTCCGATTCAGCGAGATCTTCGACTATCTATGCTTCTTTTCGAACTAGGTTTTGAATTTTTTCCCTGTTCCTTACTTATTCTTGACTGATACTTTTCCTTTTCTGAGTTTGACTATTCTTTTCCTTATTTCTGTTTAATCTGCCATGTTTCCCTATTTTCTACTTTATTTTGCCCTAAATCTGACTTTAAATGATTTTTGGTATGATATTTTCCTTATTCTCTGTTTAATCTTCTATATTCCTTTATTTTTAGTATTATTTGCGTGATAATTGTTATTCCCTATTGATTTACTGAACCCTTTTGTTCACGCCCTAAAAAATCGATTCTAGTATATCTTTCCTTATTTGTGTTTGAATAATTTGTTTTCCATGTTTACTTGGTTGATTTCTACACTATGTAAACCCCTCTCATGAAACCCCTTAGGGGAGAAATTTCTGAACCCTAATTTCGGCTACTGGTTTTCACTACTCTCTCACTCATTCACTGTTACCTTAAAACACTCTGAAATTATTGAATAACCTCCTCTGGTGCAAGCACTGCCCGGAGCTCATTTTCGAGTCTCTTGCGAACTCTAAAGCATCGGGGATTTTGGGGTTTTTTCTATTACACTCTGCACTCTTTTAATTCTGCTACTGGTTAGTGTTTAAATTCTCATAATGTTTGCTTTCTTCCCTTCTTTCTGCACATGTATCTGAATTTTGGTTCAACTATGATGGTGTTCAACTTGATGTCATTCTGTGTTAATTGGTGCATGGGAGTAATGTACTGTTCATGTCATGACTCACTATGCTTTGCACTTTGCAATTCCCTATCTCCTAAGACTAGTTCTGCACCCTGTAACATCTTTACATGTTAATTTTGAACTTCAATATTGTAGTTGTATATTGTTTCTGCCTATTGTATTTAGATAATGCCCTAACTTTTACTTGAATAAACTTTTACAAAGTCTTGTGTATGTTGGAGTACTTTTTGTAATACTGCCCAAAAATCTGTTTTAAACTTGTGTCTTGCTACCCTGATTTTCTAAAGGCAAATATTCTATTTCAACTAACTAGGACCTTGTTCTTAGGTTAACATGCTTTTTCAGTATGCCTTGGTTCACTTGCTACTTTCTCCATTCTGTGATAATCAATATTTGTATACCTCCATTATGTCCATGTATTGATATGGCCTTAGGTTAGACTTGACTTAATTTAAGCCCTTAAATGTCAACTAGTGCAATCTAGGTATGTCTGTAAACTTATTTTCCTTTACCTATGATGTTTGTCTATGTGATGCTTTGCTACTGAATTTTGCTGGTCTACTTGACCAGTTATGCTGTATGATCACTCTGGGAATTTCTGTCCATTCTCTTTACTTGTTGCTTTGGTATTCTGAATTCCTATTCTTAGCCGGCTGAAAGCCAAGGCTACCTAGGTTCTCTGTTGGCTTCCCTAGTGAGAGCACTGCTCAGGGTCCAATTGAGGCCCTTGTGAACTCTGACACACTAGGGGCTCGGCCCTAGTCACTCCTCTTAACCTCCAAACTATCCCTAATGCTCTACTTCCCTATCATATTCTATATTCTATGTTGGTTGCTCCAAGTGATGCAATATTTGGTGTTATGGCTCATTGAAAGGGGTCTGAACTCCCCTATGGACCTGCAATTGTGTGGTTCTTCGTTGAAGGTCTAAGTCTGCTATGCCAGAAGTTTTGAAGGCCCAGTAAGGCTAAGTATTTAGTTATTCTATTCGGGCCTCCTATAGGCCTGTCTATTTCTATGTAATATTACTACTTTATTATTAATTTGGGTCTGTAATAATAAACTTTGTATAAGCGATTGGGGTGTTAGTAAAAGGGGATGGGGTAGATTTTAATATTAACGTATGATGGGTATAAAACATGTCTATAGGATTGAATGATGCCTTGCCTTATGTTGTTCATTCTCTATGTACATTGTAGAAAGCATGCCATTAAGGAAACACACACACTTGCACTACTTGTTTATTAGTAAAGCCTGAACTCAAATGTCTCAATATCTTTGTAGCTATATGTTGATTAGAGAACCTGCCCGTAGGAAATATTGTTGAATTTCCTGGTAATTCGCATTACTAGAGATCGTGCCTATAGGACTCTAATCATATCATTTGTTATGGTATTGCATATTTCACCTAGAGAAATCTGCCTATAAGGTCTAACAATAAAATCAGACTCCTCAATTGTTAATCGTTAGAAATCCTGCCTATAGGACGCCACTACTCGCCTTAATAACTGGTAATGATGCCCTTTAAACACTGTTCATCACTCACTTAGGCCATTATCAAGTGTATGAGTAATTCTGAATTTCCATTCCCTCTATCACATAACTCACCTAGGCGCAACAATTATATGGCTAGTAATTGAGGAATTTGCCTTCTCAATAACTAATGTGTGATAACCTATGCAATCCTATCTATGAATCTCATTGGTTCCCGAATCTGCTTGCGTGCCTTGATGTCCGTCACCTAGAAATCATGCCTATAGGGAGTTAAGTTCCTTAATTGTGAATTGCCTAACATGAAAAACCTGTTTCGCGTACATTTGTTGTTTAAGTGTGGAGGCAAACTTGCCATATTTGAAGTCCAATGTGTTTTTTGTATGTTGCTTAGTTTTAACATTTCTCATCAGCCTAAGTGAGGTCTACAACCTCCCAAAATAGAGGTCCAATACCTCATGGACCATAGGTATGGGACGGGTAGTGGATGCATCAGGTACAACTTATAATTGAATTAATGCGCTTTAGGTAACAACTTTAACATAGTAATCGGGTAGCAGGAGATGATAGTCTGTGCCCGCTGAATAATATGAGTAACACCCCATTCTTGAGGGAGTTACAAAGTATTATTAATGTTGCACGGGGTGATCCTTTAGGCTAGAAAACGTAGGACCCCCCTTTCTTTCTTTATATGTTGTTATTAGATCTAAATAGTTGTATCTCCATGTTCGCACTAAGATCTGTATTAATCATGTTGTAATAAAGTTCTGTGACTTCTGAACTCCCTTTGTTTATTTGATCACCTAGCTTAATCATAATCCACATAATCTTAAGTTCGGCCGGGACCCAAAGTTGTGGACCTCGAGGAGTGCCTAACACCTTCTCTTTGAGGTAACTTGAGCCCTTACCCGATCTTTGGTTGTGTTGACTTGTCAAACAAAGTTATTTGCATAATAGATGCCCTAACGCACCTTTAAAAATCGTTTGGTAGCGACTCTTCTCCTTTAGCACTCTATCTCCCATTCTAAAAAGGAGTTGTCACGTGTCGAAGCCCTTTTTCAAGAAAAAAATGGTTGATCTCTATTCCTCGGCTAGATACTATGAAATTGAGGAACTTGCCTGAGCCGACTCCGAAGGGTATGAACTAATATATCATCAATATAAACCTCTATTGATTTCCCTATTTGTTCCTCGAACATTCTGTTAACTAGGGCGTTGATATGTGGCACTAGCATTTTTTAACCCAAATGGCATCACGTTATAACAATAAGTGCCGAACTTAGTAATGAAAGAAGTTTTTTGTTGGTCACCTGGGTCCATCCGTATTTGGTTGTACCCAGAATAGGTGTCGAGAAAGCTCAGCGTCTCGTGCCCTGCCGTCGCATCGATCATTCGGTCGATCTTAGGCAAAGGAAACGAGTCCTTTGGGCATGCCTTATTCAAGTCCTTATAATATACACACATTCTAAGTTTTTTCCCTTTTTATGTACGAGGACTACGTTAGCTATCCACTCCGGGTGTTGGACTTCCCACATGGAACCTATTTTTTAAGAGTTTAGATACCTCATCTTTGATGAATGAGTGCTTGACTTTGGACTATGGCCTCCTCTTCTGTTTGACTGGGTGGAAGTTTGGATCCAAGCTCAATTTTGAGTAGTTATCTCCGGTGGGATTCCTATCATGTCTAAGTCGAACCAGGCTAAACAATCAGCATTAGCTTTCAGAAAATCAATGAGTTTTTTCCTGAGCTCGAGGGTTAACCCCGTGCCCAGGTATACCTTTCTGCCTGGCAGGTGCTTAAACAATATGATCTATTCTAGTTCCTCGATCGTTGACTTGGTGGCATCGGTGTCATCAGGTGTTACAAAGGATCTCGGGACCCCGAAGTCATCTTCCTCATCCGTTAGACGTTCCTCTTATTTTTCTGGCTCGGTTGGGGTCGAGACATGTAATTTCTATTTGGTGATCAGTCCCTTACCTTTTGATGTCGTGATCGCCAGTACCGGGATCTCTTCCTCGACAAGAATATCTCTTTTGCGGCCGGTTGTTCCCCGTAGACCATTTTGATTCCACCAGGAGTAAAATATTTTAACGTTCGATGAAAGGTCGACGGTACCGCCCTCATGTAGTGGACCCATGGTCTCTCGAACAAGGCGTTGTACCTCATATCACCTTCGATTATATAGAACTTCATCTCCTGGGTGGTTCCGACTGTGTTGACCGGTAGGGCGATTTCACCTTTCGTTGTCTCACATGCCATACTAAACCCGTTTAATACTCAAACCGCTGGTATGATCTGATCCAATAGCCCTAGTTGTTCCACGACTATCTATTAAATGATGTTGGCCAAACAACCTGGATCATTTAATACACTCTTAACTCGAGATTTATTAATAAGCACATATATTACCAGTGCATCATTGTGAGGTTGAATAATGCCCTCGGCGTCCTTATTACTAAAAGGGATATCTCCTTCCGGGATATAATCTCTAGTTTATTTTTCTCTTGTGATAGAAACTTTGGTGCATTTTATCATTGGTCCTTGTGGAACGTCTACTCCTCCAATAATCATGTTAATCACATGTTGATGTTCTTCATGCTCGATTTTCTTGCTGGCATCCCCGTTTTTGAAAAGGTTTTCGGCCCGCTCATTTAGGAATTTCTAAAGATGCCCATTGTTGAACCAACGAGCAGCTTCTTCCCTTAACTGTCAACAATCCTCGGTTTTGTGCTCGTGAGTACTGTGATATTTACGTATCAAATCGTGATCCCCCTGTGCAGGATCGGACTGGGGTGTCCTTGGCCACTTGGTGTCCTTGATGCAACCGATGGCTGACACTACTCGCTGTATCCACGTTGAAGTTATATTCCGATAGCCTCGGGGAATCTCTGACCCCGGGTGATCTGTCAAAACCGTTTCCATTCGCTAACCCTCTATTGCTTGGACCCTGATCATTTCTCTATCGTTCCTGGTCGGATGGCTATTGGGTCTGTTTCCCCTTCTATCTGAGTTGTAAGGCTGGTATCGATCTCAAAGTGGCCTCGACTCCTGATCCACTATTCTTTTAGGCTTGTTGTTTGCCCTATTAGGATAAACCGACCTCGATGGAGCCCCTAGTTGATCGTCCTCGACTCTGATCTTTGACTTGTACCTATTATGGACATCGGCCCAGGTAACCGCTGGGTACTCTACCAAGTTTTGCTTCAATTATTGAGACGCAACCGAACTTCGAGGGTTGAGTCCCTGAGTGAATGCTTGAACGGCCTAATCGTCTACAACTGGGGGTAGGTACATCCGTTCCATATGGAATCTCAACACGAATACCCTAAGCATCTCGTTATCCCTTTGCTTGACTTTTAACATGTCTAATTTCCTCGTCTAAACTTTGATATAGCTGGCATGGGATTTAACCAAGGCATCTGCAAGCATATCAAACGAATCAATAGAATTTGGAGGTAAGTTATTGTACCATATCATTACTCCCTTGGATAAGGTTTCCCCAAATTTCATCAGCAACACCGACTCGATCTCGTCATCCTCGAGGTCGTTGACTTTTATTGCACACGTGTAGGAGGTCACATGCTCGTTTGGATTTGTGGTCCCATTGTATTTGGGAATATCGGGCATGCGGAGCCTTTTCAGAATTGGCTTTGGTGCCGCACTCGGGGGCAAAGGTTGCTGAATGAACTTTTTGGTCCCTTAAATATCGGGGGTACTTCCGGGATCCGATCGACCCTCGAATTGTAAGTTTCCATCTTATTGTCATTTGCCTCTATTTATTTTTCGCTCGATTCCACTCGTTCTGTCAGCGCTTCGAGAATTTTCATCACCTCGGAAGTTTCCCCGGGTCCGGTCCCGTCGAGTTATGTGAAAATCTGTTCTTCTCTCCGAGTATCCTCTAAAACCCGTTCGGGTTCGGCCGCGTTGTGTGCGTGATTTTGACTCTGCAATTGTGTTATTGCAACTTGGTGAGCTTGTAACATCTCAAAAATCAAACATAAGCTGACTTCGTCACCTCCCCCTTCGGCTGTCTCGCGAGCGGATGGACGGGGTGTCCTGTGAATGCTATTATCAGGTCAGTCGGTAGGTTGATGTTGATAGCAACCTGTGAATTGGCATCGACTGAGTCAACGATTGGAACGCCATTAGGGTCGACAAGGGGTATGCCGTTGCTTGGCACCACATTATTATTTTCACTGTGGTGGCCTCGACTCGGCGTCAACACTCAAGTGAGCAGATTGTGAATTTGACATATTGAATAATCTTGAAATCAAAATTCAAAGAGCAAGTGTAAAATGGAGTGTGGTATAAAGATTCGTATTAAATCACCACTATTATCCTTAGCCCTACAGTGGGCGCCAAACTCTTTACCCTTAAAATAGATAACAATTAAATTTGTACGCGGTTTAAAGGACACGTGATTTCGATTTAATACGAATGGTCAAAGAACAACAAGTTATTGAATTAAAGTAAAACAAAACGATCAAACCAAATGTGCCGAAATAATCAAGCATGACATTAGATTTGAATGCTAAAGACCGATTCCAATCGAGCCCTCGGAATGGAGCTCGGTTGCAACTGAATGAATGAACAACTTGAAGAGGAGGTTTAACCCTAATACAAGTTTAAATAAGGTAAAATTTCTTTCCTTCCTTTTATCCCAAGAAAACATGATCCGCAGTTAATATCAGGCGTGATTCGTGCCGTAATATCCGGTTGATGACGGATATTTCGGCTCCTCATTGGTCCTCTTTAACCATTTTCCTCTACACTCGATCCTTCATTTCGCTCGAGCTTGATTCTTCCCATGTTTGTCCATGCTCGATCCCTGACATATCATTCATCCACCCCTAGGCTCCGATCTGCGGTCACCCTCGGCCTTACTCGAGCCAGCGTCGAATCACGTTGTTTTTCGTTTCTTCATCGGGAAATCGGGGGTAACTTTTATCCCCGATTTTACCCGTACACAATGTTTGCATGCATATTTTCTCATACTTTCTAAGCTGAGAGTTGCCTTTATGCCAGTATTTCATTTTCATCTGTGTCGACATAATTCTTGATTGGGGTACACTACTCTGTTGTCCAAATAATTTTGACCCATTTACTCGCTATCTGAAGAGCTAAAGAATTTTTCAAATTTTTCTCAAACAAATTTTTCTAGCGTTTTTTCATTTTGAATTATGTGGTTAACAATGTCTTCTACGTAATCCTTAAATTTGAACCCTTGTTTTTATGAACAGGTATATCAATGTTCAATAAGAAATAGATATTAGTCCTCGTTGGTCAAGATCCCTTTAAACAAACAAATGGGTGTTGTGCAGTATACAATATACTAATAAGTAAAGTAAGTATATTATGGAATGCTATTCACTCATATGCTGCTACTTTTATTGCAGCATTTTCTGATAAATTATTGTATGTCTGAGTTGGAACCTTGGAATCAGTCCATGGACAATGATAATAATAACAACTTTCTCAACAGCCAACGTCATTCTTCAAACCTCCAAATAATGTTGCAAAATGTAACGTCAATTGTGAGATATAGAGACGTAAACAAATTGCATTTCCACTGGACGAATTCACAAGCTCGTAAAGATGTGAAACTCAGTGTGGTAATCCTATCAGTTTCTAAGAAATCATGTTCTGATTCATCATCATGCTGTAATCTAATTAATCATGCAGCGGTTCAAAGCTATTAACTGGTCATAAGCCTATTTAACTTTAGTAGTGATGGTATGCTGTTCCCTCTGAACATATATTATATGAGAAGAATTTCTTTGAACCTATTCATTGGTACCTACTCTTTATAATGAATCTACTCTTGTACTTTGGAGTCATCATGTTATTTCTTGTTTACCGTCAAATTTGGAGATGCAATTGAATGAAGACGAACAGTGCATATGTGCGTTTCGATGATGGTACCATTACCTCCTTTGTTCCCTAGCTAGGTTTGGATTAATGACGCTATAGCTACAAGTTGAGGTTTCGTTGGGTTAAAAGCACTTGGACAAATACTAATCGGAGTCCGGAACCTAAATATGATCTTTTTAGACTCAAATGACCGAAATGAGTGAAAAAATAATAATGTGACCAAACTATATATAGCGCCCTTTTAAAGGGCGCTATACATGAAGTTGATTAGACTGCCATGTATAGTGCAGTTTATTAAGGCGCTATATGTATAACGCCTTAATAAACAACGCTATACCCCTTCAAATATCCGTCCCTTCCCTTTCCCCCGTTACAGAACCAAAACAACCCCCACCAACCCCCATTTTAATCAAACCAGCGGTCCCCCCTAAATTAACGACCCAAAAACACTCGAGTGGACCCCACCCGTCCCACAAAAAGTAAAGATTATTGATCCCACATCCTAGCTAAGCCTTCTCTCGTTGTGGGTTGCTCGTTTCGGATTCAAATCTTCAACTTTCCAAAAAACATAAATCAGAGGTATTCCGATTTAGTTTTTGTTGAAACTCGTATAAAAAATGCATATTAATTATTTTAAATGTGTTCTATGTTGTTTTGTATTTTTTTTGCGATTAAACTGATATGTTATTTTTATCCGGACTAAGATATTAGTGTGCTAAAAAATATGTAAAAATTGAGATATCATTATTATTTGTTCCAAAAAATGTTGATAAGTTACTTTTTACTGTTATATATGTATTTTCGTGAATGTTTTGTGATTAAATATATTTTTTATTTTTATCTCATTTAGATTATTTATTTGCTTAAAGACTAGTGATATAGTGCCCCTTTAGCATAGTAAAATATAGTGCCTTTTAGCGTAGTATCCCTGTAGTTATTGAAATTAATCATTTAAATATCTCTTATACTCAAAAATATGTCAAAATAGTTGATAGATCAAATACAAACTCTGTTCAATTCTAGTCAACGATAGTAAGAAAATAAATGAGAAAACAACAATATTTTTCTGGATATCTTGGTGCTACTGGGCCTCAAATATCGAGCCTGAAACCCATATGTGAATATTTAATAATTAAATCTTATATAATTATAAAAATTAATTATTTAATTTACAAACAAACATATAAAATTATAAAACCAATATGTAAAATAATAAAACTAACACATACCTGTTTTCTTCTTGCTCGCACGCAACATCCAATGACAACTCGTAAACCATCTACGACAAACAACCTTGTATACATCCGGAGTTGACTCTCATACCGTCATCTCACGACACTCTTTTACGCTGTACATTTTCGCCGCCCTGCTTAGGCGCATTTTATCAGAAAAAGCATGCCATTTGCCAGCACCGTTGGCCTAGACTCATCCCACATTGCTGTCCGAATTTCGTCAGTATCCCTTGTGAGGGCATCCGCATCCGGCATACTTGGCAAATGATCAAGGTAGGGAATCTCCCTTGAATGAAACGGCACTTGGGACTCGTACACTCTTAGTCTAATGGGGGGTGGATTATGTTCCCTCATCAAATCAGGTCCAAAATTCTCTTTCTCCTCATCACCACCCTCATCAGGGAAGGGTGTGTCACCTCCGGACTCATCGGCATTGTTATCATAATCACTGTTCTCTTCCTGACTCTGTGCATCTGCCAGATCCTGATTAAATATGTCATCTTCGGGCAATTGAGTCAGGGCAGGAGGTTTAACTTGCTCGTTTTCACTGCACAAACAACAAAATAATGAGCTACTCAAATTGTCAAACACTTTACATATAAGCTATATCACTTCACTTACAAGTCGTAATGTGTTGACATCCCATGATGGACATTATCCTGTTGGTGATGACTCCCGGATGGACCACCATGATCCAACACACCAGAACTACGCATATTCCAACTAGGCGTGGGTTCATAACTTGTAAAATTCATATCTTGTCGGTACCCACTGTGGAATATATGAGTGTTAATACAAATTCATTACAACAAAAATAAATATCGTAACACAAAGGAAAATTGAAGTTTATCACTCGTCTTGTGAATTATGTAAAGTAGGAGAGAAATTATTTTTTCGCTCCTCATTCGCTCGTGGAGATAAGTTTAAATCAGGCCAAACTCTTTCAGCCGGAACCTGTTCGGCAAAACCTACTCCAGAATAACCACCCGATGACTGAGGGTTATCCCTGCTTTGCGCCACCTCATTATTGCGAACGTCTTCAACCTTCACGTACATTTCTAACATTTTTATCAAAAGAAATTTCCGGTATTCATCCGTAGTCCTCAAAATATCACTCAAAGTTTCATCATCCTGGATGTTAAACTCAACATAAGAAGCAATCCCTTGCGGAGTGACAAAATACGGATATCTTCCTGTTACTTTAAGGTTCACCGAACGTTTGCTCACACTCATTTTGTTACACAACAACGATACAAGTCTATCGTACTCCATTGTAAGTGGCAACTTAATATGACGCTATGGAGATAAACTATAGCTCACTGAGTTATTCGCCACTACAACCTCACTCCTCAATATAATGAAACCCTTACTTTTCGCTCTTCAGACATTATGACAAAATGCTTGAGAATTTAACAAGAAGAAAAATTTAATAGGAGTTGAGAATATTTCTGAATGAATTTTTGCAAAATCCTTAACGCCTTTAAATAAGCCAATGCCCAATCCGGGGGGGTCGAAATATGTATAACGCTGTTTATAAAGGCGCTATACCTGCTAGTCTAATCAACTTCATGTATAACGCCCTTTAAAAGGGTGCTATATATAGTTTGGTCACATTATTTTTTTTTCCACTCATTTCGGTTATTTGAGTCTAAAAAGACCACATTTAGGTTCCGGACTCATACTAGTTGGAGTGCAAATCAATTGCCTCCATATTATGATCTCCTAGATCATTTGCTCCTTTTCGCTTTCTAGGATTTTATAAAGGCGCTTAGACTCATTTGTATTTATAGATTGTCCAATCGGGACATCAATTCGAATAGAAGCATTAGCAGCTGGAATATGTGACTTAGTCACCCTTGATAGGTTAGTGAATGCATCTGACAGTTGATTTGTAATATTTTGCAAATAAATTATTTTTTGAACCTCGTGTTCACATTGATTTATTCGAGGTTATAAATGAGATAGTGATAATTCATTCAAATCTATTTCTTTTTGCAATTACTTATTTTCTCCCACTAATATTGAGAATACTGATTTATCAAAATGGAAATCATAAGAGAGGATCAAAACAGTGGCACCTCAAACACATTATTAACATCAATTAGAGGTCCATTCAAAGTCAATCATGACGATCGGCCTTGTTTGTTTTTGAGTAACGAAGAAGATAGCATCCCACGTGGATGTTTATGAAAACATACGTTGAAAAAGTTATTCAATACTGATTAGAGATCAGTTCTCAATTAAATATGACTCATTTGGCAGATATGTGCGTCAGTATCTTTATTTTAACACCATATTAATTTAGTTGACAAATTAAGAAGAATTCTATGCTATCTAACCAAGTTCCTTATAAACTTCCTGGCTAATTAAACGGTGCTATATAAATTGGGAATAAGAAGTGTTATTTTCAATAGCAAAAAGAATGAAAGTTGTGTGCTCCTTTTTCCAGAATTTACATTATCGAGGCTCTATCCTAATCACATCTCACATGTAGAATTAATAAACTAGATCTAGGAATGTTCAAACCTAATTCCCTCTATGTATTATTGTTTTACTTCTAATAATATCAGCCAAGATAATTCAAAAACAAAGGAATCTCTCAACGAATGATCCATACTATGCACAACAGGTGGAACAACTAGTCAATAGAAATAGAAAATCAAATTTGCATTACAAACCTCGTACACAGAGAGAACAAATGAATTGAATTTCAAATGAACAGCTGGCTTGTTTATTTGGACATAAAACCATCTAATAAGCTTAAAGCTACACTTGCTTTTGAAAATGGAGTCCCTTTTTGAGGACAAAGTAGAAGAACATTATAATTAAGCTGATAAATTTTAAGGACATTTGCGAGTGTTGTTATGAGTAGTAAGGTTGAAATAGCAAGGACAAGCTTCATAATTGCCAGAAGTCCCTGGTGGTACGCAATGACATCTATGGCAGCAGCTTCCACAAGCTCTGTTGCATAGATTTGGCCGAGACGATTCGCTGCACCTATATTCACAGGCTCCGGTGCAATCTGTTTAACCAGTACCCCAACAAAAAGAAAAGAGGAATCACATGAGAAATTAAAAAAACTATAGACACTAGATACATAAAAAAAAACATTATACTCCTTAGTAGGAGTAATTATTTCTTAATTTGTTGTGGGGGGAAAATGTAAATGTCAGATTACTTAGTGGCTGTGAAACTTGAGGGGCTGGTGCTGGTGGCTTGCTGTAGTCAACCTGCGCCAAAACATTACAAAATCCAATGTTATTTCAAGATGAAAGAGTTAACAACATGATTTTGCTATTTGAGATTTAAAATTGAAGAACCTTTTGAAGGGCATTAGTGAAATGGAGAAGCATAAAGGAGGCAATTAGCAAAGCAGCAAATGCTTTTTGGAATACCATTTTTCAGTAACAAAGAACGAAGGAGAAAACTGAGAGCTCGGATTAACTGAGCTTGGAAGTGAAGCAAAAAGAAGAGTGATGTATCATGAATTTATAGCACAAGTAAAGAAAGCACCCCACCGTATTCTTTCTTGGGGTATAGCCGTATAGGATTTAAAACAATACACGGACAATGTAAAAGTATTATGCTACTATATTAGTTTAACTAGCTATAGACTATAGCAATAGTAAGTTATTTATTATTTTTATTAGATTGTAAATAACTGCAATAATTATGCTCGGAGATGATTTACTTACTATGCTACTGTATTAGTTAAAAGACTTACGTAAAAATAACATCAGAGGCGGATTTGTTCTTGGAAAAGAGGGGTCACTAGAACCCGTTATCACAAAAATTTTAAATATATAAGTGCACGTATATATAGAAAACAGTCCTATATAGTTTGCTTGAAGCCTTAAGTCTAAACACTAGTCAAAACACTGAATGAGTAGTTCACCCCTGTACTCGCCACTTATAAATTAGTACTTTGGTTGTGTAAATCTTTTTTTTGAGTAACTAAAACTTAAACTCTACTCAATATGGCAACGGCGGGAACATACCTACTTGTCCCAGTGATGATGCTGGCAAGAAATGGGAAGTAGCTAAGAAGGTCGCATTGCCAGCCTAACTTCACAGTGTACTAGAGTTTTGGAAAAAGAGTTTCCTTGGAATACTAGTCTTAGAAAAAAAACATTAGCTGGACACCAGTAAGATCCGATACTGTGATCTTAGATTACAAGCATATATTATACGATAGAATCTCCCAAGTTTGCACTAAATTATTATTATAAGCTCATAAATTTTGCTAAATGACATATTTATTCACTTAGATCGCTTAAAATTTTGTGATATAATAAGTCCTTAGCTGAAGTCTTGTCTGACTATTCGTTGGCAAATTGTCTGACACTGGTTTTATTTATTTTGACAAATATGTTACGGAGATACGGAACCTAGACCAAAGGCAATAGTAATCACTAAGTTTTAAACAACATCATGACTTAAAGTTAAATATCTACCTTTTCTTTTTGTCGGTTTCAAAACATTGTCCCCTGTCTTTGTAGGGAAATGTTGAAGTCGAGTTATACGTAACAATTCGGTCGGTCGTTTTGAGAGTTATAGTCTTGTTTTTCTATTTAATGTTCGTTTTATGCTTAATAGTTGCTATGTGACTTGCCGAGGTAGCTGGTTAGGGTCCGGAGAGGTTTCGGAATGAGTTGAGATACTTAGTCTCAAGATTGGAAGCATATGTTGAAAATATTGACCGAATGTTGGCTTGTGTGGAAATGGCTCCGAATTGGAGTTTCGATGGTTCCGTTAGCTCCGTTGGGTGATTTTGGACTTAGGTCCGGATAGTGATTTGGAGGTCCGTAGTTGAATTAGGCTTGAAATGGCGAAAATTAAAAGTTTAGAAGTTTGACCGAGAGTGGACTTTATGGTTACCGGGCTCGGATTGGGGTTCCGGGAGTTGGAGTAGGTCCGTGGTGTTATGTGTGCAAAATTTAAGGTCAATCGGACGCGATTTGATATGTTTCGACATCGAATGTGGAAGTTAGAAGTTCAAAAGTTCATTAGGCTTGAATAGATGCGCGATTCGTGATTTTAGTATTGTTTGATGTGATTTGAAGGCTCGACTAAATTCGTATCGTGTTTTAAGACTTGTTGGTATAGTTGGTTGAGGTCCCTGGGCCTCGGGTTGGTTTTAGATGCTTAATGAATCGAATTTGGGATTTGAAAGATTGCTGAAGCACCAGCTCTGGTGCAATCGCACCTGTGAAATTTTGATTCGCAAGTGCGAGCTCGTAGGGGAGCGCAGAAGCGGCCTGGGAAGGGGAGTGCAGTGATCACAGGTGCAAGGGGATTTTCGCACCTGCATGGTCACAGATGCAGCGTGTTTGGCACAGAAGCGGAGTTGGCCAGCTGGGGGTCTGTGCGCAAGTGCGATGAAATTTTCGCACCTGCGAGAGCGCATATGCGGAGGAAGTGTCGCAGAAGCGAAAGAGGGCCTGTGGTTAAGTGATCCAAAGAAGCGAAAAGGCCGCACATTGTATTAAAATCGAGAGTTCCGTGATTTTCATCATTTTTGGACATTTCAAGCTCGGCTTAGGCGATGCATGAAAGGGATTTCAAAGGGATTCTTGAGGTAAGACACTTGTGGTTATTTTTATTCAATAATTATGTTTCCCCATTGAATTTCCCACCTAGTTTGTGTATTTTTGAGGTGTAATTTTGGAGGTTGAGGCTAGGGATTTGGAGAGTTTAATTTAGGGATTTAAGTGACGATTTGGTGTTGGATTTTGGTAAATTGAGTATGGTTGGACTCGTGGTTGAATGGGCTTCCGGATTTTGTGACTTTTATTGGATTTGGAGATGTGGGCTCGGGGCCTACCTTTGAGTTGACTTTTTGAATTTTGATTAAGAACTTAGTATTTTCTTATGGAATTGATTCTTTTAGCTCATGTTGATTATATCGAACTGATTGTGGCTAGATTCGAGGCATTCAGAGGTCGTTTCGCGAGGCAAGGGCTTGTTGGAGTAGAGTTTTGCACAATTTGAGGTAAGTAGCACTTCTAAGCTTGGTTCTGAGGGTATGAAACCCTGAATTACATGCTATGTGATTGATGTTGAGGTGACGCGCATGCTAGGTGACGAGCGTGTGGGCGTGCACCGTAGAAATTGTGATTTAGTCGATTCCCTAGAACCGCGTAGCTATTTTATCTGAACATTTTTGTTGTACTCTATGTGTTAGAGTACTTGAGCTGTGATTCATGCTAGAAATCATGTTTAGGCTATATGCTGGTACTATTGGGACCCACAATGGCCGTTCTTTGCTGTTGAGTTATTTGTTTAATTGCTGTTGTATACTCAATTAGATTCATCATTATGTGTCATATCTCAGTCTCTGGTATCGTATATTGTCACATCTTGTATCATTGATTAGAGCTGCTTAGTATGAGCGTTTTGAGCCCGAGAGACTGGAGAGATTGGTGACTGAGTTGGGGCCTTAGTGCCTTGCTGTGTGTGTGTGTGTGTGTGTGTGTGTGTGTGTGTGTGTGCCACAACAAGCCTTATGGCTATATATATGTGGATCGGGTTGCACGCTGCAACAAGCCTTATGGCTATATATATGTGGATCGGGTTGCACGCCGCAACAAGCCTTATGGCTATATATATGTGGATCGGGTTGCGAGCCGTAATAGGCCTTATGGCTATATGTGGATCAGGTTGCACGTCGCAACAGGTATCGTACAGTGCTCAGTGACTGAGCGTGACGAGCGAGAATTAAGACGGGCAGATTGAGTGCTCTAAGAGTGTGAGTACTTGGGGATTTCACAGTGTTTCATCAGATACGATATTCACATTGGAACGTAGCTATAAAGACGTCATACTCTTCTTATCAGTCACACTTGACAAATTTTATTTGTACTAAACTTAATTGCTGAATATAGAAGCATGCCTACTTTTCTGTATTATTAAACTCTGTATCTTTACTGTATTGTTTGAGCTCGTCACTGCTTTCAGACCACATGTTAGACTTGTTACTTATTGAGTTGGTTGTACTTACGCTACACCATGCACTTCGTGTACAGATCCAGGTATTTTCGGGCACGGCGGTTGCTGATTCCTGGCGTTTCATCAGTTCGGAGATCATCGAGATAACTGCCTTGGCGTCCGCAGACCTTGACTCTCCTCCTTTATCTTTTAGCCTTGTTTATACTGTTCTACTTTCCTAGACAGTGTTCCATTGGTTAGACCGTGTGGTTATGTAGATGCTCATGTACTCCGTGACACCCGGATCTTTTGGGAGAATTTTGTACTGAGTTACGATGTTTATATTCAGTCTTTACGAATTTTTTACTTATTTAAACCTATTTTCTTATATTTGGGATTTAAAAATGTTGGTATGTGTGAAACATCGGCTTGCTTGGTACCACGATAGGCGCCATCACGACATGTCGGGCTTTGGGGTCGTGACATTGTCATGACCCAAACTCCCTTCGTATAACGTTGTGACGACACCTAGTCTCTACGACTAGGTAAGCCTAACAAATTGTAGAAATATAACAAAATCGAAAGTAAAACTTGGCAACTAACAACAACAAATAACTGAATAACTAGTAATAATGCCGCTCGCCATGTACAATAACCAATACTCTATAATACATAGTCTTCCCAAAACCCGGAATATCGTAAGTCACAAGCTATAGAAGGAAACTAGTATCTCTATACACCAGAGGCTAACAAAAGATGTACGGAAGGTAAATGTCATAGGAGAGAATAGAGGGGGACTCCGAGGTCTATGGACGCGGCAGATGTACCTTGAAATCTCCGTACAACAGCAAACATGTAACACCCCGAAAAATTTCGAAGTACTTAAGTGTAAAGCCCGGTAAAGTTTGTAAAGAAAATAATGTTACATGGTACCGAACTAGGCTTTCGCGCGGCTCGAACTTTTTGGGTTGAACAATGCACCGAAAAGTAAAGGAAAATTTTCGGTGGAAAAGTGCATTTCTGCGGTCCATTATGAGACCGCAGAACCACTCTGCGGACCGCATAATGGCCGCAGAGTTAGGCAGTTGATTGGGTCATTTGGAAGCAACTATGCAGTCGACTATGCAACCGCATAACTATTATGCGGTGCATTATACGACTGCATAGTGACCACATACACAGGCAGTTCTTTTGGCTATTTTGTAACCAAATATGCGACCGATATGTGGTCCGCATATTGGTTATGCGATCGCATACCTTGTTCCGGAGCTCCATTTTTGGATTTTTAAAACCTGACCCTATTTCGTTAAATACACTCTTTGGGCCATTTTTGAGACATAATCTAATATTTTAGAGTGAGAGAGAGTGCCCTAGAGTGAGAAGGTGTTCTTCCATAATTTTTCTTCAATTCTTGCTCAAGTTTTGGAAGATTAAGAAGGGAAGCTTACTAGGTCTTCATCCTAGAGGTAAGATTCTACACCCTAAACCCTAATTTCGAAATTTTCTGAAAATGGGTAATGTCACGATCCAAAAGTAACCCCCTGTCGTGATGGCGCCTATCGTGGAACTAGGCAAGCCGACTCATTTCCAAAACAAAACGATATTTTCATTTCAAAGATAATTTCAAGGTTATTTAACATAAAAACCTCCATTTAAAGAGTTCAAATCAAAGAAAAACAGAAGTGCGGAAAAGAAAAGCCCGACATCGGGGTGTCACTAGTCATGAGCATCTACTATAATCTGTCTAACAATATCAAGGCTAACTCAGCCTGAAAAAATAGCTAAATACTACTAGAGGAAGATAAGAGTGAGAATAGCAGGGGCTGCGATCGCCAAACAGCTACCTTGCTTTCCCCAAGAAAATCTACAACCAGAACACTCAATAACCGCTATCGTGTCCAGCCACACCTGGATCTGCACACAAGGTGCATGGAGTAACGTGAGTACGCCAACTCAGTAAGTAACAACAATAAATAAAGACTGAGCAGCAGTGACGAGCAATAAAGTATATAACGTTCATATCAGGAAATCTCAGTAAAATACCACATGCTCTTACAAATCAGGATTTGAATCAGACATCTCGTTTAAACCCAGTTCCAATAAAAATCATTTTTATTTTTCCAATAGTTTTACAAATAAAGGCCCAATGCAAACGTGAGCAAAAATGATGAAATCATAAACAGCCACTCGGGTAGACTTCACAGTCACTCGTGCCACTCGGGCATACCTCACAATCACTCTTGCCACTCGAGTATACCTCACAATCACTCTTGCCTCCCAGTCACTCGGCACTCGCACTCAGTAGGTACCTGCGCTCACTGGGGGTGTGTACAGACTCCGGAGGGGCTCCTTCAGCCCAAGTGCTATAATCTGCACGGACAACTCACGTGCGATAATAATAGAGTATGCTGCAGGCGGGCAGCCCCGATCCACACTCATCCTCACCAATCAGGCCCTCGGCCTCACTCAATCACAAGTATGCTGTAGGCGGGCAGCCCCGATCCACACTCATCCTCACAAATCAAGCCCTCGGGCATTCCAGTAAAACAGGGCATTCGGCCCAAAACATTTATATGCATCAAAATAGAGTCATAAAACTGAGTTATGCGATAAACAAATATAAACATGACTAAGTATAGATTTTCAATCGAAAACAGTGAGAGGATGATAAGAAATAGCCCCTGAGAGTCCAAACAGCATTGGCGCAAGGCCCAAACATGGCATTCAACCTAATTTACTGAAATTCTTTCTAAAACATATAAGTATCAAATGGTTCCAACAAAGTATGCAACTTTACAGTTGCTACGGGACGGACCAAGTCACAAATCCCCAACAGTGCACGCCCACACGCCCGTCACCTAGCATGTGCGTCACCTCAAAATAATAGAATGATACAAAATTCGGGGTTTCATACCCTCAGGACTAGATTTACAATCGTTACTTACTTCAAGCCGGTCAAATCTCTACCCGGCAATGCTCTTGCCTCTGGACTCGGCCTCCAAATTCTCCAAATCTATTCACAATAAGTATTATACCATCAATATACGCTAATGGAATGAATTCCACAAGAAAAGCTTCAAAATTAGACCAAAACCCGAAATTGGCTCAAAATTCGCCTGTGGGGCCCACATCTCGGATACCAAAAAAAGTTACAAAATTCGAAAGCCCATCCAATCATGAGTCTACCCATACCAATTTTACCAAAATCCGATCTCAACTCGACCCTCAAATCTACAAATCTTATTTCCAAATTTCTAAGTTTCAATCTCTAATTTACACCTCTAAATCATGAAATCTAGTCGGAGTACTCGATGATAATTCAATATTATGGAGTAGAAATGATCACAAGGGATTTACCTCAAGTTTTCCTTGAAAATATATCAAAAATCGCCTCTCCCCAAGCTCCAATTTGTCAAAATGGCAAATTGGACGAAGTCCCTATTTTTATAATTCTACCCAGAATCCTCGGTTCTGCTTTGATCTTGGCCCTCGATCTTGGCCTTAGATCGAGGTCCTCTATCTTGGTCCTCGGTCCTGCCCCTCGATCCTGGTTCTCGATCCGGAGCTCGATCGTACCTTCGATCGTGGCCCTCGACTCTGTGCTCGATCTGGGCTTCGATCGTGGCCCTCGACCCTGTGCTCGATCATGGCTTTGATCGTGGCCCTCGATCTGGGCTTCGATCGTGGCCCTCAACCCTGAGCTCGATCTGGGCTCGATTTCTGGGCAGAAGCAATTTCCAACAGAAGGAAATTGCAGCAGCTGTTCTAGTTCAATTTTTGATCCGTTAACCATCCGAAACTCACCCGAGGCCCTCGGGACCTCAACCAAATATACCAACAAGTCCTAAAACATCATACGAACTTAGTCGAATCCTCAAATCACCTCAAACAATGCTAAAACCATGAATTACACCCCAATTCAAGCCTAATGAACTTTGAAATTTCTAATTTCTACAAACAACTCCGGAACCTATCAAATCACGTCCGATTGACCTCAAATTTTGCACACAAGTCCTAAATGACATAACAGAGGTATTCCAATTTTTAGAATCAGATTCCGACCCCGATATCAAAAAGTCAACCCCCGGTCAATCTTCTCAAAAATAAAACTTTCGGCATTTCAAGCCTAATTCCTCTACGGACTTCCAAATAATATTCCGGACATGCTCCTAAGCCCAAAATCACCATACAGAGCTATTGGAATCATCAAAAATTCAAATCCGAGGTCGTTTACATATAGGTCCATATCCGGTCCACTTTTCTAACTTAAAATTTTCAATTATGAGACTAAGTGTCTCATTTCACCCCGAGTTCCTTCCGGACTCGAACCAACTAACCCGATATAATATAATATAGCTGAATAACACAAAAAGAAGTAGGAATAGGGAAAATAGGGTTATAACTCTCGAAACGACCGGCCAGGTCGTTATAGGTATCTAGCAAGATAAATTTCTGGGCATGAGTGTTGTTTATTTACATGCATGTGTTATCAAAGGGTGTAGGAAGATTGTTGAGCTAAATATGGTAAAGATTGGGTTGTGGGATGATGAAGTCCTTCATTAAAAGGACATTGAAACCTTATGCACACCTAGTGTTTGATAAAATGCTCGAGTGAGCTAGAACCATGATCATCTTCCTAATTTTGATTCAATTTGTTATATTTCTAAAATAGATTGAAGTTGCTAAGAATTACGGAACGTTTTAGAGTGTAAGGAAGCTCAAGTGAGGTATGTTGGCTAAAATCTTCTCTTAGAATTGAATCCCACGATATTCATGTAAATTATGCAAGTCTCGAGTGATTCTTTATGAAATTGGCTATTCAGAGTAAGATTGGGTTGAACGATATATGTTCAACAAGCATCACAAATGCTCTATTCATGTTATGTTACCAATTGAGGATGTGTTAAAATATGGGCTATGCATTAATAATGTTTCGACTTTAAGTCAAGTTCAAATGAAGGCTATTATGCCAAATTTTGTGAAATATCTCTATGTGCATTAGACTCTAAATTGCTCACATGTGTACTACACACTTTGATTTGAATTGTGTTTATTGTTGATGATGAGGATGATATTTGAAACTGATAATGTGAGCATGAAATACTGAATATGGCCAACGTGCCAAAAATGATCTTATAATTATGGCCACTAGTGCCAATGAAATAAAAAGATGTGAAAGTATTATGAAATGCGATGATTGATATAAAAAGGTTGATGTCTCAAATAAGACGGCCTAGCCGATCGAGTTGTGGTCGGACATCATGCCGCACACATGGTGGTGATTATGATGGAAATTGTAATTGAAATGGTAATTGTGGTTGATGTCCCTAATAGATAGCCTAAGCCGATCGGATCGTGATCGGACTCCGTGTTAAAAACGGTGTTATTGATATTGAGAGAAATTGTGGTTGATGCCTCTAATGAGATGGCCTAGCCGATCGGGTCGTGATCGGACTCCGTGCTGAGAGTACGGTCGTACTGGTTTTGTGAATAATGGTATTGTGAATAATAGTATTGTGGACAATGGTATATCGATACTAAAAATCTCCCAATGTGAGATATGAAAATTAATTTGAACATTGTCTTGATCCTAAATTGAGGTTTGATGTTGATTAAGTCTTTCATTGATATTATGAGAATCTTATTTGTATTATTTGTCATTCTATTGAGAGGGTATTTAGTTATACATACTAGTGCTATTCGATGGTACTAACGTCCCTTTTGCCGGAGGCGCTACATCTTTAAATGGATGTAGGTGGTTCCACAGTACGAGATATTGATCAGTGATAGCAGTGCACCTTCTTCCCAGCTGACTTGGTGAGCCCCACTTCATTCCAGGGTCATAAATCGTTTGTACTTTGTGTATTCTATTTGAGATATAGCCGGAGCCTTGTTACCGGCATTATCATTGTACTCTTCTTTATCTACAGAGGCTCCGTAGACATAGTGTGGGTTGTGTATTGGTGCTGGGGAAAGACAAACTATGTTATGTTGTGGATGTATTACTTGTCCATTTGAGACTTTAAAAATGATGAAACAATTGGAAATGAATTGGTATTGTAGACATGAACACATTTTCGTCTAATTAATGATAATATGTATTATCTCTATTCATGGATGAGTTTGGGTAGAATAAAATCTAACAGGCTTGCTCGGTCAGGTTCACTCGGTTGAGCGCCGGTCGCGCTCCTCGATTTTGGGGCGTGATAAACTTGGTATCAGAGCCTAAGGTTTTAAAGTATCCTAGGATGTCTCGGAGCCGTGTCTAGTAGAGTCCTTATTATTGGTGTGTTGTCGACCACATCTATAATTAGGATGCTACTTGGGAATTTAGGAATAATACCCTTCTTTCATGTTCTTGATCGTGCGATAAAGCTTGTTGTAAGATTGTTCCTCCTTTAACTCCTGAGTTGCTCTAATTTTCAGTACATGGCACCTAAGAAGAAGGCAAGAACTGGCCAAAGAGCCAATGTCACCCCAAGAGTGACAGTTGATCGTATAATTGATGATGCAGGTGAGCACCCGAGGAGTGAGAATATTCCTCCAATTACTACACTACCTGACTCTACTATAACTGATCAGATCGCATTTGTCTCTACACCTACTGAAGGTGCAACAGTTCCTCCAACTGATATACCAGTTCCATCTCCAGTTCCAGCTTCGGATTCTGGTGTTTCTAATGTTTATCTTAGGGGAGCCATACATATGTTGGCTCAAATAGTGGCTTCCCAGACCTAGAGTTCAAATGTTGCAGCCACTTCATCCAATCAGCCACAGGATTCTACTAGTTCCAGGGTGAATAGGTTTTTCCAGTTGGATCCTCCAGTGTTCACGGGTACTACTGCCAGGAAGATCCCCAGGATTTCATTGATGAGATGCACAAGACTCTCATAGTTATGCGTGCTACTGAAACAGAGGCAGTGGAATTGGCCTCCTACCGCCTGAATGAGGTGGCATATTCTTGGTTTGAACTATGGGAGGAGTCCCGTGAAGAAGGGAGCCCTCCGGCGAGGTGGAGTGAATTTGCCGATGCCTTCATTAATCATTTCTTGCCTGCCGAGACTAAGTCAACCCATGCTGCCGAGTTTGAGAACTTGAGGCAAGGTAGCCTGAGTGTGTGGGATTACCTTATGAGATTCGTATACCTGTCTAAATATGCTATTTATATGGTGCCCACTATGGAGGCTAGAGTTCGCCGATTTTTACAGGGCCTTAGTCCCTTGGTAATTAATAAGGCCGCTACAATAGCCTTTAATTCTGATATGAACTATGGAAAGATGGTGGCATTCGCTCAAGCCACAGAGACCCACAAATTAAGGAACATAATGGAGCAAGAGGGTAGTAATAAGGCCCGGTCTATGGGCAACTTTGATGGTTCTTCAAGTGGTGGCAAGTCAACATTCAGATGAGGGTCGTCAGGGCCATCACAGTCCTTTGCTCAGTCTTCGGTTAGTGCACCGTCATCCGGGCCTAGTCAGCAGCAGCAGTGGAGCCGTTTCAGGCCCATTCAGGGCAATATGGGATCCAATCAGCAGGGTCGTCATGGTGGTAGATTCCAGCAGCAGAGGAAGCCCCAATGCCCTAGGTGTGGAAAGTTGCACCTAGGAATATGCTACATGGACTTACCCATATGCTACGGCTGCAGATTGAGGGGTCACATTCAGAGGGATTGTCGTTCGTCCCGCCAGGGTGCGGGCAGGGGCATGGCACAACCAGCCAGTTCTGCAGCTACTACATCCGTAGCACCTCCTCCAGCTCGAGGCACTCCAACACCCGCAGGGCGTGGTGCAGCTAGGGGTGGAGCATAGAGTTCGGGAGGATCCGGCCGTTTCTATGATATGAGGGGTCGCCAGAATTCAGAGGCTTCTCCAGATGTTGTCACAGGTATATTGACTGTCCAATCTCATGAAGTATATGCTCTTATTGATCCCGATTCGACTTTGTCATATGTCAGACCTTATGTTGCTATGGAATTTGGGATAGAACCAGAACAACTTTATGAGCCGTTCTCTGTATCTACTTCGGTTGGTGAGTCTATTTTAGCTACGCGGGTTTATAGGGATTGTGTTGTTACATTGCGTGGTCGGGACACCGTGGCCGATTTTATTGAATTGAGAATGGTCGATTTTGATGAGATAATGGGGATGGATTGGCTTTATTCTTGTTTTGCCAAGCTTGATTGCCGAACCAGAACTGTTAGGTCCGAATTTCCAAATGAGCTAGTTATTGAGTGGAAGGGTGATGATGTAGTGCCGAAGGGTAGGTTTATTTCTTACTTAAAGGCCACGAAAATGATCAACAAGGGATGTATTTACCATTTGGTCACCGATGCTGAGGCACCTACACTTGAATCTGTGCCTATTGTGAATGAATTTTCGGGAGTCTTTCCGGATGAACTCCCTGGTATCCCACCAGACAGGGAGATTGATTTTGGGATTGATGTGATGCCAGACACGCATCCTATATCTATTCCACCCTACAGAATGGCACCGACAGAACTGAAGGGGCTAAAGGAACAATTGAGAGATTTGTTAAAAAAGGGTTTTATCCGGCCAAGCGTGTTGCCTTGGGGCACACAGGGTCATTTTTGTAAGAAAGAAAGATGGGTCACTGAGAATGCGTATTGACTATCGATAACTTAATAAGGTAACAGTCAAAAATAAGTACCCACTGCCAATGATAGATGACTTGTTTGATCAATTGCAAGGTGCCAGGTACTTCTCCAAAATCGATTTACGATCTGGGTATCACCAATTGAAGATCAGGGAGCGGGATATTCCAAAAATAGCTTTTAGAACCCGGTATGGGCATTTTGAGTTTCTAGTAATGTCTTTTGGGCTAACAAGTGCTCCAGCAGCCTTCATGGATCATATGAATCGCGTTTTTAAGCCATTCCTTGACTCCTTTGTGATAGTGTTCATTGACGATATTCTTGTATATTCACGAAGTCAGGAGGACCATGCTGACCATCTCAGGGTAGTTCTGCAAACCCTACATCAGCACCAGTTATATGCAAAGTTTTCAAAGTGTGAATTTTAGCTTGAATCAGTCATATTCTTGGGTCATGTAGTTTCTAGTGAGGGAATTAAGGTTGATCCTCAGAAAATTTCAGCTGTGAAGAATTGGCCGAGGCCTACAACTCCACCAGAGATTCATAATTCTTTAGGCTTAGCTGGATATTACAGAAAGTTTGTGGAGGGGTTTTCTACTCTTTCCTCTCCATTGACTAAATTGACGCACAAGGCAATTAAGTTCCAATGGTCAGATGCTTGTGAAAAGAGTTTCCAGGAATTGAAAGCAAGATTGACTATGGCACCGGTGTTGACTCTACCAGGGGGTATAGATAGATTTGTGGTATATTGTAATGCTTCAAGAATCGGGCTTGGGTGTGTATTAATGCAACATGGGAAGGTGATAGTGTATGCTTCTAGGCAACTCAAGAATCATGAAAAGAAGTATCCAACAAATGATTTAGAACTTGCAGCAGTGGTATTTGCATTGAAAATTTGGCGTCATTATTTATATGGGGTCCATGTGGATATATTCACAGACCATAAGAGCCTTCAATATATTTTCAAACAGAAGGAATTGAATCTGAGGCAGAGAAGATGGCTTGAATTACTCAAGGATTATGACATTGATATTTTATACCATCCGGGGAAAGCTAATGTTGTGGCAGATGCTCTTAGCCGAAAATCTATGGGTAGCTTGGCACACTTGGAGGCATATCAAAGGCCATTGGCCAAAGAAGTTCACCGATTGTCTAGTTTGGGAGTTCGTCTTGCAGACTCTAGTGAAGGAGGGGTAATTGTGCAAAATAGGGCTGAATCATCGCTTGTTGTGGAAGTCAAAGAGAAGCAATATAACGATCCATTGTTGGTGAAGTTAAAAGAGGAGATTCATAAACATAATACCATGGCCTTTTCTCTTAGCATGAATGATGGTACACTAAGGTACCAAGGGCGACTCTGTGTTCCCAATGTGGATGGTCTCCGGGAAAGAATTATAACTGAAGCTCACACTTCTAGGTATTCCGTGCATCCAGGTTCTACAAAAATGTATGATGATCTTAAGGAAGTCTATTGGTGGAATGATATGAAGAGGAATGAGGCGGACTTTGTGGCAAGATGTCCGAATTGTCAGCAAGTGAAGGCCGAACACCAAAGGCTTGGTGGGTTGGCACAAAACATAGAAATTCCAATATGGAAGTGGGAAATGATTAATATGGACTTTGTGGTAGGATTACCACGCACTTCGTGCAAGTTTGACTCAATTTGGGTAATTGTGGATCGGCTCACGAAGTCATCACACTTTTTGCCGGTTAAGTCTACCAACATCGTGAAGCAGTATGCTCAGCTGTATATCAAAGAAATAGTTAGGTTGCATGGCACCCCAGTTTCCATCATTTCGGATCGGGGGGCACAATTCACTGCTAATTTTTGGAAGAAATTTCAGCAAGGTTTGGGTACTCAGGTGAATCTTAGTACAACCTTTCACCCGCAGACTGACGGGAAGGCAGAGCATACTATTCAGACGCTTGAGGATATGTTGCATGCTTGCGTTTTAGACTTCAAAGTAGTTGGGATGATCATTTACCACTCATAGAATTTGCCTACAACAATAGCTATCACACTAGCATTCAAATGGCACCGTTCTAGGCTTTATATGGTAGGAGGTGTAGATCTCTCATTGGGTGGTTCGAAATTGGGGAAGCAGAGTTGATAGGGCCATACCTCATGCATCAGGCCATGGAAAAAGTTAAAATCATTAAGGAGAGGTTGAAGACTGCTCAGAGTCATCTGAAATCCTATTCAGATGTTCATCGTAGGGATTTGGAGTTCAAAGAGGATGATTGGTTCTTGAAAGTTTCCCCTATGAAAGAGGTAATGCGATTTGGTAAGAAAGGGAAATTGAGTCCGAGGTATATCAGACCGTACAAAATCATTTAGAGGCTCGGTGAGGTGGCGTACAAGGTTGAGCTACCACCTGAGATGTCATTAGTACATCCGGTGTTTCATGTGTCTATGTTGAAGAAAGTAGTTGGAGATCCGACACTCATTGTTCCGGTTGAGACCATTGAGGTAAATGAGAAATTGACTTACGAAGAGATTCCGATTTCTATTATTGACCGGCAAGTCCGAAAATTAAGAAATAAAGAAATTGCCTCCGTGAAAGTGTTGTGGCGAAATCAACAGGTTGAAGAGGCTACTTGGGAGGCCGAGGAAGAAATAAAGAAACAATATCCTTATTTGTTTGAATGATCATGCATTTAAAATTGTGATCTAGGAAAGAATTATAAGACTTACGTTTTATGAATTTTATATCATGTGAACAATTTGCATTAAGGGTGTTCCTTTCTGGATATATATTACTTATGAGACTACATTTGGTGTTGTTCTGTATTATGTTACGTCGTTGGAATACGTATATGTTGTTAGGATGTGTTTTTGGGGCTCTCTGACAGGTGGATAGGCCTAGTTACAAGGGAAACTCTGGCGAATGTTTTGGAGATTTTGGGAGTTAGTCAAATATGGGGCTGCTCGATATGGTATGAAACAAACTGAGTTGCATAAGATGCTAATGACGGATTTTTACCCTCATTCGAGGACGAATGATCCTAAGCGGAGGAGAATGTAACACCCTGGAAAATTTCGAAGTACTTAAGTGTAAAGCCCGGTAAAGTTTGCAAAGAAAATAATGTTTTATGGTGCCGGACTAGGCTTACGTGTTTGAGGAGCTCGCCGCGGCTCAGACGTTTTGGGTTGAACAATGCACCGGAAAGTAAAGGAAATTTTTCGAGCGGAAAAGTGCATTTTTGCGGTCCATTATGCGACCGCAGAACCACTCTGCGAACCGCATAATGGCCGCAGAGTGAGGCAGTTGACTAGGTAATTTGGAAGCAACTATGCGGTCGACTATGCGAACGCATAACTATCATGCGGTGCATTATGCGACCACATAACAGTTATGCAGACCGCATAGTGACCGCATACACAAGCAATTCTTTTGGCTATTTTGTAACCAAATATGCGACCGATATGCGGTCCGCATATCGGATATGCGATCGTATACCTTGTTCCGGAGCTCCATTTTTGAGTTTTTAAAACCCGATCCTAATTCGTTAAATTCACTCTTTGGGCCATTTTTGAGACATAATCTGATATTTTAGAGTGAGAGAGAGTGCCCTAGAGTGAGAAGGTATTCTTCTATAATTTTTCTTCAATTCTTGCTCAAGTTTTGGATGATTAAGAAGGGAAGCTTACTAAGTCTTCATCCTAGAGGTAAGATTCTACACCCTAAACCCTAATTTCAAAATTTTCTAAAAATGGGTAACTAGCAAGATAAATTTCTGGGCATGAGTGTTGTTTATTTACATGCATGTGTTATCAAAGGGTGTAGGAAGATTGTTGAGCTAAATATGGTAAAGATTGGGTTGTGGGATGATGAAGTCCTTCATAAAAAGGACATTGAAACCTTATGCACACCTAGTGTTTGATAAAATGCTCGAGTGAGCTAGAACCATGATCATCATCCTAATTTTGATTCAATTTGTTATATTTCTAAAATAGATTGAAGTTGCTAAGAATTCCAGAACGTTTTAGAGTGTAAGGAAGCTCAAGTGAGGTATGTTGGCTAAAATCTTCTCTTAGAATTGAATCCCACGATATTCATGTAAATTATGTAAGTCTCAAGTGATTCATTATGAAATTGGCTATTCGGAGTAAGATTGGGTTGAACGATATATGTTCAACAAGCATCACAAATGCTCTATTCATGTTATGTTACCAATTGAGGATGTGTTAAAATATGGGCTGTGCATTAATAATGTTTCGACTTTAAGTCAAGTTCAAATGAAGGCTATTATGCCAAATTTTGTGAAATATCTCTATGTGCATTAGACTCTAAATTGCTCACATGTGTACTACACACTTTGATTTGAATTGTGTTTATTGTTGATGATGAGGATGATATTTGAAACTGATAATGTGAGCATGAAATACTGAATATGGCCAACGTGCCAAAAATGATCTTATAATTATGGCCACTAGTGCCAATGAAATGAAAAGATGTGAAAGTATTATGAAATGCGATGATTGATATAAAAGGGTTGATGTCTTAAATAAGACGGCCTAGCCGATCGGGTCGTGGTCGGATACCATGCCGCACACATGGTGGTGATTGTGATGGAAATTGTAATTGAAATGGTAATTGTGGTTGATGTCCCTAATAGATAGCCTAGCCGATCGGATCGTGATCGAACTCCGTGTTAAAAACGGTGGTATTGATATTGAGAGAAATTGTGGTTGATGCCTCTAATGAGATGGCCTAGCCGATCGGGTCGTGATCGGACTCCGTGCTGAGAGTACGGTGGTACTGGTTTTGTGAATAATGGTATTGTGAATAATAGTATTGTGGACAATGGTATATCGATACTAAAAATCTCCCAATGTGAGATATGAAAATTAATTTGAACACTGTCTTGATCCTAAATTGAGGTTTGATGTTGATTAAGTCTTTCATTGATATTATGAGAATCTTATTTGTATTATTTGTCATTCTATTGAGAGGGTGTTTAGTTATACATACTAGTGCTATTCTATGGTACTAACGTCCCTTTTGCCGGAGGCGCTGCATCTTTAAATGGATGCAGGTGGTTCCACAGTAGGAGATATTGATCAGTGATAGCAGTGCACCTTCTTCCCAGCTGACTTGGTGAGCCCCACTTCATTCCGGGGTCATAAATCATTTGTACTTTGTGTATTCTATTTGAGGTATAGTCGGGGCCTTGTTACCGGCATTATCATTGTACTCTTCTTTATCTATAGAGGCTCCGTAGACATAGTGTGGGTTGTGTATTGGTGCTGGGAAAAGACAAACTATGTTATGTTGTGGATGTACATTACCCATTTGAGACTTTAAAAATGATGAAACAATTGGAAATGAATTGGTATTGTAGACATGAACACATTTTCGTCTAATTAATGATAATATGTATTATCTCTATTCATGGATGAGTTTGGGTAGAATGAAATCTAACAGGCTTGCGCGGTCGGGTTCACTCGATTGAGCGGCGATCGCGCTTCTCGGTTTTAGGGCATGAAAAAGCACTCTCAGCTAATAGCAGGGCTGATAAGTAGTACCTGGATCTGCACATAAAAACATGTGTAGAAGAGTAGCATGAGTACGCCACAACTGTACCCAGTAAGTGCCAAGCCTAACCTCGGTCGAGTAGTGACGAGGTCAGGTTAGGCCTACTGGTATCTAATAAATAAGCAGTAGAATATAACAATATAATTAGAGACTGGAATTTAAACAAAAAGAACATAGCAAAGTAGCAACGCAGAACACATGGATAAACAACAGGGGATCTCCCGAGATACCGTCCCTAAAATAAAAATGCTAGGTGATCTCCCGAGGTACCGCCTCGTAGTCTCAAAAGTAAATATACAGGGAGAACTCCCGAGGAACTGCCTCGTAGTCTCAAAAGTAAATGTCCCTCGTAGTCTCAAAAGTAAATATACAGGGAGAACTCCCGAGGAACCGCCTCGTAGTCTCAAAAGTAAATGTGCTGGGAGAACTCCCAATGAACCGCCTCGTAGTCTCAAAAGTAAATATACCGGGACAACTGCCGAGGTACCGCCTCGTAGTCTCACGAGTAAATATACAGGGAGAACTCCCAAGGAACCGTCTCGTAGTCTCAAAGTAAATATGCAGTGTAGGGTGATCTCCTGAGTAAACGCCTCGTATTCCCAAAGTAAATATGCAGTACAGGAAAATCTCCCGGGATACCGTCCCGTAGTCCCAAAATAAATATACAACTCAAACAAATGAATATAACAGTTACCACAAGAAAACCTACAATTTAGGCTCAGTACAAGTCAAGAAAGAAGCAGAACTTACTAATCATGCTGCAAAGAGTTCAAATAGGCTAATAGGACATGTAGACATGCTATTCTAGGCTAACAGGATAACTACACATGCTAGTATACTCAGATAAGATGAAAGCAGGCTATTACTCAGTAAAAATCAGGTTTTTCCACAAATAGCCCGTGTACGCACTCATCACCTCGCGTACACGACACTCACATATCATAACAACAACAAATCCTAAATGGATTTCCCCCACACTAGGTTAGGCAAGCCACTTACTTCGAACCAAGCTCAATCAATCGGTAACAATGCTTTTTCCTCGATTATCCGACTCCGAATGGCCCAAATCTAGCCAAAAACAATGACATATCTTAAATACAACTATAATAGACTAATCTAATTAATGAAATCAAGACTTTAACAAAAATTCCGAATTCTGTCCTAAAAGGTTGACCCGGGCCTATGTCTCGAAATCGGGAAAAATCACAAAATCCGAAAGCCCATTCACTCACGAGTCCAACCATACCAAATTTATAAAAATCCGACCTTAAATGACCACTCAAAACCCAAAATCAAACTCTTCAAATCCCTAGCCTCAAATTCCCAAATTTCACCTTAAATACACACTTGCTAGGTGGAAAATTAATAGGGAAGTAACATTATTGATAAAAAATAAGCACAAGGGACGTACCTCACGAAATCCCACAAAAATGCTCTCAAGAAATCGTCAACCCGAGCTCAAAAATGAAGCAAATGGACAAAAATCTCAAAGACTCTCTTAAAAAGGTTCTGCCCAGGAATTTTTGCATCTGCGGACCACCGGTCGCACCTGCGATGCCGCACCTGCAGAATTTCCCTCGCAGGTGCGGAAATGACTTAAGGAGGCTAGGTCCGCATCTGGGAGCAAGGGGTCGCACCTGCGCGCCCGCTCCTGCAAATATCTTCCGCTTTTGTGATCCTCACGCTCCAGGCCCCGTCCTCTTCTGCACTCCATCATCTGCACGTGTGAGTCCGCACCTGCGGTCTTCCCTCCGCAGGTGCGAAAACACAAGAAACCAGAAACTTCAGCAATTTGCATAAGTCCAAATTCAACCCATTAAGCATCCGAAACACACCCGAGGCCCCCGGGACCTCAACCAAACATACCAAAAATTCCTAAAACACCATAAGAACTTAGTCGAGCCCTCAAATCACATCAAACAATGCTAAAAAAATGAATCACCCTCCGATTCAAACTTAATGAACTTGAAACTTCCAATTTCTATCACTGACGCCGAATCCTATCAAACCACGTCCAATTGACCCCAAATTTTACACACAAGTCATATTCAACCCTACGGACCTACTCCAACTTTCGGAATCAGAATCCGACCCCGATATCAATAAGTCCACCGCCGGTCAAAATCTTCAAAAATTCGACTTTCGCCAATTCAAGCCTAATTTAGCTACAGACCCCTAATTCACATTACGGACACGCTCCTAAGTCCTAAATCACCCAACGGAGCTAACAGAATCGACGAAACTCCATTTCGGAGTCGTCTTCACATAGTTCCAACCACGATCAAAATCCTAAGATGTAAGCTTCCATTTTAGGGACTAAGTGTCCCAAAATACCCCAAAAACCAAAACAAAACCTCCCGGCAAGTCACATAAGCTGAAACAGATACGGGGAAAGTAGTAAATAGGGGATCAGGGCTATAACTCTCAAAACGACCGGCTGGGTCGTTACATCCTCCATCTCTTAAAATAATCATTTGTCCTCGAATGAGTATAGAGACATACCTTAAGTGGTGAAAAGATGAGGATAACGGCTGCGCATATCCTGCTCGGTCTCCCAGGTCGCCTCCTCGACCGGCTGACCCCTCCACTGAACCTTCACGGAAGCAATGTTCTTTGACCTTAGATTTCTGAACTGCCTGTCCAAAATAGCCACTGGCTCCTCAACATAAGTTAGGTCCTTGTCCAACTAGACTGAGCTGAAATCCAATACATGAGTCGGATAACCGTGATACTTCCGGAGCATAGAAACGTGGAATACCGGATGAACTCCTGCTAGGCTGGGAGGTAAGGCAACCTCCCCAACATGCCGCAACATCTCAAAAGGACTAATGTATCTCGGGCTCAGCTTGCCCTTCTTTCCAAACCTCATAACGCCCTTCATAGGCGATACCCAAAGCAAGACCCGCTTTCTAACCGTGAATTCTACATCGCGAACCTTCCGATACACATAACTCTTTTGTATGGACTGGGCTGTGCGAAGTCAATCTTGAATCACCTTCACCTTATTTAGGGTATCCTGGACCAAGTCTGTACCCAATAATCTGGCCTCGCCCGGCTCAAACCAACCCATTGGGGAACGACATCGCCTACCATACAGAGCCTCTTACGGTGCCATCTGGATTCTCGACTGATAACTGTTCTTGTAAGCAAATTACGCAAGTGGCAAGAACTGATCCCATGACCCTCCAAACTCCATCACACATGCACGGAGCATATCCTCTAATATCTAAATAGTGCGCTCGGACATTTCGTCTATCTGAGGGTGAAATGTTGTGCTCAGTTCCACTCTCGTACCCAACTCATGTTGTACGGCCCTCTAGAACCGAGATGTAAACTGTGTACCCCGATCAGAGATAATAGATACCGGTACGCCATTAAGCCTGATGATCTCACTGATGTAGATTCGAGCCAGCTGTTCGGAAGAATATGTAGTCATCATAGGAATGAAATGAGCTAACTTGGTCAGCCTATCCACAATCACCCAAACTGCATCAAACCTCCGTTGAGTCTGTGGGAGTCCAATAACGAAATCCATAATGATCCGCTCCCATTTCCACTTCGGAATCTCTAACTTCTAAAGCAACCCACCCGGTCACTGATGCTCATACTTCACCTGCTGGAAATTTAGGCACCGAGCCACATACTCCACTATGTCCTTCTTTATTATCCTCCACCAGTAATGCTGCCTCAAGTCCTGATACATCTTCGCGGCACCCGGATGAATAGAGTACCGCGAGCTATGAGCCTCCTGAAGAATCAAATCACGCAATCCATCTACATTAGGCACGCAAAGCCTGCCCTGTATCCTCAATACTCCATCATCCCCAATAGTGACCTCCTTAGCATCGCTATGCTGAACCGTGTCCTTAAGGACAAGCAGGTGGGAGTCATCATACTGACACTCCCTAATATGATCATGAAGAGAAGTCTAAGAGACCACACAAGCCAGTACTCAACTCGGCTCAGAAATATTCAATCTCACAAACTGGCTGGGTAAGGCCTGAACATCCAATGCTAAGGGTCTCTCTGCTGCTGGATGATATTCTAAACTCCCCAAACTCTCCGCCCGGCGACTCAAAGCATCGGCCACCATATTGACCTTTCCCGGGTGGTACAAAATGGTGATATCATAATCCTTAAGTAGCTCCAACCACCTCCGCTGATGCAAGTTAAGATCCTTCTGTTTAAACAGATGCTGCAAACTCCCGTGATCGGTGTAAATCTCACAAGGGACACTGTACAAATAGTGCCGCCAAATCTTCAAGTCATGAACAATAGCTGCTAACTCAAGGTCATGGACATGATAGTTCTTTTCATGCACCTTCAGCTGTCTGTACACGTAGGCAATCACCCTACCGTCCTGCATCAACACCGCACCGAGACCAATCTACGATGCATCACAATATAAAGTATAAGACCCCGAACCTGAAGGCAATATCAATATTGGTGCTGTAGTCAAAACTGTCTTGAGCTTCTGAAAGCTCTCCTCACACTCCTCTGTCCACCTGAACGGAGCACCCTTCTGGGTCAGCCTGGTCATATGTGCTGCAATAGATGGGAATCCCTCTACAAAACGACGGTAATACCCTGCCAAACCAAGAAAACTCCGGATCTCCGTAGCTGATGACGGTCTAGGCCAACGCTGCACTGCTTCCACCTTATTCGGATCCATCTGGATCCCATCTCTCGATACTATATGACCCAAGAATGCCACTAAGTCTATCCAGAACTCACACTTTGAGAATTTTGCATATAACTTCTTTTCTCTCAGGGTCTGAAGCACAGTCATCAGGTGCTGCTCATGATCTTCCCGAGTTTGGGAGTACACCAGAATATCGTCAATAAACACAACAATGAATGAGTCAAGATAGGGCCGGAACACACTGTGCATCAAGTGCATAAAAGCTGCTGGGGCATTGGTCAGCCCAAATGACATCACAAGGAACTCGTAGTGACCGTACCGAGTCCTGAAAGCAGTCTTCGGAATATCTGGCTCCCGAATCTTCAATTGATGATAGCCTGAACGCAAGTCAATCTTGGAAAACACCCTGGCACCCTGTAGCTGATCAAATAAATCATCAATATGAGGCAATGGATACCTGTTCTTCACTGTAACTTTTTTCAACTAGCGGTAATCAATACACATCTGCATAGAACCATCCTTCTTCTTTACAAATAAGACAGGAGCACCCCAAGGTGACATACTGGGCCGAATAAAACCCTTATCAAGCAATTCTTGTAACTGTTCCTTTAACTCCTTCAACTTAGGAGGAGCCATACGATACAGAGGAATAGAGATGGGCTGAGTGCCCGGCAACAAATCAATGCCAAAATCAATATCTTTGTCGGGCGGCATGCCCGGAAGATCAGCTGGAAAGTCTCTCACTACTGGGACTGACTCAACTGTAGGGGTATCAATACTAACTTCTCTTACATAAGCTGGATACGCGTCATACCCCTTCTCAACCATTCGTTGAGCTTTAAGAAATGAAATAACTCCACTAAGAGTGTACTCTAAGGTACCTCTCCACTCAAATCACAGCAAACCTGGCATAGCCAGCGTCACAGTCTTAGCGTGACAATCAAGAATAACATAACTGGCCGACAAACAGTCCGTGCCCAAGATAACATCAAAGTCTACCATGCTGAGTAATAATAAATTGGCTCTGGTCTCAGAACCACTAAGAGCAATCAAACATGACCGATACATGCGGTCCACAACAAGAGAATCTCCCACAGGAGTAGACACATAAATAGGGGAACTCAAAGAATCCCGAGATACACCCAAATACGGGGCAAAATAAGAGGACACAAAGGAATATGTAGAGCCTGGGTCAT
Source organism: Nicotiana tabacum (assembly GCF_000715075.1). NCBI lineage: Eukaryota > Viridiplantae > Streptophyta > Magnoliopsida > Solanales > Solanaceae > Nicotiana > Nicotiana tabacum. Next base: position 141,890,386 of record NC_134096.1, on the reverse strand, counting down.
ATAATACCGACGCATCTCTATGACAGACCAAAACAATACCTGTAATGATAGAGTCAGAAGCAACTCCCTCTGTACGAGCCGTAAGAGCATAATATCTGGCCTTGTCATGCCCCAACCTCGGGGAGCGCGACCGATGCTCAATCGAGTGAACCCAATCGAGCAAGCCTATTAGACCTTCCCTACCCGACTCATTCATAATCCAAAAAGGGAACGCATCACCATTTGTTAAATAGGGGAGAGATCAGTTATATAAATAAATAAACGTTGCTAGTCCATTTTTCATTATATACATTATGCCATAGTTAAGTTTCCAAAATACAACTTAGTCAGTGACCACTCCAATACCCATACACGACCCACATAAATGTCTACGGAGCCTCTAATGATACAAAAGACCAACATGACAATGCCGGTAATAAGGCCCTGGCTATACCTCAAAATATGAAAACTTCTACAAAAGAAGGACTACATGACCCCAGGAGACAATGGGGCTCACCAAGACTGCTGTGATGAATGTGAGGGAGAGCACCTCTATCTGCGATCAGCGCTATCTGCGATGGAACCACCTAAATCCATTCAAAGATGTAGTGCCCCCAACAGAAGGGACGTTAGTACTGTCGAGTAGTACTAGTATGTAAGGCAAACACTAATCTTAGTATATTAAACAGTGAAACAAGGAGAAGGTAGTCATAATAATCAATAAGTGCTTCACAGAAATAAACAGAAACACCAAGTAAGGATCACATAGTTTCCGATTCAATCTTTCCATAGTTTCCGATTCAATCTTTCCATCTTTTTAGGTTAATAATCTTTAGTGCCAAATGCCACAACTCACAATGCCACCGTGATTTTACACGGAGACCGGTCTCGGCCCGACCGGCTAAGCCATATCAGGTGAGATATATCCATATCCATAATGTAAATCAATAATTCCAACACAAATGCCACCATGTGTACAACATGGCATCCGATCTCGGCCCGATCGGCTAAGCCATCTCACTTGAGACATAACCTCTTTCAATTGTTCACTCAATTCACATTTCTTTCCCATCTTTCGTTACATGGCACAAACAGCCTCATTTATTAAGTAGTTCTTGGCACTTGGGAACATTTTACAATTTAAGTCTTTCCCTTTTTATCCGTTCAAATAACATCATCATTCATGTCGATAAGTATCATCACATAAGGCATTACACATATAAGGGAAGGAACTTGGAAAAGCATAATAACGTTCTCAAGTAGCATGATGACATGGTAAACATCTAAAACAATTAGGGAAAATGAATCTTCCAACCCAACACACTAAGGCAAAAAATTCTAGTATGATCAAGTCGGAACTTACACCAATTATTCGGACACCAGGAGTTCGATTCTAGGAAGAAGAGAGTTGGCCATACATACCTCAATTGCGCTTCTTTAGACTCTACAATTATCTGGAACCCTTAGCAACCTCAATCTATTTTAGCAATATACAAATTGAACCCAGAATTAGGAAAACGTTCATGGTTCTAGCTCACTTGTTCCCCACACTCTTTATTACACATGCATGCAAGATAAACAACCCTTATACCCATGGACCATCTTATTAATTACTCATTTTTAGTATAAGTTTCTAAATTTAGGGCTAGGGTATAGATTCTTACCTCTAGGATGGAGGCCTAGGTTTCTTTCCTTGATAATCTTCAAAGTTTCAAGCTAGAATTGAAGAATAATTGATGAGGATCACTTTCTCACTCTAAGGCTCCCTCTCTCACTCTATAGTATCAGAAAATGAGCTCAAAATAGACTATGGCATATGTTATATCGACACAAGGTCGGGTAAAAAAAATTAGAAATTAGGAGCACCGACACAGATCTGCGATCGCATATGCGACCGCATAATGGTTATGCGGTCCGCAAAGTGACCGCAGAAATGGCCCTCAGGGGCCTGAACTTTCGACCCTGGTATGCGACCAGTATGTGGTCCACATACTTGTTCTGCGGTCGCATAATGCACCACAAAACTCCTACAGCAGAAACCCAAGAGGAACTATGCGACCAATATGCGGTCCGCATATCGATTATGTGGTCAAATAATCGACCGGAAAGCTGACCTCAAATTGGCCAAACTTTTTGCTTCACTATGCGGCCATTATGCGGTCCTCAGAGTGATTATGCAGCCGCATAATGGGCCGCAGAAACACGTTCTTCTGCTAAATATTTTCCTCTAAGTCCGTAGGGTACTGTTCACTCAAAAAAGTCCGAAGAATTTCTATTATAATAACGCAGGAATCTAACTTGGCGCCACGAAACCCCGAGTTTTTAGTTTAAATTTTTACGGGTCCTTACAGGCCTAGCCCCCCCTCTAGGGCGACCTCGACCTCCCCTACCTCCACCTCGAGCTGGTTGAGGAGGTAGGGCGGTAGCTGGTGCTGGAATCATATCCTGAGGACCCTGTGAAGCACGTGGTGGCTGAGAAGTCTGTGGAGGTGCACCCCTCCTAAATCTGGGGCAATCCCTCACCATATTTTGAGTGTCGCCACACTCAAAATAAGCTCTCAGAGAGCGTGACTGCTGTGACAGGCTCGAGCCAGGTCTGCTGGACTAGCCGCTAAAAGCACCCCGAGCAGGAGGCACACAAGATACTGGCGGTGCATAATAAGGCTCCTGGGGCGTAGAAGGGACCGAAATACCATTGGCCACTGGAAGAGCTGAATGAACGGGGAGACTCACAAAACCCCTACCATGGCGAGCTACGGGGGCACGAGCACCAGAATAAGAACCAGTCTCTCGAGACCTCTTGGCCTCTCTATCTCGGGCAAGCATGCCCTCCAATCTCCTAGTGATACTCATAACCTGCTGATAAGAAATATCCGTCTCCAACTCCCTGGCCATACTGATCCGTTACTGGGGTGGAGTCCCTCGATATACTAACGAACCCTCTCTCGAACTATGGCAACCAAGGCCGGTGCATGTCGGGACAAATCACTGAAACAAAATGCATACTCTGACACAGTCATAGCACCCTTGCACAACTGCTCAAACTCCGCACGCCATGAGTCCCTGAGGCTCTGAGAGACATACTCTCCGAGAACTGAGTCCATGTAAGTGAAGCTGCCTCAGCCGGACTATCCAACTTATAAGCACGCCACCACTGATAGGATGTTCCTCTAAGCTGGAATGTAGTAAAAGAAACCCCACTCTACTCCGCTACACCCATAGTACGGAGAATACAGTGACACTCCTCCAGAAAACCCTGGGCATCCTCTGACGCCAATCCACTAAAGGTAGGAGGGTGGTACTTCTTATACCTCTCAAGTCTGAGCTGCTCCACCTCAAAAGTTGCTGCCCTAACCTCGGGCTGAGCTGGAGCTAACGACTGCATTGGTATAATCTCTAGAACCTGGTCAACCTGAGCCCGCTGCTCTGGAGTACTGCCGACGGGAGTCTGTGCTCCTCCCACGTCCTGAGATGTGGCAGGAGCAAGTGGAATCAATCCAGCCTGAGCTAAGGTGCTGAACATACTCAGAAATTGGGCTAGAGTCTCTTGGAGGGCTGGTGCAGCAACAGGTACCTCAGGTGTCTGCCCTTCAGTTGGAGCTACTGGGGGCTCCTATAGCAACTCGTGCGGGTGCTCTGGCTGCACCGCGTGGACATCCTCTACCTCTACCCCTACCCCGTCCTCTCGCGGCTCTAGCAGGGGGTGCGGATGCCTAGTCATCAGATCCATCTGTACGACAAGGAATCAAAGAAGTGAAATTTTTCCTACAGTTCCATAGCCTCCCGAAGATAAATACAGACGTCTATGTACCGATCAGCGAGACTCTACTAAACTTGCTTGTGACTCACGACACCTATGAACCTAGAGCTTTGATACAAACTTGTCACGACCCAAATTCCCTTCGTATAATGTCGTGACGGTACCTAGTCTCTACGACTAGGTAAGCCTAACAAATTGCAGAAATATAACAAAAACAAAAGTAAAACTTGGCAACTAACAACAGTGGATAACTGAATAACTAGTAACAATGCCGCTCGGCATGTACAATAACCAATACTCTATAATACACAGTCTTCCCAAAACCCGAAACATCATAAGTCACAAGCTACAGAAGGAAACTAGTATCTCTATACACTAGAGTCTAACAAAAGAAGTACGGAAGGTAAATATCATAGGAGAGAATAGAAAGGGACTCCGAGGTCTGCTGACGCGGCAGATATACCTTGAAGTCTCCGTACAGCAACAAGCACTCTCAACTAATAGCGGGGCTGATAAGTAGTACCTGGATCTGCACAAAAAAATATGTGCAGAAGAGTAGCATGAGTACACCACAACGGTACCCAGTAAGTTCCAAGCCTAACCTCGGTCGAGTAGTGACGAGGTCAGGTTAGGCCCCCTGGTATCTAATAAATAAGCAGGAGAATATAACAATAAAATAAGAGACTAGAATTTAAACAAAGAGAACATAGCAAAGTAGCAACACAAAGCACAAGGATAAACAACAGGGGATCTCCCGAGATACCGTCTCGTAGTCCCAAAATAAAAATGCTAGGAGATCTTCCGAGGTACCGCCTCATAGTCTCAAAAGTAAATATACAGGGAGAACTCCCGAGGAACCGCCTCATAGTCTCAAAAGTAAATGTGCAGGGAGAACTCCCAAGGAACCGCCTCGTAGTCTCAAAAGTAAATATGCAGGGAGAACTCCCGAGGTACCGCCTCGTAGTCTCAAAAGTAAATATTCAGGGAGAACTCCCGAGGAACCGCCTCATAGTCTCAAAGTAAATATGCGGTGCATGGGGATCTCCAGAGTAAACGCCTCATAGTCCCAAAGTAGATATGCAGTACAGGGGGATCTCTCGGGATACCGCCCCGTAGTCCCAAAATAAATACGCAACTCAAACAAATGAATATAACGGTTACAGCTAGAAAACCTACAATTTAGGCTAAGTACAAGTCAAGAAAGAAGCAGAACTTACTAATCATGCTACAAAGAGTTCAAATAGGCTAATAGGACATGTAGACATGCTATTCTCGGCTAACAGGATAACTACACATGCTAGTATACTCAGATAAGATGAAAGCAGGCTATTACTCAGTAAAAATCAGGTTTTTCCACAAATAGCCCGTGTACGCACTCGTCACCTCGCGTACACGACGCTCACATATCATAACAACAACAAATCCTAAATAGATTTCCCCCACACTAGGTTAGGCAAGCCACTTACTTCGAACCAAGCTCAATCAATCGGTAACAATGCCTTTTCCTCGATTATCCGACTCCGAATGGCCCAAATCTAGCCAAAAACAATGACATATCTTAAATACAACTATAATAGACTAATCTAATTAATGAAATCAAGACTTTAACAAAAATTTCGAAATCCATCCTAAAATGTTGGCCTGGGCCCACGTCTCGAAATCGGAAAAAAAATCACAAAATCCGAAAGCCCATTCACTCACGATTCCAACCATACCAAATTTATCAAAATCCGAGCTCACATGACCACTCAAAACCCAAAATCAAACTCTTCAAATCCCTAGCCTCAAACTCCCAAATTCCACCTTAAATACACACTAGCTAGGTGAAAAATAAATGGGGAAGCAAGATTATTGATTAAAAAAAACACAAGGGACTTACCTCACGAAATCCCTCGAAAATGCTCTCAATAAATCGTCAAGCTCAAAAATGAAGAAAATGGCCAAAACTCTCGAAGCCTTGCTTAAAAAGGTTCTGCCCAGGCATTTCCGCATCTGCGAACCATCGGTCACACCTGCGATACCGCACCTGCGGAATTTCCCTCGCAGATGCAGAAATGACTTAAGGAGTCTAGGTCTGCATTTGCGAGCAAGGGGCCGCACATGCGCGCCCGCTCCTGCAGATATCTTCCGCTTCTACGATCCTCACGCTCCAGGCCCCGTCCGCTTCTGTGCTCCATCTTCCGCACGTGCGAGTCTGCACCTGTGGTCTTCCTTCCGCAGGTGCGAAAACACCAGAAACCAGAAACTTCAGCAATTTGCATAAGTCCAAATTCAACCCGTTAAGCATCCGAAACACACCCGAGGCCCCCGGGACCTCAACCAAACATACCAACAAGTCCTAAAACACCATATGAACTTAGTCGAACCCTCAAATCACATCAAACAATGCTAAAAATATGAATCACCCTCCGATTCAAACTTAATGAATTTGAAACTTCCAATTTCTACCACCGATGCCGAAACCTATCAAACCACGTCCGATTCACCCCAAATTTTGCACACAAGTTTTATTAAACCCTACGGACCTACTCCAATTTCCGGAATCGAAATCCGACCCCGATATCAAAAAGTCCACTGACCGTTCAAAATCTCCAAAAATTTGACTTTCGCCAATTCAAGCCTAATTTAGCTACAGACCTCCAATTCACATTCTGGACAAGCTTCTAAGTCCAAAATAACCCAACGGAGCTAACAGAACCGACGAAACTTTATTACGGAGTCATCTTCACACAGTTCCAACTACGGTCAAAATCCTAAGACGTAAGCTTCCGTTTTAGGGACTAAGTGTCCCAAAATACCCCTAAACCAAAACAAAACCTCCCGGCAAGTCACATAAGCTAAAACAGATATGGGGAAAGCAGTAAATAGGGGATCAAGGCTATAACTCTTAAAACGACCGGCCGGGTCGTTACAGACATTTTACTCGACAAAGGATTATATGTTATCAAAGTTTTATTGGCAAATACTTCTTCTGTTCTGTTTTGTAAAACCAGAAAATCAACATGTTTTTTCAGCAAAATTCCTAAATATAATATTTTAATTCATTTTCGTGAATAAAAAAATACTATTAAACTCTCTAGTTTACAAATATCATGAATTTCTCGAAAGATGAATGGCCCAAAACATTTAGGGATTTGTTTTCTTCCTATACAAGATTTGAAACTTATATATCAAAATTATCCTAATTTTGTATATTCCCCACCTAAACAAGAATTACTTACAAATTATATACAATCCATAATTAGTGCCTTAAATTAGGGGATTCAACTACACTTTTTTCTTATTTTTCGGTCTCAATTCTGGGGAGTTAAATTGCTCTTACCCGAATTTCGTGGTATACTCAAACAACGTTCAAAACTTCTTGATTCTCATCGTTTTCTCCATTATAGATTCCCCTCTTTTTAATACGTATGTTCACTTCTTTTTACTCCTCATTATTTTATTCTTTTCTTTTCTATTTTTTTCATTTGTTTTCTCCCAACAAGAAGTTTGTTCTTGTGCTATACATCGTTAGCACTATGTCCTTGCATTTCATTCTAGCTTTCTCAATTATATTTGTTTACGGGTAAAATCAAGCTCGATATTCGATCGAGCTTCCGAACTCCATAATTAGGCCAGGGTCAAAATATCTGTGATCGGGTTAAGTTGAGCTCGAAGATCGATCTAACACCCCACACGATCGGCCAAAGATCGAAACATAGTAATTAAGATTGAATCCAAAGCATTGTCAAAATTAGCTATCAAAACCATCACATTTGCCCTCGAATTTACCGAAGGAGTAACCGGTCTTGTTTCCAACGGCCTTGAAGAAAGCTTTGCAAAACTCATCCAACAGGGGTCCGTAATTCTCGCCATTAACCAGTCATTATGGCGGTAATCACAGAACGACTCAAAAAGGGAACCAACGGTTAGCAAATCAAGGACGTTTGCCTTTTATAGAACAATAAAATAATACCTTAAAAGGTAGATCTCCCCTAATATATAAAGGGGACTTGACAATTCATTAGGGACATTGTAACATATACTGATAAGCAATACATTCTCTAAGTTCTTACTCTCCGATATTTTTGTGTCAATAAAAGTGTATTCAACTAAAGGGTGGCTTGCTTCCTTACGTTGAAATCATCCAATTCACATGGTTTGCAGTTAATTTATCGTTATTTATTTCAATTGCAATATAATTTATCGCTTTGTATCAAGTTAATCCGTATATCCTTCAAGCCACTAACAAATTCAATTGTTATCCGATTTTGAGGGTAAAACGTTTGGCGCCCACCGTAGGGATAAGGATAATAGTGATTGTTCGATACAAATCTCCATTACACACACTACTTTACGCTTGCTCTTTGAAGTGTCTTTGATTTCATGCTAAAAATGTCAAACTCTCAATTTGCACCCCTACATTTCGATAACGAGTCTGGTCATCAGGGTGAGAATAACAACATGGCGCCCGACAACGTAGGGCCACCCGCTGGTCCCGTTGGGATTCCGAACGCAGATTCGATTGATGCTAATTCACATGTGGCTACCGATGCAAACCTTCCTACCGACCCTGAAAATAGCGTCGGTGGTGGGGCTCGATCGGCAGTTCAAAACACACCAAACAATTAATAAGAAGGAATCAGCCTACAAATGATCTTCGAAATGCTACAAGCTCAACATGTGGCGATAGCTCAGTTGCAGAGCCAAAACCAGGTGCCGAGTAGGGTTGAACCCGATCCTCCCCATGAAGTCACCCGTAGAATGAACCGGTCGTAGAAAGGTTAAATGTACATAAATCGGGTACTAACCCCGAGATTATAAAGATGCTCGAGGAGCTAACAAAGCAGATAGAATCAGGGGAAAGGAAAATCGAAACAAACAACAAAAAGGTGGAAACCTACAATTCTAGGGTAGATCAAATCCCAAGAGCACCTCCAATACTGAAAGGACTAGATTCCAGGAAGTTTGTGCAAAAATCTTTTCCTCCGAGCGCGACTCTGAAGCCAATCCCCAAGAAATTTTGTATGCCCGAAATACCTAAGTATAATGGAACAATTGATCCAAACGAGCATGTAACCTCTAATACAATGCACAATCAAATGGAATGACTTGGAAGATGACGAGATCAAGTCTATTCTACCACTATGAAAATTTGGGGAGACCCTATCAAAGGGAGCAATGATATGGTATCACAACTTACCTCTTAATTCTATCGACTCATTTGCTATGCTTGTAGACTCCTTCGTAAAAACACATGCTGGTGCCATCAAGGTCGAAACCAGGAAATCAGACCTTTTCAAAAATAAACAGAAGGATAACGAGATGCTCAGGGAATTCGTGTCCCATTTTCAAATCGAACGAATGGATCTACCGCCAGTCGCCGATGATTGGGCTGTTCAAGCTTTCACTCAGGGATTCAATATTCGGAGCTCGGTGGCTTCACAGTAACTGAAGTAGAATCTGATAGAATACCCTGCTGTTACTTGGGCCGATGTACATAACCGGTATCAATCGAAAATCTGAGTTGAAGATGACCAACTTGGGACCCCTTCAGAGTCTGTTTATCCCATCAGAATCCTCGACAGAGTCAAGAGAGTCATCGATCATTAACAAAGATCAAACAGGGATCGATATCTACCATATAAAGGAGATCGGAGGAGCAGTGGGTCCGGGCGGAACCCCATAAGAAACGAAAGGAGAAATGACCAAGGTCGATAAAATCAGGGTCTTATGACCAAAAATAGCTTCGACAAGTCCATCGGTCCTAAAGAAGCACCAAGTCTATTGGAATACAACTTTAGTGTCGATGCTGCCAGCTATCGGGCGCATCAATGATACCAAATGGCCTCGACCTCTACAATTCGATCCAGCTCAAAGGGACCCTAATCAGATGTGCAAATATCATGGCACTCACGGTCATAGAAAAGAAATTGTCGACAGCTGAGAGAAGAAGTAGCCCGTTTATTCAAAAATGGGCACCTTCGAGATTTCTTGAGCGATCAGGCCAAGAACCACTTTAGGAACATGGATTCTAACAAACAGACAGAATGAGAGGATACCGAACCGCAACACGTCATAAATATGATAATCGGTGGAATCGGCATCCCATAGGGGCCGATGTTGAAACGCACCAAAGTATCCATCACTAGAGAGAAATGAACTCGAGACTACATACCAGAAGGAATTTTATCTTTCAGCGATGAGGATATAGAAGGGATCGTACAGCCTCATAATGATGCACTGGTAATATCTGTACTCATAAATAAAACTCGAATTAAACATGTGTTGATTGATCCAGGTAGCTCGGCCAACATCATTCGGTCAAGGGTCATGGAGCATCTCGGTCTACAAGATAAAATCGTGCATGCAGTCCGAATTCTAAACGGGTTCAACATGGTATGTGAAACCACTAAGGGGGAGATAACGTTACCGGTCAATATCACCGGAACCATACGAAAGGCCAAGTTTTATGTGATCGAATGAGACATGAGGTACAACGCCCTTCTCGGAAGGCCGTGGATCCACAACATGAGAGTAGTGCCCTCAACTCTTCACCAAGTGTTATAATTCCCAACTCCGGAAGGGATTAAGAGGGGGTTAAGACAATCTATGGGGAACAACCGGCCGTAAAAAAGATGTTTGCAGTCGAAGAAGTGATTCCAATATCAATACTCGCAACATCAAAGGAACCGGATTCGGGCGCAAACCAACAGTCTAAATAGTAATCACCGATACCGGCCACGACCCAACCAGGTAAGCAGGGGACTTATGAAGATGATGATTACGGGGTTCCCCAATCCTTTATAATCCCCGATGACTCCGACGCAACTAAATCGACTGTCGAAGAGCTAGAATAAGTTGTATTGGTCAAACATCTACCCGATCGGAAGGTATACGTGGGCACAGGGTTAACTCCCGAGCTCAGGAAAAAATGTATTCAATTTCTTGTAGCTAACATAGATTGTTTTCCTTTGCCCAACATCTACCGTATGATCGATTCCACGGCCGGCCACGAGATCCTCAGTTTTCTCGATGCCTATTCCGGGTACAACCAAATACGGATGGGCCCGGGTGATCAGGAAAAAACCTCTTTCATCACTAAATACGGCACATACTGTTATAATATAATGTCGTTGGATTAAAAAATGTCGGTGCCACATACCAACGCCTATTAAATCAGATGTTCAAATAATGAATAGGAAAATAAATAGAAATTTACATTGACGATATGTTAGTTAAGTCCCTGCGAGCATAGGACTATTTAAAACATTTACAGGAGACCTTCATCATACAAAAATAGTACAATATGAAGCTGAACCCCGAAAAATATGTGTTTGGAGTTGGGTCGGGTAAGTTACTCGAATTCATGGTATCCAATCGGGGAATCGAGATCAATCCCGATAAGATCAAAGCCATCAAAGATATCACGATCGTGGATAACGTAAAGGCCGTGCAAAGGTTAACCGGGCGAATAACTGTACTGGGATGATTTATTTCGAGGTCGTCCGAGAAGGGACACCGATTCTTTGCTCTGTTAAAGAAAAATAATAATTTCTCGTAGACCCCAGAATTCCAACGAGCTTTGAAGGAACTCAAGAGATACTTATCGTGCCCCCCGCTGCTTCACACACCAAATACAGACGAACGACTGTACTTGTATCTGGCGATCTCGGTAAGTGGAGTCCTAGTTCGGGAAGAACAAGGTACGTAATTCCCAATTTACTATATTAGTAGGACCTTAGGTGAGGCCGAAACTAGGTACCCTCACCTGAAAAAACTGGCCTCTAGGAAGCGAAAACCGTACTTCCAATATCACCCGATATGTGTCATAACTACTTACCCGTTGTGGAATGTTATGCATAAGCCCAAACTCTCGGGCCGATTGGCCAAATGTGCTGTAGAAATAAGTGGTTACGATATCGAGTACCGACCTCGGACCGCCATTAAGTCTCAAATTTTGGCAGAACTTTTGGCAGACTTTATACCGGTCCTAATACCCGATATCGAAAGAGAGTTACTGGTTAACTCCGAAACTTCCCCGGGAATCTGGACCCTATTCACGGACAGCGCCTCAAACGCAAAAGGGTCCGGACTGGGCATTGTGCTAAAGCCACCAATAGGTAATATAATTAGACAATCCATTAAAACTGTGAAATTGACTAACAACGAGGCCTAATATGAGGCCATGATTGCAGGACTTGAAATAGACAAGATCTTGGGGGCAGAGGTGATCGAAGCCAAGAGCGACTCCCTATTTAATGGGACAATCGAGGTCAAAGAAGACCGAATGCAAAGATACTTGGAAAAGTTACAGGTGACATTACATCGGTTCAAAGAATGGACTTTGCAACATGTACCTCAGGATCAAAACAACGAGGCCGATGCCCTCGCTAACATGGGATCGTCTATCGAAGACAACGAGATCAACTCGGGAGAAGTTGTACAACTTATGAGATTGGTGGTGGAAGAAGGCCACGCTGAGATCAACTTGACGAGCCTAACTTGGGACTGGAGGAATAAGTACGTGGAATATCTCAGGACCGGAAAACTTCCCTCGAACCCAAAAGAATCGAGAGCCTTGTGTACGAAGGCAGCCCGATTTAGCTTGGCTGAAGACGGAACCCTGTTCAGTAAAACATTCGATAGCCCACTTGCGATATGTCTAGGGTCGAGGGATACTGAGTACATTTTGATGTTAATCCACGAAGTTACCTTTGGAAATCATTCGAGTGCCAAATCACTGGTTCGTAAAATAATCTGAGCCGGTTACTATTGGATCGACATGGAAAAAGACGCAAAGGAGTTCGTAGGAAAATGTGATGAATGTCAAAGGCATGCTCTGATGATTTATCGAGCCGGAGAACTACTACATTCGGTCTTGTCACCATGGCCTTTCATTAAATGAGGGATGGACATCGTTGGCCCCCTCCCATGGGCACTCGGTAAGGCTCAATTTTTTTTATTCATGACTGATTATTTTTCTAAATGGGTGGAAGCACAGGTATATGAGAAGGTCATAGAAAAAGAAGTCATCAATTTTATCTCGGACCACATCATATGTCGGTTTGGAATACCGGCCGAGATTGTGTGCGACAACGAGAAACAATTTATTGGCAGCAAAGTAAGCAAGTTTCTCGAAGACCATAAGATCAAAAGGATCTTATCCATTCTCTATCACCCTAGTGGGAATGGACAAGCTAAATCTACCAACAAAACCATACTCCAAAGCCTTAAAAAGAAGTTAACTGACGCCAAAGGAAAATGGAAGGACATGCTACCTGAGGTCCTCTGGGCGTACCGTACAACCTCGAAGTCCAGTACTGGGTCCACCCCATTTTCTTTGGTTTATGGAACAGAAGCTTTAATACCAGTCGAGGTCAGAGAACCAAGCATCAGACTCCGATATGCAATGAAGGAATCGAATGACGAAGCTATGAGTATGAGCCTAGAGCTATTAGATGAAAGGCGCGAAGCCGCCCTTGTCCGGCTGGCCGCCCAAAACCAGAGGATCGAAAGGTATTACAATCGAAGGGCCAACCTTTGACACTTCAATTCCGAGGAATTGGTACAATAAAGGTCACGCTAAGCACCCGAAACCCGAACAAAGGGAAATTGGGGCCGAACTGGGAAGGACCGTACCGAATTATCGAGATCACCGGGAAAGGATCCTACAAGCTCGGAAAAATGATCGACGAGCAACTACCAAACAAATGGAATATAACTCACTTAAAGAGATATTATTGTTAAGGTACCAACAAAGGATGATACGAGATCCTAGGTCTGAAAGTATGCATTGCGCTCTTTTTCCCTTGAACCGGCTTCATCCCAAATGGGTTTTCCGGCAAGGTTTTTAACGAGGCAACAAGTAAATCGTGCTAACTTAAAATTGAAGGTCGGCTACGAACCGGTGACAATGATCACAACAACATTCGAGGCCTATCTTCGGTCAGCCCCGAACACTGGGGGGCAATATCGTCGGATATCAAATTTAACAAGGGAAGAAACTTCGTGATTGAAAGGTCTCGATCAATAGGATTTATTATAAGGGACAAATGGTCAAATTAACCGTGCCCGCTCAAATCGCTCGAGCCCTGGCACAAAACATGTATACATGTACAACTATTATGCACAAGAATAAAAAAGAAGACTTTTCTTTACACATAAACATCTTGTCCTAAAAAATGTTTCTTTCATTTCTCAAGGAATTCCCTACACCCGATCCTTAAGGTATCGAGCCCAAGGGCTACCTTAATAAGAGTTCGAACATCCACTCTCACTCAGGGATTGTAGGCATTGCCTAAATTAAAAGGCTAAGGCCATTCCCGGGTCAACAAAACCCGAGAGCACAAAAAGCTTATTTGGCATTTCCCGAATTAAAAGGCTAAGACCATTCCCGGGTCAACAAAACCCGAGGGCACAAAAGTTTATTTGGAATTGCTCGAACTAAAAAGGCTACAACCATATTAACATGGCTCGGAGACATCCGAGAATCGTAGCAAAAATAAGGCCTTCAAAAATTTCTTTTACATAACCGGTTCTAAAGGCCACCCTCGGCAAATCATAAACCTAAACTATTTTGGGAAAGGTTTTGGTAACATTGAATCCCTACGACGCCTAAACACAAAATAATGTTAAAGAAAAGGCTTGTTCAAACCTTAGAACACAACCTAATTATTTCACGCTAAGGCATTTCGACCTTTGCGAATACAAATATAAAAGCAAAGGAAATATTCAAAAGCTGTGAAAAGGGATAAGCCTTAGATATATAACAAAATTTCTTTTTACAACAGTTGAATAGCCCCGATACATATTTTTACAAAGGCCGAACGGCCTCAACAAAAAGATAGTACAAAAAGGCAAAAATGCCTAAAAAGATCCTAAACAGCCTAATCTTCACCGGGGGCCACGTCGTCACCTACGAGGTCTTCGCCACCATCGGACTCACGTGACCTTTCAGACCCCTCGGAGTCTTCCTCGGGATAAGCCAGCTACCTGGCCTTGGCTTCGTATATCTTGGCATTTTTGATTTACGCCAATACGTTAAAGTTCTGAGCATGGACTCTCTCGAGGGCCTCCCTTCGGTATTGCCACCTCGCATGCTTCACCATGTTTCTCTCTTGGTCCTGAATCACCTCGGCATCAGCTTTATGTTGGGCCACCTTATCATCGGCCTCGTACCTGACCACAACAACCTCTGACATGGCCGACTCAAGCTCTTTAGCTAGATTCTCTTGACCAGAGATAGCCGAGTTTAGCTTAGACTGAAGACCATCGATCTTTTTGGCATGCACCAAGTTTTTCTCCCTTGCAGCCCGAAGCTGAACCTCAGCCAAAGCCAACTGAGCCCGAACAGTCTCCTTCTCTGAGGCCAGGCGATCCATGTTCTTCTTCCATTCTTCGACCTTAGCTTTGACCGTATCCACCTCCCCCCGAAGCTACTCGATCTGGTCAAGCTTTTTTTGAACCTGCGGGTTCGGATCGTCAGCCATTGTGCCTGACTCATCATGACTAACTTCCAAAACTCTTCTTACCTGCTTGACCAAGTCGACATGCTCCTTCCGAGCCGCTTCTAGCTCTGCCTGGGATTTCTCACTAAGAAGCTTGTAAGTATCCTTCTTCTGAGTGAGCTCCCGAGTCTCTACCTCTTGACATTTGAACTCTTCCCGGTATTGGAGGAAAGTCTCGTGATGAAGTACCGAGGCCTGCAAGCACAAAGAAAATGTTATGATTATTTAATAAAGCGAAAATGTTACCAAGGCCTGCAAAGTACATAATAAAGGAATATTTGAAGTTACTCGATTCAACGCCTATTGAGCTTCGTTGAAATGGCAGAGTGCATCCATCTCGTTCATCTTAGCTTGATCATCCTCAGTCACCAGGCACCGAAGATAGCTGGCCACCCTTACGGGGGCGAAAAGGACCTGGGCATCCTCAGGAAGGGAAAACAAATGGTGCGTTTCCGATCGGGATATGCACTCGGGGCAGGGAATCGATCGACCAATTTCGGGATCGAGGAAGGCTCACTTGCTTCAGAGGGTGAGATCTTGCTCGGTATCTTTAGATAGCCAAATCCAATGGCATCCTCCGTGGCCGTCAAATACACGTCATCGAAAAAACCACGAAAAGGGTCGTTCGATCTGTGGGCTCCCTCGATGGGGCAGTTTTTTGTTGTTGCTTGGGCCTCGTTAAACATCTACTCTGTGAATGAGGGTGATTCAGCAATCTCTATCGGACCGAGTGCTTCCTGCGAGGCTTTGCCCGTATCTCGGGAAGCCTCAGCTCCTACCTCCACCCCGGACTCATGAAATTCGGCCTCGCCTCCCCCTTGTTCGAAGGCCCCTTACCCTTCGAGCTGCGGCGACATACCTTCCATGAGATCAAAGTCTTCTCCTTCCCCCTCGGACTCATCCCTTAGTCGATAGAGTGAGTCCAGGGATAGTGCTCGACCACTGGTGCTCCAATTGGGTTTACGAGCTAATCTTTTCTTTGGCCTCTTCTTATCAGGGTTCGGGGAACTCAGAGCCTTTTTCCTTTTCTTCTCTTTATCCTATCCAGAGTTAGGGGGCTCGATGAAGATATCATCATCACCGAACACAGGCCTCATCTCAGCATCTTTTGGTAAACCTGCAAAAAAGAAGTAAAAGCAAGTTAGAAGTTGATAATACGAAAGGGAAATTAAAGTAATTTGAGAAAACTATTACCATAGGAACGGGCCTCCCGTCGGCCCTTCGAGAGCTCGCACCCCGAATGCTCGAAATAAGGTCTTTGTTTTACGATGCCTTCGACCCATTCCTTGAGTCGAGGAACCGCATCCGGCATTCGAGCAACAACTACAGAATCGCATAATATAGATAAGAGGGGAGGGAAGATAACATCGAACGAAATCTTAAAAGTAAGATTAGACTTACGCTTCATATTCCACTTCTTAGAAAATGGCATATGCTCAGCTGGGATCAAATCCGAGGTCTTCACTCGGACGAAATGAGCCAACCAACCTCGGTCCTCATCCTCGTCAATTCTTGAAAAAGGGGCCTTAGTGGCCCGACGTGCAAGCTTGATTAATCCTCCTCTGTAGAGCCGGGGGATATACATGCACAGAAGGTGGTCGATAGTGAAGGGACATCCTTTGACCTCGCTCACAAAGAAGCGGAGAAGAATTACTATCCTCCCAAACGAAGGATGGATCTGATCGAGGGTCACCTCGTACCTCTTACAGAAGGCGATAATGACCAGATCTAAAGGACCCAGCTTGAAAGGGTAAGTGTAAACACTTAAAAAAACCTCCACGTGGGTGGTGATCGATTCCTCGGGGGTAGGGACCACTACAAGCTTATCGGCCCAGTTGCAATCCTCCTTGACCTTCTCGAGGACACTATCGGTGATCGAACATATGTACCTCGAGACCGGCTCGCACCGACCCGGTACCGAGAAGGTTTTCTCAACCTTGAAATCGGCTCCGGTTGGACACCCCGCAGGTACGAACATCTTTGGAGGGGGTTCTAGTGTCGGTTCTTCAGTAATAGCATGCGAAACGTTCTCAGACGGTCTCGAGGAAGAGGTATTTTCTTTTTGAGGAATGGATTTTGAAGTCTTTGCCATTGCTTCTAAATAGCGGGGAAAAGAAGGTACTGATAAAAGAGGAGGTGTAAATAGCAGATAGCTTATGAAAGCTTTCAGAAAATCGGAAGGGAAGAAGTTTTAAACTTAACATTTCAGAAAACTAGAAGATGAGAGTGATGAAGCTTTCTTAAAACACAATAGCAAATGTTTGAATGTAAAAGTTCTAATGAATGGATAAAATAGATATTTATAGTTTTCTCAAACGGCGGTTCACATCCTGTAGCGGCCGACCGTTAACTGACACATATTTAATGCCTTAAAAACTGGATCAACTGGACGTTTCAATAATTCTAACCACTTACGTCATGAATTCGTCGTCATGATTTATCGGAGTGAGAATCGGAAGCTCGTATCGTTTCTCGTCATATACTCTCTGAAAAACAAAGGAATATCATGATTGTGTCACTTACGTCATGATATATCGAAATGCGAATCTGAGGATCGTATCATTTCTTGCCATCTACTCTCCGAAAAATGAGGGGACTATCTGTATACGGGTAAAATTGAGCTCGATATTCGATCGAGCTTCCAAACTCCCTGATTAGGCCAGGGTCGAAATATTTGTGATCAGGTTAAGTCTAGCTCGAAGATCGATCTAACGCCCCCACTCATCGGCCAATGATCGAAACATGGCAATTAAGATTGAATCCAAAGCATTATCGAAATTAGCCATCGAAACTATCACATTTGCCCTCGAATTTACCGAAGACGTAACCGGTCATGTTTCCAATGGCCTCGAAGAAAGTTTTGCCAATTCATCCGACAGGTGTCCGTAATTCTTGCCATTAATCAGTCATTATGAAGAAAATCACGGAACGACTCAAAAAGAGAGCCAACGGTTAGCAAATCAAGGACTTTTGCCTTTTATAGAACAATAAAATAATATCTTAAAAGGTAGATCTCCCCTAATATATAAAGGGGACTTGACAATTCATTAGAGACATTGTAACATATACTACTAAGCAATACATTATCTAAGTTCTTACTCTCCGATATTTTTGTGTCAATAAAAGTGTATTCAACTCAAGGGTGGTTTGCTTCCTTATATTGAAATCATCCAATTCACGTGGTTTGCAGTTAATTTATCGTTATTTATTTCAATTGCAATCTAATTTATCGCTTTGTATCAAATTAATCCGCATATCCTTTAAACCACTAACAAATTCAATTATTATCCGATTTTGAGGGTAAACAATACTATTGTTCCTACAAAACGAATTAACTGTATTATGTTTGAAAAATGCATGTAAAATTCAAACGAATGACAAAGCTAATTAATTGTATTGCATATAGTTCTTTCTTGGTTTTTGTTTAATTTTTTTGATCCATTAATTACACATTATTTATTTATTCAAAAACATCATCGCGCGAGAATGTTATTTTCATTTTATTCTACCACATTTTAAGTGACCACATCAACATACAAATTTGTATGGTACAACAACATACACATTAAAAATAAAAATCATATAAATTTGATACATCTACAACAACATATAAACTAAAAATATATTTTATATAATTAATTATATAGTATAAAATTTATTTATAACTTATCTACAACTTTCATACATTATGTTTATCCAGTTAAATACAACTACAACATCATACAATTAAAATATAATTTTCATACAAATTTTGTACAATATGTCTTTTGTATGCATTTTGTTTATGATTTGTATATATTTTGTAAGTGATGTGTTCTTCTTCCTCTTTGCAATTCCAATCAAAACTTCCTCCCTTAAAACAATTTAATACATATCAACAACTTTATGTAAAACGATAGTATATATAACTTAAATACAAATTTCATACAACGATTCATACATTATACAACTATTTTTCAACTTTCATACAATACTCAAATAAAAAAATATATAATTACAACAGAATACAACTTAAGATACAATTTACATACAACTTTATTACAATTTCGTAAGTATATTGTATGTTATGTGTTCTTCGAGTTTTAATTTACAATTCAGCGTAAATCAAGTCTAATCTTAACCAAATACCCTTAAAATTGAGATACAAATAGTCCCAATTATTTTTTCCAACACTCAGTCCAAATAAACAATAGATTTTAAAAATTCAAATTCGAATTTAAAGTGTTAAAACTTTTTAATGGATGTCAATGGTGAAAAATCAAAACACCTTCAAAATTTATTAATTGACAATTTGAATTCGAACACCAATTGTAAAACATGAAAGGAAATTGTTAAGTTAAAACTCTATATTAAAACAAAGGAAATTCATTGATGAATTCCCTAAAAACGAGAGGATAAAATGCATAGAAAAATGAAAGAAGAAAAATTGGGAAAAGAATAGAGGAGAGAAAGAGAGATAGAGAGACGGAGAGAGAGAGCAGAGATGAGAAATAACTGATACCCTAATCAATTCCTAATATAAATGAATACTCAATAATAGTAATTTTTATATAATTGGTAAATTGTATATGCCTATGTAATTAAGTTAAAATTTGATTAGGTAGGGTAATAAAGTTTCGTATGTACTATAAGAAAGTAAAAATTTTATAGCTATTAACGCCGCAGGCCCAGGAGTACAACTTTTAAACAACCCTAGCTGGAATCCTAGTGGGGCCTAACTAATATTTTATTGAGAAATTTACGCGGTATGCCATCGCAAACACCAATTAACTCCATATACATTTATTATATTTATTTTACCTTGTATGCTTACTTTATAAAATTTTATTTACTTTTTAAATCTTTATTCTCATTATATGACATTAAACAAATCCCAACTTTTACGGAACTAGATTATCTCTCTTTAACGTATCCTCAGTCAATATTTTATTAACACCAATTACGAAAATCCATGTTTTGAGAACAAACGTGATTTGCCTTAGTTTTGTCTAACCCAGCCAACAATTTTAATCCTCACTACTGATAGCTGGCTCTTCATAGTTGTTCCAGTTAACCCATCACATCTTTATTTTTATATAGAATAAGTCCTCCTTACTTGAATTCGTCAATGGAATTAGACTCGATGGAACTCAATTGTCACGAAAAGGGTGATGATATATTTGATTTGAGTTTTGTATTCTAAATTAGAATATTGTGAATTTTTTAGAGTTAAATTGTGTATTTCATATTAGAATATTTTAATTTAATATGTTTGTTTTGAATAGTGTATTTAAAATTAGAATATTGTAATTTTTATTTATAGTTGAAGAGTGTATTCTAAATTAGAATATTATGGTATGTTCGATCTGAATAGTGTATTCCAAATTAGAATGTTATGTTTTTATTTAGCTTTGAATAGTATATTTTGTCACGATCCCAATTTTCCTCCGTAGGATGTCGTGATGGCACCTAGTCTCTAAGACTAGGTAAGCCTAACATTCATGTAGAAGTGACAGAAACAATAATTTAAAGTCTCAAAACTTTAACAACAACAACAACAACCCAGTATAATCCCACTAGTGGGGTCTGGAGAGGGTAGTGTGTACGCAGACCTTACCCCTACCCTGGGGTAGAGAGGCTGTTTCCAAATGACCCTCGGCATCCTTCCCTCCAAGAACTCCTCATCTTGCTCTTGGGGTGACTCGAACTCACAACCTCTTGGTTGGAAGTGGAGGGTGCTTACCATCAGAGCAACCCACCTTGTCTAGTCTTAAAACTTTAACAACTATATAAAATAAAATCTGCAACTCAACATGTACAATTTCCAAAACCTGACGAAATATAAGTCACAAACTCTAAGTAATAACACTGAATAATCTTATAGATCAATATCTATAAAAGGGTAATGAAATGAGGAAATCAAGGTAGAAGGGGACTCCAGGACGTTGGCAGGTATACCTTGAAGTCTCTACGCTCGGATTCAAATCATTGATGCCTGGACTGATAGGAGGTACCTCGATCTACATAAAAATATGTGCAGAAGTGTAACATGAGTACACCACAACGGTACCCAATAAATGCCAAGCCTAACCTCGGTAGAGTAGTGACGAGGTCATGTCGGGGCCCTACCGGAATAAATAAAAGACTGAACAAATATAAGGTAGTGTAATAAGGACAGTAATGAAATTGAAACAACAAATAGCATATCAAGGTTAGCTACACGGAACTAAAGCAATTAGTGCAATACGAAGAAAGATAATTAATAATATGCTAAGGAAACAACAACCAAAGACAAGTGCAAAAATGGATAAATTTCAACAAGAATCACTACTGAGGTACCGCCTCGTAGTATCAAATCACAAGAATAAATCACAATCTTTCTTTATATCACCGGGGGAGCCTTTACGTTATGTTTTCAAAATTATTTTCCCAAAATATCATCCCGCGTTTTAGCCCAACTTATCACACCGGATGACTTCTAGTAGTTCCCCTACTAGCCACGTGTATCAGGCCCACCTTATCTCACCGCATGCATTTCAACCCCAAACCTTATACCACCGCATGCATATCAATATCACAATGTATCACAAATCGCACCTAAAGTGCCCAATATCATAACGTGCCAGAGAAACAAAACAATAACACTATTTTCACAGTAAATAGCCCATGGCTAAACCACAATGTACACAAGAGTCTCAACAATAATAACCGGAATGAATAACTCAACAAAATGGTATTTCACAACTTGACACTTTTTCTTAATGTGAATCACATCCTTTATATTTCAATACCAATTTCAACAACAAGATATTCCCCGATTTAACAACTTCAAGTAAAGAGTTAAACGATCAAATAATGAATACGGGATAAAGGAAACAATAACTTCAATTAAATATGTAGAGCAATTAATATGTAAGAGAATATGACAATTAGACATGTGAAAATAGACTAGAAATGATGACTATAACATGTCAAGGTAACTCAATTACGGCATGAAAGGAATCTACATAGCTAAAACCGATAATTTCCATATTTAGCCCGTGTACACACTCGTTACCTTGCGTACACGGCTTTGACATATCACAAATCCTAAGGGGTAATTCCCCCACACAAGATTAGGCAAGTCACTTACCTCGAAATACGCTAACGCAATCCACTAGAAGGCCTTTCCCTCTGTTATACAACTCCAAACGGCTCGAATCTAGCCAAACAACTTCATACTATAAATATAAACTATAGGAAACTAATTCAAACAATGAAATTACGATCTTTGCAAAGAATTAAAAAGTCAACCCCAAAAGTCAACCCGGGATTGCACCTCAGAACCCGACCAAAATTAAAATATTCAAACACTCATTCGATAACGAGTCCAACCATACAAGAGTTACCCAAATCCGACCTCAAATCGCCTTTCAAATCCTCAATTTTTCGCCTAAGAAGTTTCACAATTTTTTCCCAAATTTCCAAATTGAAAACACTAATTAAAATGATGAAAACAATAATAGATTCGTATAATTTAACCAAAACCGAGTTAGAAATTCTTACCCCAATGATCTCTTTGAATATCTCCCGAATATACGCCTCACACCAAACTCTCTAAGTCCAAAAATGGATTATGAATCAAACCCTCAAAACTTCTCATTTTCTGCCTAGCGAATCCGCTTCTGCAAGCCTGGGGTCGTACCTGCGGGAAAATCATTGCAGGTGCGGACTCCACTTAAATACAGGAGTTCCGCTTCTGCGGACCATGGCTCGCACTTGCGAGCCTGCTTCTGCGGAGAAGGAGACTGCACCTGCGGTCGTTCCCAAAGCCCCCTCCTCCAATTCCGCTTCTTCGGAAGAAATGTTCGCGCCTGTGGAGGCGCACCTGCGCCCAGATGTCCGCACCTACGAGCCCAGCCTTGGGATCTCCTTTTTTGCTTCTGCCCCCCGCGATTCTGCACCTGCGGTCAATCGCTCCGCAGGTGCGATGACACCAGCAAGCCTAGGACTTCAACAATGAAGCTAAGTCCCAAATTGATCTGAATTCAATCCGAACCATACCCGGGGACCATGTCCAAATATACCAACAAGTCCCAAACTACATAACAGACCTAATCGATTCCAAAACAATAGAAAGAACGGCTGACCAATCTATCGAGCATTTGATCTAAGAAAGGAAGTGGAAAGTGATCATTCCTTTTGACTTTCTTGAGCTTGCGATAGTCCATACACCACCCTCAAACCAGTCACTGTTCTTGTAGGAATCAATTCATTCTTGTCACTGGTGACTACCGTCAAGCCCACCTTCTTTGGGGCGCATTGAACCGGAGAGTTCCATGAACTATCAGAGATAGGGTAGACAATCCTGGCATCCTACCACTTGATAATCTTCTTCTTGACAACTTCTTGCATAGCCTCATTGAGTCTTCTTTGATGTTCAATAGATGGTTTTGCTTCATCCTCCAACTTGATCTTATACATGTAAAAGGTGGGGCTTATCCCCCAAATATCGGCCAAGGTCCACCCAATAGCCTTCTTCCTCTTTTGTAGCACCGCTAATGTGGAATCTACCTGCACGTTAGTCAAACAAGAGGAAAGAATAACCGGTAAAGTAGAACAAGGACCAAGAAATTCTTGCATCACTTGATCGTCATCAAAAAGGAGCCTTCCACTTGAAGTGGGTAAATTCCCGCCTCTTCCACTTCTTGTGATAACTGCCATGGCGTGCTCCATATTATTACCACCCTTTGGGTTTACCACCGTGTCACTTGGTAGTGCCCCCTTAGGATGAGAATTTAGAGCTTGAGAGATTTGCCCCATTTGAACTTTTAGGTTGCGGATTGATGTATTGTGTGAGGCATGTTTGGCATCTGAATCGGCATTCTTTTCCATCATTCGCTTGAACATACTTTCAATATGCCCCATATTATTTTTTGAAGAACTTGCACCATGGAAAGGATAAGGAGTTGGGTTTCTCGGTTGTCGGTACATCAGGAACCTTTGAAAACCCGACCCCCGGTTGCCTTTATTATTACTCCATCCACCTTGATTGTTGCCTCCAAAGTTTCCATGGTTGTTTCCAGTCTAATTTCCTTGATTGTTTGAGTTCCAACTGCCATGATTGTTTTGTGGTCTCCGTTGTTATTGGCTTGGGTCTTCTTTGCCCTTGAAAATTATTCACATATTGCACTTCCTCTTCTTATTTATTATAGGAATCATCTTGCTCAAAACCACCATCATCTTGCACATAGTTCTCCACTCGAGTTTACACTTGTGGACCCTTGGTCCTGCTTTTGTTCACCATCATGTTTACTCTCTCCATAGCATTGACTTGCGTAGGAGCTTGCACTTGATTTAGTTGGGCCTTTGCTAATTGAGTCATGGTAGTTGTCAATTCGGAAATGGCTTGCCCATGGTCTTGAAACTCTTTATGAAGGTGAATCATATTCGGATCACCTTGTGGAACATTGGCCCGGGATTGCCAAGACGACGACGTTCTGCCATCTCATCCAAGATTTCACATGCCTCCGCATAAGGTGTAGTCATGATGTTCCCACCGGTTAGGTTATTCACTACACATTGGTTGGTTGTGTTAATCCCACGATAGAAGGTTTGTTGAATCATGTTCTCCGTCATATCTGTAACGACCCAACCGGTTATTTTTTCTTCTAGAATCCCGTTCCCCTAAATATGACTCCCCATATGTTCTTTTACTATTTTATGAGGGATGGTTAGTTCGGGATTTGGAAGGGTTCGGATTGAGATCGGAACACTTGGTTCCTTAGTTTGGCTTTAAAAGGCCAAGTTTGACTTCGTTCAACGTTTTAAGTAAACGACCTCATAATCGGGATTTGATGGTTCCAATAGGTTCGTATGATGATATTGGACTTGGGCGAATGTTCGGACCGAGTTTTGGACAACCCAGGAGCATTTCGGTGCTTAACAATGAAAGTTGACTATTTGAAAGTTTTAAAGTTATTTAAATATAGTTTGGAGTAATCGAGGTCTATTTGAAATTCTGAGCTAGGGAATAGTTTCGTATGGTGATTTAAGACTTGCATGCAAATTTTGGTGATATTCCAAGCAGTTTAAGTATAATTCGGTGCATTCGGAGAAATTTGGAAACTTGAAGTTCATATTCTGATTCAATTCAGCTTTGGGGTGCGATTCTTGGTTGTGTTGTTGATTTATATGTTTTGAGAGTTCGAGTAAGTCTGTATTATGTTTACAGACTTGTTAGTGTATTTATACGGGGTCCTGAGTGGCTCGGGTGAGTTTCGAACCACCCGGAGCTAAGTTGGAAAAACCAGATTTCCAATTCTGGTTTCCTTCTTCGCGAATGCGGAAGGGCTCTCGCGTTCGCGATGAAGGATTTGGGGGAGATGGAAAATTGTTCTTCGCGTTCGTGGATAGGGGGTCGCGTTTGCGAAGCATGGGATCCTAGGCCTACGTGTTCACGAAGGCCATATCGTGTTCGCGAAGAAGGACGAGCCTGGGCGGGGTCAGTACACTTTACCCTTCGCGTTCGCGAGGGAGTGCACGCGTTCGCAAAGGGAAGGCCAAGTAAGGCTTCACGTTCGCGAGGCCCCTGTCGCATTTGCGAAGGTCCTTTTTAAGGCCTGCGGAAATTTTCCTTCGTGAACGCGAGGCACCTGTCGCGTTCGCGAAGAAGGGGTCAGCAGAGCTGGGCAGAATGCCTTAAAAATGGGGCTTAGCCATTTTTGAGCCCATTTCTTCCATTCTTGGGCGATTTTGGAGCTTCTTGAGTGGGGTATTCAACTAGAAACTTGGAGGTAAGTTAATTCTACCCATTGTGAGTTAAATACATAGATTATGAGTAGATTATAACATGTAAATTGTGGAAATAAAGGATTTAGATGAAAAATCTAGGTTTTGACAAAATGAGATTTCAACCACGAAAATTATTATGGAATGATATGAAAATTGTATATTTGAGTTGTTGATATTATGGGAAACTATTTCCTCCGAAAATTTTCGGAATCCAGGCATGTGGGCCCGATGTGAATTTCAGGAATTTTATCAATTTGTGTTGGGAAATTTATCTAATAAACTAATTTCGAATTGTTGAGCATGTATTAATTAAATTATATAACATTTGGCTAGTTTTGGTTTTTTCGGCACCAAATTGAGGCTTTAACGTGAAGTTGTGTTCGGGAAATGAACTTTGAGACGAGGTAAGTCTCTTGTCTAACCTTGTAAGAGGGAATTTACCCCATAGGTATTTCAAATAAATAATTGTCTTTAATTTTGAAGGCTACATACGTACGAGGTGACGAGAGTCTGTGTGTAGCTACTTGCTATTGTCCGGGTAGTGTTTTGGACCCAATTCATGAGTTGTTTGGAATTATTGCATCATACTTGTAAATTTAAAAATGTCTAAATCATATTAGTAATTGTTGGAAAATTTGTGGAAGTTCGCTTATGAAATTAGTATTATTGTTGTATAAAACCCTCTATAATATCCAAGCCAAATGCTTATAAAACATTCTCCTCTTCTTGTGAAGTGGGCCGAATGCCTCGGCAGTAGATAGATGCATCTATGGTTCGTGCCGCTCGACCCTCGGCAGTGTATACATTATTCTGGATCGGTCCGTACGACCTCGGCAGAAATCGTGCTTAGTAATAAAAAAATTTCGGTGCTTTGATATTTATTTTATTGCAGCTTGTGAAGGTAAATGATTATTTGAAAATTTGTCAAATTGTGAAGAATTATTTGTTTCTGCCTGCTAAGGAGAATTTATTATTGATCACATAAATTGTGTTTATTTAAATATTTCTATCTTAATATTATTGACCCATAGTGAGTGTCAAAGTCGACCTCTCGTCACGACTTCTTCGAGATTAGACTTGATACTTACTGGGTATACGTTGTTTACGTACTCATGCTACGCTTGCTGCACTTTTTGTGTAGGATATGAGACAAGTACATCAGGCGGTCCCGCTGGTGCTCATCCC
This sequence comes from Nicotiana tabacum, assembly GCF_000715075.1. NCBI lineage: Eukaryota > Viridiplantae > Streptophyta > Magnoliopsida > Solanales > Solanaceae > Nicotiana > Nicotiana tabacum. Next base: position 141,863,221 of record NC_134096.1, on the reverse strand, counting down.
CATTATCCCGAGGCCTAGTGGTGAGTTGCCTTCCCTAAGCCGTTCCACAACACCTAGTGTCTCTTTATATTTGTATTCTGTCTATTTTATGTTCAGACAGTATTTTGGATTTTGTATAATCTACTAGATGCTTATATACTTGTGACACTAGATCTTGGCATGCACTTTAGTAGAATTGTGGGTGGAAATTTTTTTATTTTTGGTTTATTTAGACTTTTTATTTTTCTTAAATCTTGCAATTAAGGAAAGCTTTATTACTTGGAAACTTATTAAAAGAGAAAATAGATGTTTAATCCACTAGTTGGCTTGCCTAACAGTGATGTTGGGTGCCATCACGACCTATAGGTAAAATTAGGTCGTGATAATATCGTTGTTGGATCATTCCTTGATCTTTGTCCTATAATGCTCCCACATCTCGTGTAGTGGTTTATTCAGCTCTTGCTTGATTGCCAAGATCTCATCTCGAAGTCTAGCCATGTGCCCAGGAGAGAAAAACTTAGCAATGAACTTTTCCGCCAACTCATCCCAAATGTGAATTGAATGATTCAGCAATCATTCCAACAAATCTAAAAGTTTTCCCCCATAGAGAGAAGGGAAAAAGCCTTAGCCTCAATGCATCCTCGGAAACATTAGTTTGCTTGCTCACCCAACACGTATCCACAAACCCTTTCAAATGTTTGTAAGCATTTTGTAGTGGAGCACCGGTAAAGAAACCCCGTTGCTTAAGCAAAGTGAGCATCACATTGGTTATTTGGAAGTTTTCCGCCCTAATACGGGGAGGAACTATTGCACTAGCATAACCTTCGTTGGACAATATCCGGTGTGGAGCCGCTCTTGGTGGAGGTGGGAGTGGAACGAGCACATTGTCATGAGGTACCCGGCCTCTCCGATTGGCTTGTGGCTCAGAGGTAACTCCTCTACTTTCTCCTCTTCCCCGTCCAATTCCCCCAAAGGCAAATTTTCGAGCTCATTGTTCGCCATGGTTGTACCTAAGATTTCTGACACAAGTTAGTAACACGGAAGAAAAAGAAGATATTCCAAAAATAATCCCAAATATATAGCTAACACCATTTAACTCCCCGACAACGACGCCAAAAATTGATCCACATTCAATCCGCACTCAATAGTGAGTGGAAACGATCGTTGGAGAATAGTACCTAAGAAGAGTCGGGGTCAATTTTCACAGGGATTTACTATGGGTGTTAGGGGTATATACTTGACAAAAGCAAATGGAACAACTAAATTTCACTTCCAAACAACGGGTTTTAATTTCAAATTCTAATTTTACTCTAACAGTATTAAGCTAAGAGAATAAATTAGAAAGTGAATGGTTGTTTTTGGTGTTTTTCCAAATAGTTAAAAGAGCCTAGGGATGTGACCTTAACCTAGGTATTCGCCTAATGGGTTAAATATGTTAACACTTGTTTTGTTGATTGGGGTGTATTAAAGCTCTCAACTCTATGTTTCCTACTCAATACCTCTCGGTCATAGAGTGATTTTGCCCAATTTGGTTTTTTCAAGACCATATGGGTATCAAGCTAAATAGTTAATATGAATTCAAGTCGGGTTCTCACTCTCTTTAGTTCAAACCCTTTAATTAGGCTAATAAAACTCTTAATTAGCCCAATTTCTTTTTAGCCAAATTTTTCCAAACTAGGTCTCTCTTTCTCAAGCAAAGACCAAGTCAAATAGGCATGAATCAATATTTGCAACCATTAATTCTGAAATTAAAGCATAAACTAGGCTAAATAATCAATACCCAATCATAAACAAGCATTAAATTAAATACACATAAGGTTTATACACTTGGGTTGGGTCATAACCCTAGTAAGAATCTAGCTACTCATAATGAGAAATGAATAAAACAATAAAGAAATACTAATTAAACTCATAATCTAAGATTAAAATGATAAAATATGATGTTTAAATCCTAAAATAGTCACAAACGTTCTAAAATAGCAAAATCCAACGGCTACAGCAGCTCAAACTTCGAAACTTGACCTAAAAATGTGATTCTCGTCTATTTATAGTGGCCCAAAATTCGCTGACGAAAATGCCCCTCGAGAGGTTCTACGGCCGCATAATTCTATGTGCGGTCCGCAGATTTCTTTAGCTTGCAGGGTCTTAGATTCTGCAACCGCACAATTTTGGTCTTTGGCTGCAAAGCATCTTCTGCGGCCGTACAATTCTTGTGCGGTCTACACTTCAGGCAAGGCTTCAAGTCTTGGTCATTTGTACACTCTCTGAACTTTGAATCATTTATCAGTGCAGACCTTGTTATGCGGCCGCACAATTCATGGTGGACCGCAGATCTGCTAAAACTCTATTGGGTTCTTTCACTTGTTCTGAGACCGCAGAGGGAATTCTGCAGTCCGTGCTTTCTTCTGAGGAGCCGCAGAAATTCTTCTGCGGACCGCACTTCTTAAGTTCTGCGTCCCTTCTTTGCCTTGTGAGTCAGAACACTCATTTGTTTAGTCGGATTTCATCATAAGAGCCTAAACATCCAACATTCCTGCAATTTGCATACTTTCATTAGTTTTGGGAACATAAATAAATACTTTCAGACTAAAAACAAAAATCAAAAAGGTGCTAATTAGTGGTCAAATTCCACACTTATCATGTGACAACTACTTAAAAGTCTTTTCCTAAAAGACCCACCACTAGGCAGCAGAAAAGGGTTGCTCTTGACACTCCTTAAAAGGAGAATAAGGAGAAAAAGAAAATAAGAAGACTTGTGAAAAGTAGACGAGTTGATGAGGAGGATCTACCTCCGGCAAATATTGTCGAGGTTGAGGATAAAGAAGTGAATGAGGAACCTGCTTCTCTTATCCGTAAAACCTCTAAGAAGATTGTGTTTGTGAAACAGAAGAAGGTATCATCTGCAAAGGTTGTTGAAACTGGTGGTGAAGAAAGTGTTGAGAAGAAGGAGTCTGGTGAGAATGAGAGTGTGTTGGGAAGGAGAAAAGTGTTGGAAAAAAGAAGTCTCTCAAGGGGAAGCCAAACGGCAGTGAGGAACCAGGTTCCTCAAAGAAGGCTAGAGTTGATGTGTCTAAGATTGAAAGGAAAGCAAAGCTGAAAAAGAAAAAAGTCCTGTGGGGCAGAGTTTTTGACACTGATATTCTTGACAAGTCTGGAATGAGGCAGTTGGTTGAAATTTGCGACTTCCAAAAGTGGACTCATCTCTTTACTGTTCAAAGTCCAAAGGTTTATGAGGAGGAAGTTCACAATTTCTATGTTGATTTGGTCATAGTGGAAGGTGACACCATTTGTTTGAGGCTAAATGGGGAGGACTTTGTGATTGATGAGGTTGTACTCGGGGGCATTCTTGAGGTTCTTGCTGAAGGGCTCTCAATTGTGGAGAGAACCTGTTCCCTAGGTTTTAGGAAGCTTATTTTCAAGCCTCAAGCTGTTCAACAAGGGGAACGAGTGCACAAAAGGCACTGCTTCCAGAATACCAACTCCGTTCGAGTTGGGGAATAAGGTCGTGCTACCAAGAGCTGAAAGGCGATCCATTTCCGCTATAGCAAACTTGATTCTTTTGGAGGCACTGGACGGCTATACTCCCATCAATCTGCCTAGAATTTTGATTTAACACATGAAAAAGGTGGCAGACTTTAAGGATGAAAATCATGGGTTTCCATATGGGTTCCTGCTCATAAATGTCTTTGAACATTTTCAGGTCCCCTTGAGGAGAGCAGTTGTAGAAACTCGTAAGCAAATGTTCTCAATGAACACCTAGGAGGAATGCGAGTGTATTGACCGGGGGGGGGAGGGTAGGCATTAGTTCTACAATCTCTTAACTCATCGATGCTTAGAGTACTGTTAATGAGAAAATCAGGGGAATGAGGGGCCAGAATGCGATTCTTGAGGGTAAGCTCAATTAAGTCAGCAAGAAACCTAGTTCTATTAGTTCTCAGGGTGCAGAAGTGACTCGTTTGACGGCTGAGAATGCAGAGTTGAGAAAACAAGTGGAGAACCTGAAAGAATAACTGATCAATGAGCAGAGAGCTCCTAATGCTCGTGTGGATGGTCTCCTCAAGGCTCTTGCTCCCTCTTCCTTCCTTTCCTCTTCCAGTGCCCCTTAATTTATCCCTTTGTCAGTGCCCCTTTTGTCAGTCCCTGCCAAATACTACAATGTCCTTTTTGTTATATGCCCCCTATGCTTGTGGTACTCTAGTAATATTTAATTTGTGAATCTTTTGTAATTATGGTACTGCTACAATATTTTTTTCTTCCTTAAATTAATGGCCATCTTAGTCCTTTTTAAATGCATGTTATACTTTTGTGTTCTGTTTTTAGCTATGTTGTGTGGACACATGTAGCATGAGTTAACTTTGCTGGACTTATTCTTGCTTTTACTTGTTTAATTCTTTTTATGATGCCAAAAGAGGGGAAAAAATTGAAGGGGATAAACAGGTTCTCAGGGGGAATATGTGCTATTATGGGGAATAATGTGGTGATTTGATTCTGAGGGGGAATATCAATTCTAAATTTGCCATCATCAAACAGGAGAAAATTGATAAGTTATGTGCCTTTTGCTTTGATGATTTAACAAATTTCATATGAGTACCAGATAGAGAACCCGATACAACTAGCATCCTCCGCGTTCAGAACAACAAGTAAAATGTCTGGCACAAATCTTAATGAAATAAGTTAAGGGAACATCAAAGGGAACAAATAGATATCAGTTCATCTGGTTACAGTACAAGTCAACTCTTACAGCTGCACTGCACACACAACAGTACACACAACAGTACATTAGCATTGTTGAAGCATGTTGTGGACCGGGGTGGAGGGAGGTGGGCGGAAGGGGACTATAGCTGAGCTCTCTTCGTTGGAAAAATATATTGTGTATATAAGATCAATTTTTTTCGTGTACATATTTAGATGTTGAATTCCTGTAGCTTCTTCGCGTGTTTGCTTTTTAAATCCTCATGGTGAAGATACTGCTTCCGCTACCAGGTATTACCAGTTAATGGTTTTGAACCGTTGCTTGATTAATAAGATTATATGATGATGAATCAGAACATGATCTCCTAAAAGCTGATTGGACTACAACACTGAGTTTCACATCTTTACGAGCTTGTGCACCTCCTTTTTTCCTTAGCTACGTTTGGATTAATGCCGCTATAGGTACCTGTGGAGTTTCTTTGGGTTAAAAGCACTTGGACAACTACTAGTTGGAGTGCACAGAAAAGAGGTTCAAAACATTGGCACCTCAAACACATTAGTAACATCAGTTAGAGGTCCCTTCAAAGTCACGTCATGACGATCGGCCTTGTTCGTTTGGAGTATTAACAAGAATTCTAGGTTCGATCCTTTTGTTCTTTTCTAAGCAAGTTTGTGTACCTAGTTATGGCTATCATCGATTCTTGCAAGTTTAAGTTTTTTAGTACTCTTTCTACCCAATTTACGTAGTATTTTTTTTCTTTTTAGTCTATCCCAAAAATAATATAGCATTTTTGTATTTAGATAAATTAACTTTAAAATTTTCCCTTTATCCTTAATGAGATGAATTACAACCACACAAATATGTAATGCTTATTTTAGATCACAAATTTTAAAAATTTTCCTTTCTTTTACAAATTTCACGCCTAATTAAACGATGAAACATATATAAATTCTAACGGAGGAGTATTAGTTTCAACAGCATAATGAATGAAAGTTGTGTGCTCCTTTCTCCAGAATTTACATTACTGAGGCTCCAGCCCAATCACATCTCACATGTAGAATTATTAAACTACGGTTAGGAGGTTCAAACCTAATTTCCATTATGTATTACTTCCTCTGATTCATAATAAGTAACCTTTTGACATTTTTATTTTGATCTAAAATAAGTGTCATTTTACCTAATCAAGAAGCAACTAATTTTATTTTTCTAAAATTTACTCTCATTTACATATCCCAACATGTCAAAGTAACAATATGCCAATTTTAATTAAAGGTAATTTAGTCAATATACCTTTTTTCTCTAGAAGTTAGTATTTTGGTAAGAGTTAAAGGCTAAATAATCACTTATTATGAACTAGAGGGAGCATTGTTTTACTTCTAATAATATCAGATAAGATAATTCAAGAAAACAAAGGAACCTCTCAACGAATGACCCATATTATGCACAACAAATGGAACGACTAATAAATAGAAATAGAAATAGAAAATCAATTAAATATCCATTATTGCATTACAAACCTCGTACACAGCGAGAACAAATGAATTGAATATCAAAATGAACCGCTGGCTTGTTTATTTGGACACAAAGCTACACTTGCTTTTGAAATTGGACTCCGTTTGGAGAAGGACAAATTAAGTAGAAAAACATTATAATTAAACTGATAAATTTTAAGGGCATTTGCGGAGTGTTGTTATGAGTAGTAAGGTTGAAATAGCAAGGACAAGCTTCATAATTGCCAGAAGTCCCTGGTGGTACGCAATGACATCTATGGCAGCAGCTTCCACAAGCTCTGTTGCATAGATTTGGCCGAGACGATTTGCTGCACCTATATTCACAGGCTCCTGTGCAATCTGTTTAACCAGCACCCCAACAAAAGGAAAAGAATATAACTGCATCAGAAATTTAAAAACTACATATAGACACTAGATATATATAAAAACATTATACTCCTTAGTTTGTTGTGAAGGAAATGTCACATTACTTAGTGGTTGTGAAACTTGAGGGGCTGGTGTTGGTGCTGATGGCTTGCTGTAGTCAACCTGCGCCAATATTCCACAATAAAAAATGTTACTATTTCAAGATGAAAGAGTTAACAACATGATTGTGCGCTGCTATTTGAGATAAAATTAATTGAAGAGCCTTTTGAAGGGCATTAGTGAAATGGACAAGCACAAAGGAGGCAATAAGCAAAGCAGCAAATGCTTTTTCGAATGCCATTTTTCAGTAACAAAGAAATGGGGTTAGAAGGAGAAAGCTGAGAGCTCGGATATACTGAGCTTGGATGTGAAGCAAAAAGAAGAGTGGTGTATCATGAATTTATAGCACACCGAAAGAAAAAGAAAGCACCCCACCCTATGCTTTCTTGGGGTATATATAGCCGTTTAGGATTTAAAACAATACACGGACAATGTAAAAGTATTATGCTACTGTATTAGTTTAACTAGCTATAGACTATAGCAATAGTAAGTTAGTTATTATTTTTATTAGATTATATTGTAAATAGCTGCAATAATTATGCTCGGAGAAGATTTACGTACTATGCTACTGTATTAGTTAAAAGACTTGCGTAAAAATAACATCAGAGGCGGATTTGTGCTTGGAAAAGAGGGGTCACTAGAACCCGTTATTTTCGGCAAAAATTCTGAATATATAAGTGGCCGCATTTATATATATATATATATATATATATATATATATATATATATATATATATATATATATATATATATATACTTTCTCCGTTCCAATTTATATGAACTTGTTTGACTGGACACGTAGTTTAAGAAAAGAATGAAGACTTTTGGAATTTGTGGTCCTAAACAAGTCAAAAAGGGCCCCATAGTATTTGCGTCATTATAAAAGCTTCTCATTAAAGGTAGAATTGTAAGTTTGAACTAAATTGTTTCCAAATTTAAAAATGGATCATTCTTTTTAGAACGGACAAAAAAGGAAATAGGTTCACATAAACTAAACGGAAGAAGTATAAAACAGTCATATATAGTTTGCTTGAACCCTTAAGTCAAAAGTTCAACCGGGACACTGAATGAGTTGTTTGCTCCCTGATCGCCACTTATAAATTAGTACTTGATTGTGTAAATTTTTTTTTCCGAGTAACTAAAACTTAAACTCTACTCAATATGGCAACGGCGGGAACATACCTACTTGTCCCGTGATGATGCTGGCAAGATATGGGAAGTAGCTAACAAGGTCGCATTGCCAGCCTAACTTCACAGTGTGGTTATGCACGTATTAGTTATATATATATTAGTTATGTATGTATTAGTTATGTCGGAATAAGTAATGTAGAGATTAATTATGCATGAATAAATTATGAAAGATTGAGTTATGTTGGGATTCGTTATGCGGGGATTAGTTATGCGGTAGTTATATAAGGATTAGTAATATAAATGTAATGTGAGTATTATTTATTATTAGCTTACTTTATTTTATTAAAATTGTTAGTATAGTTTAAATATATATTTTTAAATAAAAAAATACAAGTTTGAATAAAGGGTATTCTTGTCATTTTGTGTTTTAATATAAGTATTACTAATACATGTATAAGTTATTCCACCTTATACCCTGCATAAATAATACATAAATTTTCTCATAACTTATACATGTATTAGTTATACGGAAAAGAAAAACATGAACCAAACATTGTATTAGCAATGCTACATTTTATGTGAAAAAGAGAAAAAAATAACAAAAATTGTATAACTTATGCTAGCTTCTATGTGGAGATTATTTTTTCTCCTTCTTTTAACCAAACAATGTATAAAGTTATCATAATTTTAATACATGGATAACTCCTCTCTAACCGACTACCAAATGACCCCAGTTTCTATATTGTGATCTTAGATTACAAGCACATATTTTACGATAGAATCTCCCAAGTTGCACTAAATTATTATTATAAGCTCATAAATTTTGCTAAACGACATATTTATTTACTTAGATCGCTTAAAATTTAGTGATATAAAAGGTCCTTAGCTGAATTTTTGTTTGACTATTCGTTGGCAATTGTCTGACACTGGTTTTATTTGTTTTGACAAATATGTTACAAAGATACGGAACCAAGACGAAAGGCAATAGTAAGCACTAAACCTGTTAAACGGGTCGGGCCAGCCCATTGTCAACCCGGTTCGGCCCCTTTCAACCTGGTCCGCTAAGGGGGTGAGACGAGTTGCTGAGGGTTAGGTGTTTAGCCGGACAGGAGCGGGTTTTTTTTTGTTAACCGATGCCTCGGAACCTGGTAAGCCTAGTAATCTACTATCGGGTTTTTACCGGGCTACAGTCCGATTACCGTTATGCATATTTTTTTTTTGATTGTTGCTAACGGTCAAATTAAAAAATGACCGTTGGGCAACAGTCATTTTTTGCATTTTTGGCCATTTCAACCTACCCCCTTAAGAAAATAGCCTCCCACCCCTAATAATTGATAAGTTACATTTTTAACCTTTTAAAAACTATAAATAACCCCTCCCCCCAATCTTCTTCATTTTTTCTCACAATTTGCTCTCTTACTACGTTCATTCTCTCTCAATTCTCTCTTGATAATATTTCTTATTGCTCTCAAGTTCTCAATTACTTATTATTTCAAGTTTCATAAAATATTTACTTTAGCCACTACAAAATTATAATTATCAAATATCAAGTATTCAGAAGAATACTAGGTAGGTCGTGGTAATACAGGTAGGCCTCCCCTCCCTATTAAGAAGAATCGAGATTAAGAAGTAAGTGTTGGCAATTTTTTGAAAGACCAGAAGAAAATAAAAATTATGTAAAATGTCAAATTTGTAAAGAAGTTTATAAACATGAGACCAGAGGTAAGCAAGGGGAACGTGTCAACTTCGTAGGCACATGGTAGATAACCACTCTATTGCATGGGGTGTTGATGAAGAATCTGGGCAACAAATTCTTCATCCGGGTACTGGCGGTTTAATAGGTAAATACGATATAGTGAAAGACCGAGCATAATTAGCTAAAATGATTGTTTTAGGTTGTTTACCTTTTAGTTTTGTTGCTTCACCATATCTTGTTACTTATATTCAAAGAATTTATAACCATTTGTTTAAATGTATTCCTAGAAGTACTTGTAGAGCTGATATCTTTATGCTTTTTGGACAATATCAGACATATATCCGTTAGTTGTTCGCTAGTCTTTCTTGTAGAGTTTCTCTTTCTTCTGATATTGGTCGTGTTGTTAATGGAAATGATTGTTTGACTATTACATGCCATTGGATAGATGATAAATTTTGTATGCAAAAACGTATTATTGCTTTTAAATATCCATGATGTTACTATATTTTACAATCTTTTAGAAAAAGTTTTGTGTATGTCATTTGATAATGCTTCAAACAATAATTCTACTATTATACTATTAAAATTGCATCTACAGCCACCACTTCCTGAAATATTTCATGTGAGGTATGCATGTCATATTTATAATTTAATTTTTAAGAGTAACCTTGAATTATTCAGAAATGAGATCACTTTAATTAGAAGAGTTGTTGGTGTAATTCAAGAAAATAATAGAAGTGCTAGATTAAATACATTTAAGGATAAATATATACAATATGGACTAAAACCAAGACTCATGCCTGAAGAAATAGTTACTAGGTGAAATTATACATATTTATTTTTAAAATATTGTTATAAATATAAAATGCGTATAATTGAAGTTGCTAATTCTCATTGTACCGATCCTAACCGTTTGTTAACATCTAGAGCTTGGGATGTCATTGAAGATGTTGTAAAAATTTTACAAAATTTTTATGTAGCTACACTTGAGTTTTCTGGAGCTTATTATACTACTATTGTAAATGGTTTAGTACATATAGCTGGAATTTCTCTTTTACTTCATAATTTTAAGAAGAGAGAAGGATATAGTTCTTATTGTTGAATCATTGCTAGATAAATTTAAGAAATATTTCTATCTTATTCCCCTTATTTACCTAATTGGTGCTATGTTAAACCCTTCTATCAAAATGATCACTTGTTCAGGTTATATGTGGGTGTCTTGTCTTAGCCTCGTCACTACTTCGTCGAGGTTAGGTCCGACACTTACCAGTACATGGGGTCGGTTGTACTGATGCTTCACTCTGCACTTTCTATGCAGATTTTGGTAACGGCTCAGGTTGATCGAGATTTGCTACTGGTCTGCTGTTCGGAGATTCAAGGTTGATCCGTCGGCGTCCACAGACGTTGAAGTCCCCGTCTATCCTTTATGTCTTATTGTTTTCTTTTGTTCGGACAGTTGTATTTCTTTCAGACTATTACTTGTTGTAAATTCTAGAATGCTCGTGAATTGTGACTCCAGATCCGGGTGGTAGTAATTAATATAATTTTATGATATTCCGCACTTAATATATTTCATCTTAGTTAATTATTGTTAATTACTGAATGGGAATAAGGAATTGGTTTAATGATTCTCTAACGTTGCCTTGCCTGGAAAGTGAAATGTTAGGCGCCATCACGGTCCAGTCGGTGGGAAATTTTGGGTCGTGACAATTGGTATCAGAGCACTAGGTTGCCTAGGTCTCACGATTCACGGGCAAGTTTAGTACAATCTGGAGGATCGGTACGGAGACGTCTGTGCTTATCTTCCAGAGGCTATGAAGTTTAGGAACAAGTTTCACTTATTTTCTTCTCTGTCATGCGATTTGGCTTTCTCAATACTGATTGAACTCTTCTACTTTTATTCTCTTGTAGATGGCGAGAACACGTAGCGCTTCCTCAACTGAGCAGCAGCCAGAGCCTCCAGTGACAGCTCCTACGCGGGGCAGAGGTCGAGGCTGATGCCGTGCCAGAGGCCGAGTCAGGGGCAGGGCTCAGCCTAGGGCCCGAGCAGCAGCCCCAACAGTAGAGCCTCAGATAGAGCTTGACGAGGAGGTTCCAGCCCAGACTTTTCCTGCCAGACTAGCTCAGGTTCCGGAGGGGTTCATTGCTACCCCAGTACTTCAGGACGCTTTGGTTCGTTTGGTGGGCCTTATGGAGAGTGTGGCCCAGACTGGCGCATTTCCCATGGCACCAGCAGTATCTCAGGCTGGAGGAGGAGCCCAGACTCCTACCACTCCCGCTCTGGAGTAGATAGCTCCCTAGTATCAGGCTCCAGCAGCTTAGCCAATCAGATTAGTTCAGCCGTTTATTGCGGCACAGGTCGGAGATGGGCCAGCTATGTCTTCTGAGTCCTTATGGAGATTAGACAGGTTTATCAAGCTCTTTCCTATTCACTTCAGTGGCACTCATTCAGAGGATCCCCAGGAGTATCTTGACAGCTGTCACAAGGTTTTACGGAACATGGGTATAGTGGAGACCAATTGGGTCGATTTCGCTACATTTCACATGACTGGTTTCGCCAAAAAATGATGGAGAGATTACTTGTTGACCCGACCAGTTGGGTCGCTTGATCTTACTTGGGACCAGTTCTCTCAGCTCTTCATAGAGAAGTTTCTGCCTATCACATTGAGAGAGGAGCATCGCCGTCAGTTTGAGCGTCTCCAGCAGGGCAGTATGACTATTACTCAGTATGAGACCCGTTTTGTGGATTTGGCCCATCATGCCATTCTTCTGTTTCCCACCGAGAGAGAGAGGGTGAGGATGTTTATTAATGGACTTGCTCAGCCTATCAGATTGCAGACGGCTAAGGAGACTGGGAGTGATATTTCTTTTCAGGCTGCTGCTAATGTCGCCAGACGAGTCGAGATGGTTCTTACTCAGGGAGGTCAGGGGTCTGACTAGAGGCCTCGCCATTCCGGTGAGTTCAGCGGTGCCTCACCTAGAGGCAGGAGTACTTTTGGTAGAGGCCATCCTCCCAGGCCATTTCATTCAGCTCTTCAGGTATCTCACGGTGCCTCAGGTGGTCGTAGCCCTCAGATGCATTATTCCGACTAGCTAGCCTACAGTGCACCACCAGCTCCTATTAGTGCACCTCCACTCCAGAGTCATCAGGGTGGTTATTCAGGTCCACAGGGTCAATTTCAAGGTCAGCAGTCACAACAGCCGAAGTTATGTTATACTTATGGTGATTCGAGGCACATTGCTATATTTTGCCCTCGGGCAACGGGCAGCTCACAGCATCAGAGTTCTCGTGCCATGGTTCCGGCACCAGTTGTTGCACCACCTGCTCAGCCGGCCAGAGGCAGGGGTTAGGCAGCCAGAGGTAGAGGCCAGACTATTAGAGGTGGAGGTTAGGCCATTAGAGGTGGAGACCAGCCAGCTAGAGGTCGTCCCAGGGACGTAGTTCAGGGTGGTTGGGCCCAGCCCCAGTGTTATGCTTTCCCATCCAGGCCTGAGGCTGAGTCATCTGACGCTGTTATCACAGGTACTGTTTCAGTTTGCAGTAGAGATGCTTCAGTTCTATTTGATCCGGGATCTACTTACTCCTATGTGTCTTCCTATTTTGCTTCCTATTTGGTTATGCCCCGTGATTCTTTGAGTGCTCCTGTGTATGTGTCCACACCAGTGGGAGATGCTATTGTTGTAGATCGTGCTTATCGTTCGTGTGTGGTCACCATTGGGAGTCTTGAGACTCGTATAGATCTTCTACTTCTCGACATGGTTGATTTTGATGTCATACTGGGCATGGATTGGCCATCACCTTATCATGCTATATTAGATTGTCACACCAAGACAGTGACCTTAGCCTTGCCGGGGTTACCTTGATTAGAGTGGAGAGGAAATCTTGGCCATTCTGCCAGCAGGGTTATCTCTTATATGAAGGCTCGACATATGATCGAGAAGGGGTGTCTAGCTTATTTGGCTTATGTCCGCAATTCTAGTGCGGAGGTTCCTTCCATAGATTCAGTACCGGTTATTTGTGAGTTTCCAGAGGTATTTCCTGCAGACTTGCCGGGGATGCCACCCGACAGGGATATTGATTTCTACATTGATTTGGCTCCGGGCACTCAGCCTATTTCCATTCTGCCATATCGCATGGCCCCGCCAGAGTTGAAAGAATTGAAAGAGCAGTTGCAAGATTTGCTTGATAAGGGCTTCATTAGACCTAGTGTCTCGCCCTGGGGTGCACCTGTGTTGTTTGTGAAGAATAAAGATGGATCGATGAGGATGTGTATATATTATCGGTAGTTGAACAAAGTCACCATCAAGAATAAATATCCATTGCCAAGGATTGATGATTTATTTGATCATCTTCAGGGTGCCAAGGTGTTTTCAAAGATTGATTTGAGATCTGTCTACCATCAGTTGAGGATTAGGGCATCCGATGTTCCTAAGACAGCTTTTCGGACTCGGTATGGGCATTATGAGTTTCTAGTGATGTCATTTGGGCTGATAAATGCCCCAGTAGCATTCATGGATTTGATGAACCGGGTGTTCAAACCCTACCTGGATTCGTTTGTGGTTGTGTTTATTGATGATATCTTGATCTACTCCCACAGCCGAGAGGAGCATGAGCAGCACCTTCAGATCGTTCTTCAGACTCTGAAAGACAGCCAGTTATATGCTAAGTTCTCAAAATGCGAGTTTTGGTTGAGTTCAGTTGCTTTCTTAGGTCACGTTGTATCAGCAGAAGGTATTCAGCTTGATCCTAAGAAGATTGAGGCAGTTCAGGACTGTCCTAGACCTACATCAGCTACAGAGATCCGTAGTTTCCAGGGTTTGGCAGGCTATTACCGTCGATTTATGGAGGGGTATTCATCTATAGCAGCCCCGTTGACCAGATTAACCCAGAAGGGTTCCCCGTTCAGGTGGTCATACGAGTGTGAAGTGAGCTTTCAGAAGCTCAAGACAGCTTTGACTACGACATCGGTATTAGTGTTACCCACAGGTTCAGGATCTTATATAGTATATTGTGACGCATCTCGTATTGGTCTGGGTGCGGTATTGATACAGGGTGGCAAGGTTATTGCATATGCGTCACAACAACTAACGGTTCAAGAGAAGAATTACCCTGTTCATGATCTAGAACTGGCAGCCATTATTCACGCGCTGAAGATTTGGAGGCACTATCTTTACGGTGTGCCATGTGAGGTATTCATGATCATCGGAGCTTGCAGTATTTGTTCAAGCAGTAGGAACTCAATTTGAGGCAGAGGAGGTGGCTCGAGCTATTGAAAGACTATGATATCACTATATTGTATCATCCCGGGAAGGCCAATATCGTGGCCGATGTTTTAAGTAGAAAGTCAGTCAGTATGGGTAGCCTTGCATATATTCCAGTTGGTGAGAGACCGCTTGCATTGGATGTTCAGGCCTTGGCCAACTAGTTCGTGAGGTTAGATGTTTCTGACCCCAACCGTGTTCTAGCTTGTACAGTTGCTCGGTCATATTTATTTGAGCGCATCAGAGATTGGCAAGATGACGATCCTCATTTACTTGTCCTTAGAGACATAGTGTAGCACGGTGATGCCAAGCAGGTTATTGTTGGAGATGACGGAGTTTTGAGGATGCAGGGTCGTATTTGTATGCCTAATGTGGATGGACTTCGTGAGTTAATCCTTGAGGAGTCCCACAGTTCCCGGTATTCTATTCATCCGGGCGCCGCCAAGATGTATCAAGACTTGAGGCAGCGTTATTGGTGGAGGCGAATGAAGAAGGACATAGTTGCCTATGTAGCTCAGGGCCTAAATTGCCAGCAGGTAAAGTGTGAGCATCAGAGACCTGGTGGTTTACTCCAGAGGTTAGATATTCCTGAGTGGAAGTGGGAGCGTATCACTATGGACTTTGTTGTTGGACTCCCACGGACTTAGAGGAAGTTCGATGCAGTTTAGGTTATTGTGGACGGGCTGACTAAGTCAGCGCATTTCATTCCTGTGGCAGTTACCTATTCCTCGGAGTGGTTGGTAGAGATTTATATTCGGGAGATCGTCCGTCTTCACGGTGTGCTCGTGTCTATCATTTCTGATCGAGATACGCAGTTTACCTTGCAACTTTTGGAGGGCAGTCCAGCGTGATTTGGGTACGCGGGTTGAGTTGAGCATATCATTTCATCCTCAGACAGATGGGCAGTCCGAGCATACTATTCAGATCTTGGAGGATATACTTTGCGCCTGTGTTATTGACTTTGGAGGTTCTTGGGATCGGTTTTTGCTGTTAGCGGAGTTTGCCTACAATAACAACTACCAATCGAGCATTCAGATGGCTCCCTATGAGGCATTATATGGTAGACGATGTAGGTCGCCAGTTGGGTGGTTCGAGCCGGGGGAGGCTCGGTTATTGGGTACAGATTTAGTTTAGGAGGCCTTGGACAAGGTCAAGATTATACAGGATCGACTTCGTACAGCTCAGTCCAGGCAAAAGAGTTATGCTGACCGTAAAGTTTGTGATATTGCATTCATGGTAGGAGAAAGAATATTGCTTCGGGTAACGCCCATGAAGGGTGTTATAAGATTTGGGAAGAAGGGCAAGTTGAGCCCTAGGTATATCGGGCCATTTGAGATCCTCGAGACAGTAGGGGAGGTAGCTTATCGACTTGCGTTGCCTCCAGGGTTATTCTCAGTTCATCCGGTATTCCATGTGTCTATACTCTGGAAATATCATAGTGACCCGTCCCATGTGTTAGATTTCAGCTCTGCCCAGTTGGACAAGGATTTGACTTACGAGGAGGAGCCGGTGGCCATTCTAGACCGGCAGGTTCGTCAGTTGAGGTCAAAGAGTTACCTTTTAGTTCGAGTGTAGTGGAGAGGTCAGCCTATTGAGGCAGCTACTTGGGAGTCCGATTCCGATATGCGGAGTAGATATCCCCACCCTTTCACCAGCCCAGGTATTTTTCTATGTCCGTTCGAGGATGAATGGTTATTTTAGAGGTGGAGAATGTGACGACCCAAAAGGTCAACTTATGTTTTAGAACTCGAATCGGTGCTCTTAAGCCTTAAAATATCATTTTTACCCTCCTCGATTTGCATGCGCAGTCCGGGCAGGTTTCCGGAAAGCTTTTATGTTGAAAACTAATGAAAATAAGAATTTTTGCCTTAAAAGTTGATTTTAGTTGACTTTGATCAACCTTTTTGGTAAACGGGCCCGGATCCATGCTTTGACGGTCCTGATAGGTCCATATCGAATAATGAGATCTAGGCGTATGCCCGGTATTGAATTCGGAGGTCCCTAGCTTGAGTTATGAATTTTGTATGAAAAATAAAAGTTTGGAAATTATTTGATTTTAAGAATTGATTGATATCTGGCATTGTTAGTATCGGGTCCGTATTTTGGTTCCGGAGCCCGGTATAGGGTCCTTATTATATTTAAGACTTGTCTGTGAAATTTGGACAGAAGCGGAGTTGATTTGACGAGATTCGGATGTCCAATTGAGAAAATATGAATTTTAAAGTGTTCTTGAGAATTTCATTTGATTTGGTGCTAAATTTGTAGTTCTAGGTGTTAGTTTGGCGATTTGATCGTGCGAGCAAGTTCGTATGATATTTTTAGACTTGTGTGCATGTTTGGTTTGGAGCCCCGAGGGCTCGGGTGAGTTTCGGATAGGCCACGGGATGTTTTGAACTTAGAAATTTTGCTGGTATAACTGAACCAGTTGCAGGCCTCTGATCTCGCAATTGCGAGATCAGGCATCGCAAATGCGAACATAACAGGGTCCGCAATTGCAAGGCTTTCATCGCAATTGCGATCAGAAGTCTGGGCCAGTAGTTCTCGCATTTGCGAAGTTACCTTCGCAATTGCGAAGGGAGTCTGGGAAGGGCAGGTTCGCAAATGCAAACATTTACTCGCATTTGCGAGGTTCAGTGGTCGCAAATGCGACACTTTCCTCGCATTTGAGAAGGCAGCGGGATTGTGAAGGGCATCGCAATTGCGATTGTTCCTTCGCAATTGCGAGCTTCGCATTTGCGAAGCTCAGGTCGCAATTGCGACACCTACAGCTGAGTAAAAGGGGCTTAGACGGGATTTTTCATTCATTCTTCATATTTTCAAAACCCTAAACCTTAAGAGGCGATTTTCCAAAGACCAAATCTTCCCCAAAGTGTTGGTAAGTGATTCTAAACTATTTTCTTTCAATTACCCATTACATTTCTTGAATTTTTAACCAAAACTCTAGAGTTTTTATGGTAGAATTAGGGGTTAGGGTAGAAACTAGGGATTTCGGGAATTTGGGAATTTAGACCTCGATTTGAGGTCGGATTCCACAGCCAATTATATATTCGGGCTCGGGGGTGAGTGGGTAAAAGGATTTTGGTCCGAACCTCGGGTTTTGACCAAGCGGGCCCGGGGTTGATTTTTCAACCTTTTGGAGGAAAATTTGGGAAATTTAATTTATGAAATATAATTGATTCCTTTAGCAATATTTGATGTTATTGAGTCATTTTTAAATAGATACGAGTAGTTTGGAGGTGAATTCCAAAGGAAAAGTTGTGATTGAGAATTTGGTGGTCTTCGGAGCAAGGTAAGTGTTGTGTCTAACTTTGGCTTGAGGGAATAGGTATTGTGTGAGTATTTGCTACGTGTTTTGTTGTTTAATACGACGTATAGTTGAGGTTACAAGCAGATACGTTGTGGTCGAGTCATAGCATGCGAGTGAAATTTCATTTCTTGCTAATTTGTAGTTTTAAATCTGGCTATCCATGCTTATTGTTGTTGTTGAAATATTGGAAGGATTGTATCCGGTGCCACAAGGTCGATAAAATTATGAATATTGATTCGAGGTTGAGATGTTAAATTGTGAAAGTAATCAGTTATGAAATATTGATTTCTTGTGAAACTACTCTCTATCTGTTGTTATTGATTCTGTGAATTGTGAGGAGGAGAGTAAAAGCATGATGGGTGATGCTGTGCATAATTTAATTATATTGTGAGGAAGAGTGTAAAGCATGAAGGGTGATGTCGTGCATAATTTCTTTATATTGTGAGGAAGAGAGTAAAAGCACGAAGGGTGAATTAATTTGATTCCGAAATAAAATGGTACAGTTAAATTTATACGTGGTTTCTAGATAAGTGAATTAATTTGATTCCGAAATAAATAAATAAATAATCAAAGAATTACACAATACTTTGCCTTAGGATATAGACGAAGTAGCAGAAGCAACAATTTCGGGAACATGGTTTTCGGTCTCAATAACAAAAAAAATCAAGAAATAAGGAGATAAGATTGGATTGAGTTTTGTATAGAGTATAGCATAAGTTTGCTGGAAAATTCTTCCCCCTTTGTAATGGCAACTGAGCTCACTATTTATAGCTATGAAGAAGGACATAGGGTCGTGCCCTTCTTTAACGTCAATTATGAGGGGCATTAATGAAGATATAACGGTGAACATAAATGCCAAATTCCTTGTAACGGGTAACTGCTCTTAATGCCATGTAATATTCTCTATTAAATAGTAACGACCCGACTTGTCATTTTAAGAATTTACACCCCATTCAGCGACTTAAGGTCTCGAGCAGCTTCGTAATATGTATTATGACCCGCGTGTGTTGTCGAGTTTGATTTTCGGAAGATTCAGAATTAAATTAAAATAACAATTTTCATTTTTGAAGCTTAAATGAAAATGGTTGATCATAGTTTGACTATTGAGAAAACGACCCCAGAATGGAATTTCGTTGATGTAAATAGCTTCGTATGGTGATTTCAGACATAGGCATGTGTTCGGATTTAGATTTGGAAGTCTGTAGGACAATTCGACGCATTTTGGCGAAAGTTGGAAAATAGAAGATTTTGAAAAGTTCGACCGAAGGTTGAATTTTTGATAACGAGGTCGGATTTCGATTATGGAAATTGGAACAACTCCATTACCTCATTTATGACTTGCGTGCTAAATTTGAAGTCATTCCGGATTGATTTGATACATTTCGGCGCAAATTATAGAAGTTGGAAGATTTGAAAACTCATAATTCGATTCAAGGTGCGATTCGTAATTTCGCTGTTGTTTAACGTGGTTTGAATCCTTGACTAAGTTCGTATTGTATTTTGGGGCATGTTGGTATATTTGGTTAAGGTCCCGAGGGCCTCGGGTGGATTTCAGAAAGTTAGCGGATTGTTTGGAAATTTTTTTGAATGCTGGTTTTTGGCAGCCACTGGTGTCATCGCAGATGAAATTGACCGTAGATGCGCCATTGCAGAAGTGAGGTTGAGGTAGCAGAAGGAAAATGGACAGGTCTGGGCAGTGGTCACAGGTGCGAAGAATTTCCCGGACCTGCGTGATCACATATGTTGTACATGGAGTGCAAAAGTGAGAAGCTTCGCAAATGCGCAATTGGTCATCGCTTCTGCGATTGTGCAGAAGCGAAGAGAACTCCACAGGTGCGAGGGCCTCTGGTCAGTTGACTTCCGCAGAAGCAGATTTTGGTTCGCAAAAGCGGCTCCGCGGATGCGGCAACTCGTCCCCCGGTACGAAACTGGGCACAAACATAAGGATTGAACTTGGTCATTTTACCATTTTCGTTTTGGATTTTTGGAGCTCGGATTTGGGCGATTCTGGATAACCTTTCACAAACTTGGTTGGGGTAAGTGTTCTATATCCTAAAGTGATTATATTTCATGAATCTATGGTTATATTAATCATTTATTTCGGAGTTAAATGGAAGAAATAAAGATTTTTGTAAAACTTTTCAAAAACGGGAATTTAAGATTTGGAGGACGATTTGTTATTGGAATTCGATAAAATTGGTATGGTTGAACTCATATCGGAATGGGTGATCGGATTTCGTGAAAACTATGTTGGGTTCCGAGAGGCGAGCCCTGCGTTGACTTGAATTTTTAATGTAAAATTTTAAGTTGACGTTTTATTATCCGGATTTATTTTCGATGAATTTTAATGAAGTTATACAATTAATTTTAATAGATTTGAGCTGTCCGAAGGTTAATTCAAGCAAGAAGGCGATTTTGAAATATAGACATAACTTCAAAAAAGTAAGTATCTAGCCTAACCTTGAGCGGGGGAATTACTCCTTAAGCATTGAGTTGTATGTGCCATTTGTGTAATGTGAAAGCCGTTTACGCGAGGTGACGAGTATGTACATGGTTTATATGTGCAATTATTATTGGTTGAAATTTGTAGACGCCCTTATGTATTAAATTGGAAAATTGTTGGAACTTAGTAAATCCTTGAATTGTCATGCCATATTCCTTGTTCGTCAAATTTATATTTTATATGATAATTTGATGTTATTTTCACTTGCATTTTTATATGAATTCCGTGTGTAGTTGATTTGATAATTTTCTTGGAATTAAATTCATTATGGAATTTTTATCTGCAAATAATTATTAAATAAGCTTAAAAAGAGGCGTTAATATATTTATCAAAATTTTGGATTAAAGAAGGCGTTGTCCTATGTTGAGTTACTTTTCCATCTCTATTGTTGTTTTGAGGTTTTATATACGTTGTGCTGATCCTTGGGCTATTTGTTGAAAACATTATTGATTTTGCTATATCTTTGGAATTGGTTGTGGTCATTAGGCAAATTGTGATATGAATTGTTTTATTCTGTTGTCACTTAAACACTCTCCTTGATGTTATTTATGCTTCCTACTTTGCTTGTTAATGATATACATGCGCTTGGTAAGGAAGAGTGTAAAGCACGAAGGGTGATGCTATGCCATTTGATTTATGCTGTGTCATTTGAGAGTGTAAAGCACGAAGGGTGATGCCGTGCTATTGAGAGTGTAAAGCACGAAGGGTGATGCCGTGCCATTTCATTTACATTATCAGGTGAGGATGAGAGTAAAAGCACGAAGGGTGATGGCGTACTATTATTTTTATACTATTGTGGCCACCATGCTTTGTTGTCTAGCATGTATGATGACAACGACCGTGGGTGGATGGAATGGTTCATGACAGTTGCCACCAACGACATCATTCCGACAACGGCTTCATCCTTTCCGGCCACTTGGAACCGCACTCGTATGCTCTTTGTTTAGTATTTCCTTTTATTAAATATTTTTCTATAGCGGCATTGATCCTCCATCCTTCATTTGTTTCAGCAACTCGATGGATCACACCGGTGATTGAAGGTTTGGACCGATAGGTACAAAAGATCTTGGACGTTATGATGCCCGAGACTCGCTTGTGGAAATAACTGGCCCCTAAATACGGGTGGAAGGCCAAGAATCATGGTAACTCAAACTCATCTTGTTTTAATTTTTCATGTGAAGAACTCGATTGATCCCTTCTAACCTGTCTATGAAATTAGGTCTACCTGCGGGCTCTGTTGCTATTCTCGAGGAGGATGTCTTGGCTGATCCTACTGATGCAGCGAGGCTACTTTAGGGGGTGCTTACTCGAATAGGTGTCTTCGGGACTACTTCTGGAGCAAATTTTTATTTACGGAGTCCCTAGACGGAAGACAAACAACCAAGGAGAAGACGCTCATCCGCAGCCAGGGAAAAGAATAAGAGGGCGAGGACCGATGCCCCCGAGTCATCTCCGGTAGTGATGGTGACTGGCCCTCCTTTTGGGCAGGTCATAGATACTATAGTTATTGATGATAACAGAGAAGCTAGTGATGAGGTAGCTTCTCTACATAGAAGACAACGATCCTCATCATCTCAACAAGATGCTCAACATGTTTAGAGGGTTACACCAACCAAGGACGATGCCTCGACACTTTGGGAAGAATTTGATTTGGTAGTTAATGTCAACTCCCATTTTCAAGCCCCAACTGCTATGTCCGGCACTACGGGGCTGAGTACCGGGCCCTTGCCGTCTTGGATTGGCGAGCATCCAACAACCAGCAATGCATTTGATGCAGCTGCTTGTCACTCTTGAACTTTATCAGCTTCATCTCCATCTTCTCCAACACCAGCAACTGGTATATCACTTCCATCTTTATCCACTCTTTCACCAGCAATTGCTACATCACCTCCACCGGCCGCACCTGACCAAGAAGAAGGTGTTCCTATTCCACAACCCCCAGTTCATGGGAATTTGGTGCAAAATTACGCAGCCCCTTCTGAAGATCCACAAAGTAGGAGGAACATTATTCTTTCACTCTCTACTAGATGCAACTTGCCATCTCGGCTGATGAAGCTTGCTAATTATCTGAAGCCTTTGGAATCAGATAAAGACTGGGAAAAGGTTCAGGTACTCTCGGGAGAGTGAACATATCCTGAACTTTACCCATCATACTTTGTAGGTAAACTTTCTTTCTTGCGAGGGCCTTTTGAGGTTGATTCGTGAAAAGGAAGAGATTACCTCCGCCCAGGATCAGCTTTTGGCAGAGCAGGAGCAACATGTCGCTCGACTTTCGGAACTGGAAGCCAAAGCCGCTAAGGCTGTTGTACTGGAATATCGTTTGCGGCAAAGTGAGCAAGGAGTGGTAACCCTTAGCCAAGAAATTGGCCCGCTGAGGGTTAGATTTGATGAAGCTAGGGCCAAATGGGTTAAAGTCTACAATGTCATTCTTGCTACAATCGAACGTGAGGCTGCCTCCGCTGAAAGAGTGATTAACATAGAGGCAGCCTTGAACTCCAAAATTGAAAAGCTTGCTGCTGTGGGGGAGAAACACGCCTAGCTGTAAGAGAAGTATAGGAAAATTATCGAGCATAATAGGCTTTTTAGTTCAAATATCCGCGACCTTGATGTTAGCCTCAAATCTGCTAGGTCCGCCCGGGAAAACCTTTCTGTCGAGATAACCTAACTCAAAGAAAAACTCAAGCGTCGAGCGGCTTCCCTAGTTGTTGAGAAAACTTACGCCATGTACAGCATGAGGATAAAAACTTTGGAAGAGGCCAAAGCTGGTGTCATTGATTTTCATGCCGAAATTGCTAAGGCTCGCGAGCTTGAGTTAGCTTTTGATGTACCTTGTCCTTCTGGTTTTGGTTCTGAGTTTTCGGGAACTGAAGAAGAATCAGAGGGTGATGATGCTGAAGGCTAAATTGGCGAAAATGTTGAGCCATCGGTGGGTTTGTCTGCTTATCCCGGGGGCGCGGACACTTCTCTACCTCCTGGTTCTCGGATATACTGCAGTTTACCTTTCCTTTTCTTTTTCCAATTCTCGTACCCGTGCCATTTTTGACATGTAAGTAAATCAAAATATCTTTTGCTCAAGTATTGTTTGATTCTTCTTCTCGTTAGAATATTTATGCAAGTCTTTAATCTTTGCATTTTCTTTAAGAATTTTGCGCAAACTTTTTTGCGTCTTATTATGTGAAACTTTTGGGTGTATTTTCCCCGAAAGTATTTTTGGCTCTAGACATCAACCCTTTTTCGTGAGGGCTTTGATATGTATTTGCGCAAGTTTACTTTTTGCGTCTTTTCATATACGGCTTCAGGTGTATCTTTCCCCCAAGGCTTTTTTGATTCCGGGCATAAATATTTCCGGAACCATCCCTTTAACGTGTGAATTTTTATAAGAGAAGAGCCCTCTTATGTTTACGGTGCTCTTGAAGAGGACGTCTCATGTTCATTATGGCACTAGCATTTGAAGTACTTGTCTAACTTTCAAATGACAAAGTTAATTCATCATTCAAACAAGAAACAAGATAAAAACAAAAGGATTTCATTTTATTCCTTCTATTTTCAAAAAATACATATGCATTTGCTATGCTGAAAAGAAATTGCCATTACTTGTGGCTAATTGGTACAACTTGTTTCTACGGGACTGAAAGAGTGCGAATTGGAACACTGGAAGTCTTGTATCTTCGAACATTCCACTAATGCATTGCTAGATAATCCTTAACTTGGTAACACACTTTACTTCTCCTTAGGAACTTATGATATCGAGCGAAGGACTATCTAACAATCCTCTAGTGGTTTGTGCTTATGAACGATCGGGTAACCTTTGCTCAATAACAAACTTAACTTCCCGATGGGAATCTGCTATAAAGCAAAAGATTATCTAACCATCCCCAAGTAGATCTTTGCTTTTTTGCCTTGCTATTAAAGGTCTTACTGCCGCTATCTTCGTAGTATGCTTTCTGTTGTTACCTCGTTAAAAACCTTGCCCAATTGGGACAAAAACTGAATGAAGGGAAAAATAATGCATCACGTACTTTCTAATCGGATAATGTTCATCAGCAATAATATCTTTTGAGGTGTGACACGTTCCAACTACTGGGCAACTTTTCTCCAGTTTGGTCTTCCAACTCATATGAACATTTTTCGGTGATAGCTGAAACACGGTAGGGGCTTTCCCACGTTGGACCTATCTTCCTCACGTTTATCTCCCGGGAGTTGTGAGTTACTTTCTTTAGGACCAAGTCTCCTACTTTGAAATAGCGGAGGTTGGCTTTTCGATTATAATACCGCTCCATTCTCTGTTTTTGAGCTACCATTCTTACATGCGCCAAGTCTCTGCATTCATCGAGTAGTTATAAGTTGACTAGCATTGCTTCGTTGTTCGATTCTTCATCTATTTGGAAGTATCTCAAGGTGAGTTCCCCTACTTCCACCGGGATCAAAGCTTCTGCACTGTACATGAGGGAAAAAGGAGTTTCCCCTGTGCTCGACTTGGCCGTAGTTCGGTGTGCCCAAAGAACTCCAGGTTATTCCTCGGGCCAGTTTCCTTTAGCTTCTTCTAACCTTTTCTTGGGGTTTTGATTTATCACTTTATTCATTGACTCCGCTTGACCGTTTGCGCTCGTATAATAGGGTGATGATGTGATCCTCTTTATTTTTAAATCTTGGAGGAACTTTGTAATTTTGCGCCGATAAAATATGGCACATTGTCGCATACTATCTCTTTTAGTATTCCGAACCTGCAAATTATATTTTTCCATAAGAAATCCTCCACTTTGCGTTCTCTAATTTTCTGATAAGGACCTGCTTCCACCCACTTAAAAAAATAGTTAGTCAAAATTAAAAGAAATCTTACGTTTTCGGGAGCAGGTGGTAGTGGTCCGACGATGTCCATCCCCTATTTCATGAACGGCCAAGGAGATAGGACCGAATGTAAGGGTTCTACCGGTTGATGCACTAGTGGCGCGTAGCATTGATACTTATCACATTTTTGTACGAAGTCTTTGGCGTTTTGTTCCATATGGGGCCAGTAATATCTTGCCCTTACCAGCTTGAGCACTAAGGAATCTGTGCCCGAGTGGTTGCCGCATATCCCTTCGTGAACCTCTCTCATGACATTGTTAGCTTCAGACACTCCTAATAACCAGGCCAACGGGCCTTGGAATGATTTTCTATACAATTGGCCTCCCTTGAAGCTATATCGTGCTGCTTTGGCATGCAGTGCCTGGGATATTTTGGGGTCTTCAGGTAGTTTCCCATGTTCGAGATAATCAATAATTTCATTTCTCCAGTTCCAGACCAGATTAGTTGAATTTACCTCGTAGTAACCATCTGTATCCAGGACTGAGTTCATCAGTTATACTACCGTCCTGGACTCCGATCCCTTTATTTCTGTTGATGATCTTAGGTTTGCCAATGCGTATGTATTTTCTTCCCTTGGGATATGAGTAATTGACCACTCTTGGAATCGCGCTAGCAGATCTTGAACCTTTACCACATATTTTTGAATGTGCTCCTTTTTAGACTCGAAGATCCCGTAGAGCTGATTTACCACCAGCTCTGAGTCGCATTTGATTTTAATGACCTTAGAGTCAAGTCCCTGGGACAACTCGAGTCCTGCAATCAAAGCGGCATACTCTGCTTCATTGTTAGCTAAATGGACCGTCCTGATGGCTTGCCTTAGGGTTTCCCCCCAAAGGTGTGATTAAGACTATACCGAGCCCGAACCCTTTTACGTTGGAAGCTCCATCCATAAATAAGGTACAAACCCCTAATGTCGATTCCGACACCATTACTGCTTCCTTGGTTGCAAGCGGCAATAATCACAGACTGAAATCGACCACGAAGTTAGACAAGACTTGCGACTTAATTGTATTCCTCGGCTTATACTCTATGTTGAATTCACTCATTTCGATGGCCCATTTAGCTAATCTACCCAAGAGCTCGGGTTTATGGAGGATGTTCCGCAAAGAGAAAGTAGACACCACGACTATCGGGTGGCATTGGAAGTAGGGCCTCAGCTTCCGAGCAGCGACTACATGAGCTAAGGCCAGTTTTTCCAAATGTGGGTAACGTGTTTCCGTTCCCGTTAAAATTTTACTAACATAATAAATGGGAGATTGCGTACCTTCGTCCTCTCGGACTAAAACCGCAACTTCCGAGTACGCGAGGTAAACCAACAACGTTTCCCCTTCTTTCGATTTTGAAAGCAATGAAGGGCTTGCCAAGTACTTCTTTAAATCCCTCAAAGCCTGATGGCACTTCGGGGTCCATTCGGAACTATTTTTATTTTTGAGCAGTGCAAAGAAATGATGACACTTTTCTGACGACCGGGAAATGAATCTGCTCAAAGCTGCCTATCTTCCCATAAGCCTTTGGACTTCCTTAACATTTCATAGTTGGTCCGGGATATCTTCTATGGCCTTGATTGTATTGGGGTTTACGTCAATACCCCTTTGGGATACCAGAAATCTCAGAAACTTACTAGAGTTGACCCCGAACGTGCATTTCTCGGGATTGAGTTTCAAAAGTTTATTGGAGATGTTTAAGATGATCACCTGCATTTGAAGACTTTACGAGCATATCATCTATATAAACTTCCATAGTTTTTCCTATTTGATTTTCAAACATCTTGTTCACGAGCCGCTGATAAGTGGCTCCGGCGTTTTTCAACCCGAAGGGCATCACATTGTAACAATATATACCGAAATTCGTTATAAACGATATTTTTTCCTGATCTTCCGGGTTTATCTTAATTTGGTTGTATCCGGAATAAGCATCGAGAAAATGCATTAATTCGTGTCCGACCGTGACATCAATTATTTGATCGATGTTTGGTAGTGGGAACGAGTCTTTCGGAGATGCCTTGTTAAGATCTTTATAACATATGCGAAACTTATTTTTTTTCTTAGAAACTACAACTACATTAGTTAGCCAATCTGGATATCTTACCTCTAGCACATTTAAAGAAATTACCAGTGAGTCATTGTGTGGTAGCAGTCTGTGTCCTCCTCCGTAAAGTGATATCGTCTTCTCGAAGCCTTTTGCTATGCGTTATCGATACTTTCATCTTCTTTGCTGCTGAAAAGGTGACCCCATTAATCTCACTCCCTCCGAAGATCATGTTGATTTTTTGGTAGTGGATCTTCTCCTGCTTTCGAGGGTTCCGTGTTATCTTGGTTACGACCATAATTGTTCTTAGCTCAGTCACTCAAGAATTCTTTGAGGTGACCATTCATCAGTAATGTCTCCACTTCTTTCCGAAGATGTCGACAGTCCCCTGTCCGGTGGCCAATCGTCATGTGGTATTCACACCACAAGTTGGGATCCCTCTAACTAGAATCATATCTCATTCGTTTTTGGAATCGTGCTTCTTTTATGTTTCTCATGGACGATACCAACTCCACTATACTGATGTTAAAGTTGTATTCTAATAATTTGGGGTAAAAAGGATCACGCGATCCTGCCAATTCCTTATCCTGCAGTGATGGATTGTGCCGACTGTGATCAGTCCTCCTGTCAACAGTGAACCTATCCGCTGTCAGAAAACCTCTGCTGTGGCCTTTGGTTTATCCTGCAGTAGGCTTTCCTTCAATTTCTGGGAAGCATCTAAACTCCTCAGATTCAATCCCTTGGTGAACGCCTCAGCCGCCCATTCATCGGGGATTGCCGGGAGCAACATTCGCTTCTTCTGGAATCGGGTAACAAACTCTCGTAGCAGCTCGGACTCTCCTTGCGCAATCCTGAAAATGTCAACCTTTCGGGCCTGTTCTTTTCTTGCCCCAGCATGAGCCTTGATGAAAGAATCCGCAAGCATTTCAAAGGAATCTATGGAATGCTCAGGTAACAACATATACCATGTCAAGGCTCCACTTGTGAGGGTTTCTCCAAGTTTCTTCAATAGCACAGATTCAATTTCGTGAGGGGATAAATCATTTACCTTTATCGCCATTATGTAGGTGGTAATATTTTCCTGGGGATCTGGAGTTCCGTCATACTTTGGCACTTCAAGAATTTTGAAACGCTTTGGGATTAACTCTGGTGCCGCACTTGGCTTGTACGACAATTGAGTATACTTTTTTGAGTCCGGACCTTTCAGCACTTGTGGGGCGCCCGGGATCTGGTCCATGCGGGCGTTCACTTTCCTTATGAACCGTAAAAGTTCATTCTTGAAAGGATCATTCTCGTTGTTGAGGCCAGATTCATTCCCCCTGCCCCATCGGAGCCAATATCAACCCTGGGAGTGTTGTTGTAGATCCTTCGTGTCGTTTGATTCGTGGGAAGCCCGGGAGGAATCGAATCTCGTCTGTTTGCATTATTTGAAGCTCCCGACAACGCTTGTTTCAACTCTGTCATAACTTTATCCTATCACGTGAGGTGGCCCAGAATGATCGCATGTTGCTCTTGCAAGACCCTTACCGCATCGACGACATGCTCCTCATCAGTGTCATTGGAAGTGGTCCCCTAAAAATGTCGAGGATACTGTCTGTCATGCACTGGTGTAGTTTCATTCCCCTCATTATGGGTGTCACTGATTGAGTACTCAAAATGAGGCCGATCCCCTCGAATCTCGGGGTTGTGCATGTCGTTAACAATATTATCTTCCATGTCTTATGATCTTTTCTAAGACAAAAACAATCAAAACACGTTAGTAAAAAAGGCAAGGATCAATTTAATTAAATGGCTATCTAGGCCCCATGGTGGGCGCCAAATTGTTTACCCGTAAAATGGTACAGTTAAATTTATACGTAGTTTCTAGATAAGTGAATTACTTTGATCATGAGATAAATAAATAAATAAATAATCGAAGAATTACACAATACTTTACCTTAGGATATAGACGAAATAGCACAAGCAACAATTTCGGGAACATGATTTCCGGTCTCAACAACAAAGAAATCAAGAAATAAGGAGATAAGATTGGATTGAGTTTTGTATAGAGTATAGCATAAGTTTGCCAGAAAATTCGTCCCCCTTTACAATGACAACTGAGCTCACTATTTATAGCTATGAAGAAGGTCATAGGGTCGTGCCCTTCTTTAATGTCAATTATGAGGGGCATTGATGAAGAAATAATGGTGAACATAAATGCCAAATTCCTTGTAACGGTTAACTGCTCTTAATGCCGTATAATATTCTCTATTAAATTGTAACAACCCGACTTGTCATTTTAAGAATTTACACCCCGTTCAGTGACTTAAGGTCTCGGGCAGTTTCGTAATATGTATTATGACCGGCGTGTGTGGTCGAGTTTGATTTTCAGAAGATTCAGAATTAAATTAAAAGAACAATTCTCATTTTTGAAGCTTAAATGAAAATGGTTGATCAGAGTTTGACTATTGAGAAAACGACTCCAGAATAGAATTTTGTTGATGTAAATAGCTTCGTATGGTGATTTCAGTCTTAGGCGTGTGTTCGGATTTAGATTTGGAAGTCTGTAGGACAATTCGACGCATTTTGGCAAAAGTTGGAAAATAGAAGATTTTGAAAAGTTCGACTGAAGGTTGAATTTTTGATAACGAGGTCGGATTTTGATTACGAAAATTGGAACGACTCCATTAGGTCATTTATGGCTCGCGCACAAAATTTGAAGACATTCCGGATTGATTTGATACGTTTCGGCGCAAATTATAGAAGTTGGAAAATTTGAAAACTCATAACTCGATTTGAGGCGCGATTCGTATCTTCAGCATTGGTTGACGTGGTTTGAAGCCATGACTAAGTTCGTATTGTATTTTGGGGGCATGTTGGTATATTTGGTTAAGGTTTCGAGGGCCTCGGGTGGATTTCGGAAGGATAGCGGATTGTTTGGAAATTTTTGTGAATGCTGGTTTTTGGGAGCCACTAGTGTCATCGCAGATGAAATTGACCGCATATGCGCCATTGCAGAAGTGAGGTTGAGGTCGCAGTAGAAAAATGGATAGATCTGGGCAGTGGTCGTAGGTGAAAAGAATTTCCCGCACCTGCGTGATCGCAGATGCGGTACATGGAGCGCAAAAGCGAGAAACTTCGCAGATGCGCAGTTGGTCATCACTTCTACGATTGCGCAGAAGCGAAGAGAACTCCGCAGGTGCGAGGGCATCTGGTCAGTGGACTTCTGCAGAAGTGGATTTTGGTTCACAAAAATGGCTCCGCGGATGCGGCAACTTGTCCGCAGGTGCATAAATGGGCAGAAACATAAGGATTGAACTTGGTCATTTTTCCATTTCCATTTTGGATTTTTGGAGCTCGGATTTGGGCAATCAGGGAGGAATTTTTCACAAAGATGGTTGGTTTAAGTGTTCTATATCTTAAAGTGATTATATTTCATGAATCTATGGTTATATTAATCATTTAATTCGGATTTAAATGGAAGAAATCAAGATTTTTGTAAAACTTTTCAAAAACGGGAATTCATGATTTGGAGGACGATTTGTTATTGGAATTCGATAAAATTGGTATGGTTGAACTCGTATCGGAATGGGTGATCGGGTTCCGAGAGGCAAGCCCCGTGTTGACTTGACATTTTAGTGTAAAATTTTAAGTCGACGTTTTATTATCCGGAATTGTTTTCGATGAATTTTAATGAAGTTATACAATTAATTTTAATAGATTTGAGGTGTCCGGAGGTCAATTCAAGCAAGAAGACGATTTTGAAATATAGACATAACTTCAAAAAGGTAAGTATCTTGCCTAACCTTGAGCGGGGGAATTACCCTTTAAGCATTCCATTTGTGCAATGTGAAAGCCGTGTATGCGAGATGACGAGTACGTACATGGATTATATATGCAATTATTATTGGTTGAAATTTGTAGACGCCCTTATGTATTAAATTGAAAAATTGTTGGAACTTAGTAAATCCTTGAATTGTCATGCCATATTCCTTGTTTTTCAAGTTTATATTTTATATGATAATTTGGTGTTATTGTCACTTGCATTTTTATGTGAATTGCGTGTGTAGTTGATTTGATAATTTTCTTGGAATTAAATTCATTATGAAATTCTTATCTGCAAATAATTATTAAATAAGCTTAAAAAGAGGCGTTAATATATTTATCAAAATTTTGGATTAAAGAAGGCGTTGTCCTATGTTGAGTTACTTTTCCATCTATATTGTTGTTTTGAGATTTTATATACGTTGTGCGGATCCTTGGGCTATTTGTTGAAAACATTATTGATTTTGCTATATCTTTGGAATTGGTTGTGGTCATTGGGTAAATTGTGATATGAATTATTTTATTGTGTTGTCACTTAAACACTCTCCTTGATGTTATTTATGCTTCCTACTTTGCTTGTTAATGATATATATGTGCTTGGTAAGGATGAGTGTACAGCACGAAGGGTAATGCCGTGCCATTTGATTTATATTATCATGTGAGGGAGAGTGTAAAGCACGAAGGATGATGCCGTGCCATTAAGAGTGTAAAGCACGAAGGGTGATGCCGTGCCATAGAGAGTGTAAAAGAACGAAGGGTGATGCCATGCCATTTCATTTATATTATCAGGTGAGGATGAGAGTAAAAATACGAAGGGTGATGCTGTGCCATTATTTTTATATTATTATATGTTCATGGCATGAAGGGTGTTTCTGTGCAGGCGAGTATAAGAGACATACATTATATTGTTATATCTTTTCGTTGTGTATTTATTCAGGCCTTTATCTCTAGATGTTATTGTGCACCTAGGTTTTCTATGTGACTTGTAGTCTTTGTTGCTTACTGTGTTCCTCCCACTTTATTTCTTTTATTGTTATTGGCATTTCTCCCACCTAGTTTGTACTATTATATGTATGCACGGTGAGAAAGATATAAATGCACGAAGGGTGTTGCCGTGCCAATTGATTTGATCTACATATATAATTGGGTGAGAATGAGACAAGTGCACGAAGGTATTGCCGTGCCATTTGATGTGATATATTGAATATATTTCTCACACCAGGAAAGTTAAATGGTGTGTCACATGGTGATATTTATTTGAAAGAATTATATTTGAAAGGGATTTATTTGAAAGAATTATATTTGAAAGAGATTTATTTAAAAGAATTATATTTGAAAGAGATTTATTTGAAAGAATTAAATTTGAAAGATATTTATTTGAAGTAATTGTCACGACCCAAAACCCGTTAAAGGTCGCGATGGCGCCTAATACCGCTGTCACGCAAGCCAACAATAATTTGATTAACTTAATTACTAATTTTAGTATTGTTGAAATCATAATTTCCTTCAATTAAAAAATAAGAGATAAAATTTACAGAGTAAATGGAAATGTTTTCACAACTATCATACTGAACAAATCATAAGTACCCCCAAAAACCCAGTGTCACAAGTGCATGAGCATCAACTAGAAAGTAAAATAAAATACAACATCTGTCCGAAATACAAATTAGACAGGAAAAATATAAATAACTCTGAAGGAGACTCTGCTGGCTGCAGATCATAACATAGATTGCAGCTCACCTAAGTCCCCACATTAGCCATGCCTCTGCGCCCACAAGGCCACTAAACATATGTGTGCCTGCACAAAAATATGCAGCAAGTGTATGAGTACGTAAATCAACGCGTACCCAGTAAGTATCTAGTCTAACCTCGAAGAGGTAGTGACGAGGGGTCAACACCGACACTTACTATGGGCAATAAATAAAATAACGATGATATAATTAAGCATGGATTATATAAAACAGCTATAAGCTAAATATCATGAAATGAGTAAACAATTCTTTTGTTAATAAGAAATATCGAAATTTATTATTCATCATTATCATTTTGTAACTCAAGCCAATGCAGCAATATCAATTATTATAGATTCCAAAGCAACCAATTAAATCATGCACAAATTATGCTGAGATCGTACGACCCGATCCAACATAAATATTTAAACTGTGCACTGTCGAGGGTCGAACGACGCGCCGTTCGACCCACTCCACAAAAGAGAAAATACATTTAAAACAACCAATTCAAGATTTATTAAGGGGCAATTATTCAAGGAATTTCCATTTCTCATTAACGGTCGAGAAAATGTAGTTTAACCTTTTACAGTTCCTTTACCAAATTTCAATATGATTTAAGCAATTAAATTAACAAGTAGGTTGCAAACATCGCAAGTATGACATGATTTGGGTCCTAGACTACCCGGATATAAGCATAATAGTATCTACGCACGGTTTCTCGTCACCTCGTGCGTACGTAGCCCCCACAAATAGAAGCACATATTAAATTAATTCACCTATGGGGATAATTCCCTCTTACAAGATTAGAAAGGAGACTTACCTCACTCCGAAATTCCATAACCGGCTCCCAAGTCTTTCCAACGACTCAAACTGATGCCCAACGCTCCAAAACTAGTCAATCAATGTGCAAATCCATAAATACATACTCAAATGCTAATTATAAATCAATTTATAATAGTTTGCAACTCCGCTTAAAGAATCAATAAAGCAACCCTCGGTTCCACGTGCCCGGATTCTGAAAATGTTCGAAGATAACACTAACCATAGCATCAAGAACTCAAATATATAGTTTACTCTCAATTCCATGCCCAAATTCGTGGTCAAATTCCAAAAGTACCAATTTCTAGGTTATTTTTCAAAATCCCAAACTTCTACTAATTTCCATGTTTAAATCCATATATAAACCATGTATTTAACTCACAATATGTGGGAATTACTTACCTCATGAAGGATGACAAAATGGCACTTCACAATCGCACCCAAGGCTTTCTCCATTGAGAGTAAAGAGGTAAAATGAGCCAAAAACTAGATTTGGCTAACTTATGCATTCTGCCCAGGCGACTTTCGCACCTGCGAAGCCAAAGGCCGCTTCTGCGACGTCGCTTCTACGGCATCAAGATCGCTTCTGCAGAAAACACTGGAGGCTGCCCCTTCGCACCTGTGGACAAATGTCCTGCTCCTGCGAAATCGTAGGTGCGCAAATGCACATCGCTCCTGTGCTCCACACCACTTCTGTGCTCCCCGCATCTGCGCCATCGCAGATGCGGAAGATATCTCTCACCTGCGGGCACTGCCTAGCTCGCCCAAAACTGCTTCTGCGACCCTTCTGGCAGCTTTTATGGCTCCGCACTTGCGGCCAAAACCTCGCAGGTGCGGTTACACCAGATACCAGCTGCCTCATCATTCCTTTAGTCCAAAAATTGATCCGTTAACCATCCGGAATCCACCCGAGGCCCTCGGGACCTCAACCAAATATACTAACACGTCCCAAAACACATTACGAACTTAGTCGAGGCCTCAAGTCACGCCCAACAACATCGAAACTACGAATCTCCCTCCAATTCAAACTTAATGAACTTTGAAATTCAAAACTTGTACAATCGATGCCGAAACCTATCAAATCACGTCCGATTGACCTCAAATTTTGCACACTACTCATAATTGACATTACAGACCTACTCCAACTTCCGGAATCGGAATCCGACCCCAATATGAAAAAGTCCACTCCCGGTCAAACTTCTCAAAATCATCCAAATTTTCAACTTTTGCCAATTGACGCCGAAATGACCTACGGACCTCCAAATCCACTTCCGAACGCACTCCTAAGGCCAGAATCATCATACAGAGCTATTCCCAGACTCGGAATCCCAAACCGACATCGATAATATTTAAATGCACTTCAACCCAAATTTATGAAATTCTTTCAAATGCCAACTTTCCATAATAGGCGCGAAAACGCTCCCGGGTCATCCAAAACCCGATTCGGACATACGCCTAAGTCCAAAATCATCATACGAACCTGTTGGAAACTTCAAATCCCGATTTCGAGGTCGCTTACTCAAAATCAACCCTTAGCCAACTCCTCAAAGTTAGATCTTCTGAAATTAGAATTTCCTCTCCAAATCAACTCCGAACTTCCCGAATTTCAATTCCGACCACACGTACAAGTCATAATACCTGAAGTGAAGCTACTCGTGGCCTCAAACCGCCGATTGACGCGCTAGAGCTCAAAACGACTGGTCGGGTCATTACATTCTCTCCCACTTAAACATACGTTCGTCCTCGAACATGCTAAGAATTGCGCTGGAGTTGTCTGAAATCACTATTTAACACCTTGTGCACCTACCCGTGCTACCACAATCCAGTTGAGCACATTAGCTTGCGCCAGTCTGAAGATCCTCCCTTTTATTTAGTCAAACAAGCCTTAGAGGCAAATTCCAACATCCGGAATTCTCCACCAGGCCTGTTTCCAACATACGAACACCGTATCAATCACTACACGATGCACCGATACATGATTGCATACCTTTGCTGAATTCACACTATGAACCGCATAATTCACATGACCATAATAACATCCTCTGATAACAATAGCCGAAATTCAAGGATCCACAATACCCCCTTTTCCCATGACACACAAGAACAACCGTCAAATCTAGTACAAACTTCCACAGTTCACAACCAAATGAATAGAGCGCCTTCTAAGCATAATTTCTCATATTAGCGATAGGACCATAATATTCATACTTGGTTTCACTCTTTAATCAATCAAGTGACTACATGTCATACTTATACAATCTTCCCGCGGAATACGCTCCCCCGACCTTCCGCACCAGATAACAAGTCTGCACATCCATACCACCGGCCATACTTATGTTGTAGAGCAAATAAAAAAATCCACAAATCAGTACACAAAGCCTCTCACGCAGGACACCGATCCCAGGTGACGCTAAAGACGATACCAGCTTACTCTAAATATCTGAATCGTTCCCTGCTCATCCGAGCTCGTGACATCTCTGTCAACACCGAACTGCAACCTTGATTCTCAACTTTCAATTTTCATGCCGCTCACCACACCTATCTTACCAACACGTGAGAGCCCAAGAATTTCATCATAACTCCTGAACCACTAATAGGATACACACTTCATTATATAGAAACCTTTCACTTTACTTGTTTCAGGAGAACCATTACAATGCGTAACTGAATTCTCAAACTGTAGAAAAATACAAACCTCAAGTCGTGATCTAAGCCGCCATAACTCTTCCGAGATCCATTTACACAACGAAGCCATTCGAATCAAATACCTCCCAAATCAACCAAGTGGTGGTGGAGCTCAAGCCCAAGTGTACAACCACAACTATAGGTATAACTTCACGCTAAAGAAATTGATCACTTCCATAATCATGCTGATTCAACCATTACTATCCGCCCTCGTTTCTTCCAATTTATTCTCTACTTGCCTTAGAAATAATAATAATAATAGCTCCATTCAAACATAACGAACCAAATCTGCACCCGTCCTGAGTGACCCTATTTCACGAGACCATATTGTCTCATAACCACGAACCATATCATACCCTCCTTGACCGCACAGTAGCATCGCCAACGGGTACACTCATTCTGCAAGACCTTCCGCAATTTTGAAGCTACTTCTTCCCTTCTTCCAACACTACACCGCATACCCAATGATAACATAGAACATTCCAAGTCTCTTTCATACTCCACTACAATAGCTCGATACTTAACTATACTATGGACTCGAAATCCTTAGACACTGCACTTTAACTTTGAATCCCTATGACCGTTGCTGAGAGCCACCCACTCTGACTTGGTCTCGAATATAATCAAATCCAAGGCTCTGTTAGCACATGAACGTCCTCTCAAAGAAGCACCTAGCTGAATCACCTCTCTTGCAAATCACATCTACACGAAGCATAAATCTTGTGTCTTCCCAAAGCCAGAACATGTATTGATAAGGACAATTATAGCACACATTTCTCAAATTCTTTGCTCAATTCACAACTGATTTCTCTTTCCTTAGTCGTAATAACCCACAAATATGTCGATAACTAGAAACCTCATAAGTAGACAACCATGCAATCCAATCGTAGGCGGTGGGGCTCTTCCACTTAGCTTGAAGCTACCATTACATAACCCTGGAACCTACCAAGATTCCTTCTTCTTTACTGACATGACCTCGCGCAATCGACCCGCCAAATTCCTCTAAGTCTTCCTGTTAACCATTTCATGAACGCTCTGAATCACTAGCCATATTCACATGTTCGACCTCTCACCGGGTAGCCAGTAGAATTCTTCGCAGAAGTTTCGTCAACACCACGCAACCTCTAAACAGCTCACCGGAGATAACCCACCTGTGAAAATTCCATACCGACACCTTCCAACAACGTTGCACCAAGTAAAATTACCACGAACCCAATAAACCATCCTATGATTGTGCTCATTCACCAGCTGTACAAGTTCGTTCACTCGTCATGGACCTCAACTAAAGGTGCGACCATACATTCCAATCCAAAGTCATGTTGTATCCTTCTTCATATCAAGCAACTCCTTTCCGTCGTATCCAACCTTTCTCCGCATAGCAGCCAATATTCCAAATTAAGTTCGGAGACTTAGTCAACGTCCACCATGAGTTCCAAATCACTCTAAACTTTCCTCAACGCGTGTAGCTATCCTACCACAGAACCCATATGCTACCCGACCACTCTCTCACTTTGGTCAAACTCTTTCCTTTAAGCAACTACTCGACTTTTGTTTTCTTACACTTGGCCTTTTAGAAGTTTAACCACCACAAGACAGCTTCCATATGTCCTTCCTCATCCTTCGTTGCCTAGTTGTTGCCTTAAATAAAAATCCATCTCTGTAGCACCTGAACCAACAGACTGCCGCCAACTCTAAACCTCTCTGAAGATCACCTTCCTTGAGCCATCAACATTAGGATCACCGATTCGATTTTGAACCATAGCACACTGCGACCTCTGACAGCCGCTTTCCTGGCACCATCCAAAATACCCTAGCCCAAAGGCGATTTGAAGAAGGCCATAATACCGGCAAACTTAACACATTCAATCTAGGAAGACGACACCACTTCATGGATGGGGATTCCACCACGCTCGAAAATACCCAGTCTCGTTACTCCATCAACCCAAACCTAAACATTCTTAGTATGATTGCCTTTCCTCCATTGGACATAAAACACTGAATCTCTAATTCATGCATTGAGGAAAAATCTCCTTTCAAATCATTCACGGCCCCGTCGGGTAGACATGTATCCTACCATTACATCAATATTGTGCGATAACAACTCATGAACATCATAGCAATTGGTGCATAGTCCCAAAACCATCAGAAATATACCTACTAAGCTGAAATGACAGAGCATCCTTTCGCAAGGCGACGACATTAGCCCAATCGAATATGCAGGGAGAAACATCCTGCACAGCATCCGTAGTGCCATTAAAATTTCTCGATTCCCAATTTAACAAGCGCTTTACGTCGCATAAGATTGAATAGGAAGGGAATGAAAGCATAAGCCTCAAAGGAATCAAATAGTATGATGAGGAATCAAGAAGGGAAGTGCTCCTAGCAGCCCTATAGCCTCTCGAATATAAGTACAGACGTATCCGAACCGATCCGCAAGACTCTACTAGACTCGCTCATGACTCGTGAGACCTAAGTGAACTTAGTGCTCTAATACCATGTTGTCACGACCCAAAACCCATTAAAGGCCGTGATGGCGCCTAACACTGCTGTCAAGCAAGCCAACAATAATTTGATTAACTTAATTACTCATTTTAGTATTGTTGAAATCATAATTTCCTTCAATTAAACAATAAGAGATAAAATTTACAGAGTAAATGGAAATATTTTCACAACTACCATACTGAACAACCCAAAAGTACCCCCAAAACCCGGTGTCACAAGTGCATGAGCATCAACTAGGAACTAAAATAAAATATAGCATCTGTCTGGAATACAAATTAGACAGGAAAAATATAAATAACACTGAAGGAAACTCTGCTGGCTGCGGATCGTAACATAGATTGTAGCTCACCTAACTCCCCGTATTAACCATGCCTCTGCGCCCACAAGGCTACTAAACATATATGTGCCTGCACAAAGATGTGCATCAAGTGTAGTATGAGTACGTAAATCAACGCGTACCCAGTAAGTATCTAGTCTAACCTCGAAGAGGTAGTGACGAGCGGTCAACTCCAACACTTACTATGGGCAAAAAATAAAATAACGATGATATAATTAAGCATGGATTACATAGAACAGCTGTAAGCTAAATATCATGAAATGAGTAAACAATTCTTTTGTTAATAAGAAATATCCAAATTTATTTTTCATCATTATCATTTTGTAACTCAGGCCAATGCAGCAATATCAATTATTATAAATTCCAAAGCAACCAAATAAATCATGCGCAAATCATGTCGAGGTCGTACGACCCGATCCAACATAAATATTTAAAATGTGCAATGCCGAGGGTCGAACGACGCGAACCATAGATGCATTTATGTGCTACCGAGGCATTCGACCCGCTCCACAAAAGAGAAAATACATTTAAAACAATCAATTCAAGATTTATTAAAGGGCAATTATTCGAGGAATTTCCAATTCTCATTAACGGTTGAGAAAATGTAGTTTAACCTTTTGTAGTTCCTTTACCAAGTTTGAATATGGTTTAAGCAATTAACTTAACAAGTAGGTTGCAACCATCGCAAGTATAACATTGAAATGCACTTCAACCCAAATTTATGAAATTCTTCCGAATACCAACTTTCCACAATAGGCGCCGAAACGCTCTCGGGTTATCCAAAAACCGATACGGACATACGCCCAAGTCCAAAAGCATCATACGCACCTGTTGGAACCTTGAAATCCCGATTCCGAGGTCTTTTGCTCAAAATCAACCCTTAGCCAACTCCTCCAACTTAGAGCTTCTGAAATTAGATTTTCCTCTCCAAATCAACTTTGAACTTCCCGAATTTCAATTCCGACCACACGTACAAGTCATAATACCTGAAGTGAAGCTACTCATGGCCTCAAACTGCCGAATGATGCGCTAGAGCTCAAAACGACTGGTCGGGTCGTTACATTCTCTCCTACTTAAACATACGTTCGTCCTCGAACGTGCTAAGAACTGTTCTGGAGTTGTCCGAAATTACTGTTTAACACCTCGTGGACCTACCCATGCTACTGCAACCCAGTTGAGCACATTAGCTTGAGCCAGTCTGAAGATCCTCCCTTTTATTTAGTCAAACAAGCCTTAGAGCCAAATTCCAACATCCGGAATTCACCACCATGCATGTTTCCAACATACGAACACCGTATCAATCACTACACACTGCACCAATACATGATTGCATACCTTTGCTAAATTCACATCATGCACCGCATAATTCATATGACCATAATAACATCCTCCAATAATAATAGCCGAAATTCCACGAATCCGATGCCCACAACACACCTCATGACACATATAAGTCCTGTTCCAACTCTTGTAATGCTTCCACGACGGAAGAGATATGTAGAAATTCATAACCAACTTTCGGGTCAACAAATCATTGAGTTTCTCTTCTCGATAAGAATCATTTTCTCATTATGAACCAAATAACGATATTTGCTATTTAATATGCTTCATATAAATCTGGTCGCACTAATCCCAGGTCCAATAATCTCGTCTCACCTAGTATAAACTGCTTAGGAAATAAGCCACATCAGATACTGCCCAAAATCTCATATGATGCCACAATGTGCCCACAAGCTACCAACTTGAATGTGATACATAAGGAAAACGAACTCTGGAAAGAATTACTCAACCCACATAACTAATTTAAACAACTGAAAAGATGTTATGAACCTTTCTCAGAAAATGAGAAGCAAAACACACAATAATAGATATGGGAAACGGTGCCTAACATCACACTGTTGCGGCGTGCAACCCGATCCAACCATGATACCATTGCGGCGTGCAACCCGATCCAAACAATATACCCGTGGCGGCATGCCACCTGATCCACACATAATAATTTATAACGAAGTACTTATAGAGCTAATATGTTCATACCTACGAAATACCTGAATATCAACCACTAGCATGCAAAGTGCATAATAAAAATCCTTGGGGAGACAGATGGCGCTATACGCTACAAAACTCGAGCACAACTAAGGTGCAATAAATGACTTGTATCTCGAGTGCCATCATGCTCATATAATACCGCAAGCTACACGGGACCACGA
The DNA here is from genome assembly GCF_000715075.1 of Nicotiana tabacum. Lineage (NCBI taxonomy): Eukaryota > Viridiplantae > Streptophyta > Magnoliopsida > Solanales > Solanaceae > Nicotiana > Nicotiana tabacum. Next base: position 141,821,711 of record NC_134096.1, on the reverse strand, counting down.
CACATATGAGAATAATCAAGTCGTCTCACAACCCACATGGCACAATAAAGTATTACATGGAATAGCTGATGATAGAAATAGCATCCAGGGCCGGAGAACTCCTCCGTAAACAATGCTATGCTGAAATGAACACATCCGGCCTGATATAGAGCTCACATTCACATTTAGGTCCATCCACGGACCTCAAGCCCATTCTGATCGCACCGAACTGGACTAATAACCTTTCAAGTATCCAAATACCCCCTTTTCCCATGACACACAAGAACAACCATCAAATCTGGAACAAACTTTCACAGTTCACAGCCAAATGAATAGAGCGCCTTCCAGGCATAATTTCTCACATTAGCGATAGGACCATAATCTCCATACTTGGTTTCAATCTTTAATCAATCAAGTGACTACATGTCACACTTATACAATCTTCCCGCAGAATATGCTCCCCCGACCTTCCGCACCAAGTAACAAGTCTGCATATCCATATCACCGGCCATACTAATGCTGTAGAGAAAATCAAAAATCCACAAATTAGTACACAAAGCCTCTCACGCGGGACACCGATCCCAGGTGACGCTAAAGACGATACCAGCTTACTCTAAACATTTGAATCCTTCCCTGCTCATCCGAGCTAGTGATATCTCTGTCAACACCGAACTGCAACCTTGATTCTCAACTTTCAATTTTCATGCCGCTCACTGCACCTATCTTACCAACACGCGAGAGCCCAAGAATTTCATCATAACTCTTGAACCACTAATAGGATACACACTTCATCATATAGAAACCTTTCACTTTACTCGTTTCAAGAGAAACATTACAATGCGTAACTGAATTCTCAAACCGTAGAAAATACTAATCTCAAGTCGTGATCTAAGTTGCCATAACTCTTACAGGATCCATTTACACAATGAAGCTATTCGAATCAAATACCTCCCAAATCAATCAAGTGGTGGTGGCGCTCAAGCCCAAGTGTACAACCACAACTACAGGTATAACTTCACGCTAAAGAAATTGATCACTGCCATAATCATGCTGATTCAACCATTACTAACCGACCTCGTTTCTTCAAATTTATTCTCTACTTGCCGTAGAAATAATAATAATAATAGCTCCATTCAAACGTAATGAACCAAATCCGCACCCGTCCCGAGTGACCCCATTTCATGAGACCACATTGTCTCATAACCCGCGAAACATATCGTACCTTCTTTGAGCGCACAGTAGTATCGCCAACGGGTACACTTGTTCTGCAAGACCTTCCGCGAATCCGAAACTACTTCTTCCTTTCCTCCAATACTGCACTGCATACCCAATGATAACATATAACATTCCAAGTCTCTTTCATGCTCCACTACAACAGCTCGATACTTAACTATACTATGGACTAGAAATCCTTAGACATCACACTTTAACTTTGAATCCCTAGGACCATTGTTGAGAGCCACCCACTTTGACTTGGTCCCGAATATAATCAACTCCAAGGCTCTGTTATTACATGAACGCCCTCTCAAAGAAGCACATGGCTGAATCACATCTCTTGCACATCACATCTACATGAAGCATAAATCTTGAGTCTTCCCAAAGCCTGAACGTGTAATGATAAGGACAATTATATCACACACTCCTGAAATGCTTTGATCAATTCACCACTGATGTTCTCTTTCCTTAGCCGTAATAACCCACCAATATGCCGATAACCAAAAAGTTCACAAGTAGACAACCATGCAATCTAATCATAGGTGGTGGGGCTCTCCTACTTAGCTTGAAGCTACCATTACATAACCTTGGAACCTACCAAGATTCCTTCTTCCTTACTGACATGACCTCGCACAATTGACCCGTAAATTCCTTGAAGTCTTCCCGTTAACCATTTCATGAACGCTCTGAATCACTAGCCACATTCACATGTTCGACCTCTCACCGGGTAGCCAGTAGAATTCTTCGCAGAAGTTTCATCAACACCACCTAACCGTTAATCTGCTCACCGGAGATAACCCACATGTGTAAATTCCATGCTGACACCTTCCAACAACGATGCACCGAGTATAATTACCACAAACCCAATAAACTATCATGTGCTCGTGCTCATTCACCAGCTGTACAAGTCTGTTCACTCCTCATGGACCTCAACTAAAGGTACGACCATACATTCCAATCCAAAGTCATGTTGTATCCTTCTTCATATCAAGCAACTCCTTTCCGTCGTATCCAACCTTTCTCCGTATACCAACCAATATTCCAAATTAAGTTCAGAGACTTAGTCAATGTCCACCATGAGTTCCTAATCAGTCTAAACTTTCCTCAACGCGTGTAGCTATTCTACCACAGAACCCATATGCTACCCAGCCACTCTCCTACTTTGGTCAAACCCTCTTCTTTATGCAACTACTCGACTTCTGTTTTCTTACACTTGGCCTTCTAGAAGTTTAACCACCGCAAGACACCTTCCACATGTCCTTCCTCATCCTTCTCTGCCCAGTTGTTTCCTTAAATAAAAATTCATCTCTATAGCACCTGAACCAACAGACCGCCGCCAACTCTAAACCTCTCTGAAGATCACCTTCCTTGAGCCATCAACATTAGGATCAGCGATTCGATTTTGAACCATAGCACACTGCGACCTCTGGCAGCCGCTTTCCTGGCACCATTCACAATACCATTCCCTAAAGGCGATTTGAAAAAGGCCATAACACCGACAAACTTAACACATTCAATCAAGGATGACGACACCATTTCACGGATGAAGATTCCACCACGCTCGAAAATACCAAGTCTTGTTACTCCATCAACCCAAACCTGAACATTCTTAGTCAGATTGCCTTTCCTCCGTTGTACATTAAACTTTGAACCTCTGAATCATGCATTGAGGAAAAACCTACTTTCAAATCATTCACTGCCCCGACGTGCAGATAAGTATCCTACCATTACATCAATACTATGCGATAACAACTCATGAACATCATAGCAATTGGTGCATAGTCCCAAAACCATCAGAAATACTGCTACTAAGCTGAAATGACAGAACATCCTTCCACAACGTGATGACATTAGCCCAATCGAATATGCAAGGAGAAACATCCTGCACAACATCCGTAGTGCCATTAAAATTTCTCGATTCCCAGTATAACAAGCACTTTACGTCGCATAAGATTGAATAGGAAGGGAATGAAGGCATAAGCCTCAAAGGAATCAAATAGCACGATGAGGAATCAAGAAAGGAAGTGCTCCTTACGGTCCAATAGCCTCTCGAAGATAGGTACAGACGTCTCCGTACCGAACTGCAAGACTCTACTAGACTCGCTCATGACTCGTGAGACCTAAGTGAACCTAGTGCTCTGATACCATGTTGTCACAACCCAAAACCCATTAAAGGCTGTGATGGCGCCTAACACCACTGTCAGGCAAGCCAACAATAATTTGATTAACTTAATTACTCATTTTAGTATTGTTGAAATCATAATTTCCTTCAATTAAACAATAAGAGATAAAATTTACATACTAAATGGAAATGTTTTCAAAACTACCATACTGAACAACCCATAAATACCCCCAAAACCCGGTGTCACAAGTGCTTGAGCATCAACTAGGAACTAAAATAAAATACAGCATCTGTCCGGAATACAAATTAGATAGGATAAATATAAATAACTCTGAAGGAGACTCTGCTGGCTGCGGATCGTAACATAGATTGCAGCTCACCTAAATCCCAGCATTAACCACGCCTCTGCGCCCACAAGGCCACTAAACATATATGTGCTTGCATAAAAATGTGCAGCAGGTATAGTATGAGTACGTAAATCAGCGTGTACCCAGTAAGTATCCAGTATAACCTCGAAGCGGTAGTGACGAGGGGTCGATTCCAACACTTACTATGGGCTATAAATAAAATACTGATATTATAATTAAGCATGAATTACATAGAACAACTGCAAGCTAAATATCATGAAATGAGTAAACAATTCTTTTGTTAATATGAAATATCCAAATATATTTTTCATCAATATCATTTTGTAACTCAGGCCAATGCAGTAATATCAATTATTATAAATTCCAAAGCAACCAATTAAATCATGCGCAAATTATGTCGTGGTCGTACGGCTCAATCCAACATAAATAATTAAATTATGAACTGCCGAGGGTCGGACGGCGCGAACCATAGATGCATCTATCTGCTACCGAGGCATTCGGCCCGCTCCACAAAAAAAGAAAATACATTTAAAACAACCAATTCAAGATTTATTAAGGTGCAATTATTTAAGGAATTTCCAATTCTCATTAACGGTAGAGAAAATGAAGTTTAACCTTTTACAGTTCCTTTACCAAGTTTCAATATGATTTAAGCAATTAAATTAACAAGTAGGTTGCAAACATCGCAAGTATGACATGATTTGGGTCCTAGACTACCCGGACATGAGCATAATAGTAGCTACGCACGGACTCTCGTCACCCCGTGTGTACGTAGCCACCACAAATAAAAGAATATATTAAATTAATTCACCTATGGGGTTAATTCTTTCTTACAAGGTTAGAATGGAGATTTACCTCGCTCCGAAATTCCATAACCAGCTCCCAAGCCTTTCCAACAACTCAAACCGATGCCCAACGCTCCAAAAATAGTCAATCAATGTGCAAATCCATAAATATATACTCAAATGCTAATTATAAATCAATTTATAACAATTTCCAACTCCGCTCGAAGAATCAATAAAGTAACCCTCAGGCCCACGTGCCTGGATTCCGAAGATTTTCAAAGATAACACTACCCATAGCATCAAGAACTCAAATATGTAATTTACTCTCAATTCCATGCCCAAATTCTTGGTCAAATTCCAAAAATACCAATTTCTAGGTTTTTCTTCAAAATCCCAAATTTCTACTAATTTCCATGTTTAAACCCATATATAAACCATGCATTTAACTTACAATATGTGGGAATTACTTACCTCATGAAGGATGACAAAATGACACTTCACAATCGCACCCAAGGCTGGCTTTATTGAGAGAAAAGAGGTAAAATGAGCCAAAAACCCGATTTGGCTAACTTATTCGTTAACCATCCGGAATCCACTCGAGGCCCTCAGAACCTCAACCAAATAGACCAACGCATCCCAAAACACATTACGAACATAGTTGAGGCCTCATATCACGCCCAACAACATCAAAACTCTGAATTACCCTCCAATTCAAACTTAATGAACTTTGAAATTCCACACTTCTACAATCGATGTCGAAACCAATCAAATCACGTACGATTGACCTCAAATTTTGCACAAAAGTCAGAATTGACATTACATACCTACTCCAACTTCCGAAATCGGAATCCAACCCCGATATCAAAAAGTCCACTCCCGGTTAAACTTCTCAAAATCATCCAAATTTCCAACTTTTGCCAATTGACGCCGAAATGACCTACGGACCTCCAAATCCACTTCCGAATGCACTCCTAAGGGAATAATCATCATACGGAGCTATTCCAGACTCGGAATCCCAAACGGACATTGATAACATTGAAATGCACTTCAACCCAAATTTATGAAATTCTTCCAAATGCCAACTTTCCACAATAGGCGCCGAAATGCTCCCGGGTCATCCAAAACCCGATCCGGACATACGCCCAAGTCTAAAATTATCATACGAACTGTTGGAATATTCAAATCCCGATTCCGAGGTCGTTTACTCAAAATCAACCCTTAGCCAACTCTTCCAACTTAGAGCTTCTGAAATTAGAATTTCCTCTCCAAATCAACTCCGAACTTACCAAATTTCAATTCCGACCACACGTACAAGTCATAATACCTAAAGTGAAGCTACTCATGGCCTCAAACCGCCGAATGACGTGCTAGAGCTCAAAACGACCGGTCGGATCGTTACAGTAATTATATTTGAAAGAGATTTATTGGAAAGTACTATATCTTAAAGATTATTATTTGGAAAGCATATAGGCAAAAGATTTATATTTGAAGGACTTGATTAATTGGTTGTACTTGTATTCGTTATTTGTTGAGCAATATTAATGGTGTTCTTGTTGCCGTGCTGTGTATATCACTGGTTGGTTAGTGTTGCCATCATTGTTATTTGTTTCCTAATATTTTTGTGTACTATATTGACATGTTATTATACTAGTGAGTGTCTTGACTATACCTCGTCACTACTCTACTGAGGTTAGTCTTGATACTTACTGGGCATCGACTGTGGTGTACTCAAACTACACTTTTGCACATTTTTATGTAGAGCCAGGTATTGGAGATATTGGATTCGGACAGAGATTAGAGTATGATCGCAAGGATTCAAGGTAGGATTGCTTGGTCATCGCAGTCCCTTGGAGTCTTCCCATTTTATTGTACTGTTAATTATTAATCAAACAGTATTGAGTATTCGATCCTTAAGATCATTTCATGTATTCAGTTACAATTTGTGACTCAGTATTACCAGTCTTGGGAGGTTGTTTGTTGAATATTTCCTCTGTTAGTGTTAAAACTTGTATTGAATAAAAAGAATGACTTGAATTGTTATTAAAATCGGCTTATCTAGTCTTAGAGACTAAGTGCCATCACGACGCCTGTGGTGGGATTTTGGGTCGTGACATAAATGATACCAGGAGAAGAGCATTTATCACATCTTTATGAGCGTTATTCTTTCCGGTGACAAACAAAACAATTGTCTTCGGTCTTTAGCCATCCCCTGTCTTGGGTTCCACGTGTCCCTTTCTCGGACGGCCATGTTGTAATGACCCGGTCGGTCGTTTTAAACATTTAAGTCCCGTTTGGCGGCATAAGGCCCTAAGCAACTTCGTATTATGTGTATTGACTTGCATGCGTGGTTTGATTCAGTTACCGGATGATTCGGAGCGATTTGGGACACTTGATCCCTAAAATAGAAGAATAAGTCTTAGGATTTTGACCGTAGCTAGAACTGTGTGAAGATGACTCTTGAATGGAGTTTTGTCGGTTCCGTTAGATCCGTTCGGTGATTTTGGACTTAGGAGCATGTCTGGACTGTGAATTTGAGGTTTGTAGCTGATTTAGACTTGAAATGGAAAAAGTTGAAGTCTTGGAGATTTGGACCGGAAGTGAACTTTTTGATATCGGGGTCGGAATGTGATTCCGAGAGTTAGAACAACTCCGTTATGTTATTTGGGACTTGCCTGCAAAATTTGATGTCATTTCGGGTTGGTTAGATTGGTTTCGGCACGAGTTTTCGAAGTTGGAAGTTATGGAAGTTCATAAGTTCGATTCGTGGTGCAATTTGTATTTTCGGCATTGTTTGATGTGATTTGAGACTTCGAGGGAGTTCGTGTTAGGTTATGGAACCTATTGGTATGTTTAGACGGTGTCCCGGGGGGCCTCAGGTGTGTTTTGGATGGGCTACGGGTCATTTCCTTCTATTTTTGAACTGCTATTTCCTATTATCTGGTTTCCTTAATCGCATTCCCGTCCCTTCCTTCGCGTTCGAAAAGAGTAATTTTGGAGGAGGAATTCATTGTTCTTTGCGTTCGCATGATCACGTTCGCGATCACGAAAGTCTTCTTTCTCCTTCTTCGCGTTTGCATATGTTCCCTCGCATTCTCATAGTAGAAATTGGGAGTTGGGGGTTGTTGGCTATTTCTTCTTCGCGTCCTGTCATTCTTCCCGCATTCGTGTAAGTTCTGTTTCTTACCCTTTGCGTCTGCACCCCTTAGCTCGTGTTTGTGTAGGGTTATCCTGGCAACCTACATTTTTCTTCTTCGCGAACGTGATCCTTTATCCGCGTTCACAATGCTTTAACACCTGGGCAGAATATAAGATCTTCAAATCGAGGGTTAGGCCATTTTTTTCTTATCTTGACTTGTAGTGCTCGATTTTGAGCGATTCCTTGTGGGTTTTTCAAGAAAATCAATTGGTTATTTTGTTTAGATTTGAGCCGCCCGGAGGTCATTTCACCCGAGAAATTCATTTTGAGTATTCGGTCTATCTTCTTTGAGGTAAGTATCTTGCCTAACTTCATGTGGGGGAACTACCCCTTAGGACTAGAGTCTTCTATGCTAATTGTAGTCCATGTATGCGTGGTGACGAGTACGTGCCCGGACTTATTTGTGGAAAATTGGCCTTTTTGGGATTCTTAGGTCCTTGTATCCACTGAATATGCAGTTGTCCTCGTTATGATTATGTTCTAAATTTCGAGTTTCACTTCTACCTGCTTTAATTGGAATTTATTGCTTCATGATCTACTCTTGTTGTTCATTTGATTCATATGTGCCTTAACTGAAATTTGTTAACTCTTCTATTATCGTGCTGTCTTTTCCCTAACTACTTATCTTTATCTGAAATTATAATTATCTCTTCTGTAATTGTTCATCCTTAATTTAGGCAAATGATTATCCTTATATTGCTTATCTTTAATTGGAGTTGTTGTATCTCTCTCTTAATTGCCCAACCTTAAAAGATGTTAGATATCCTATATTTTAGTTGACTTGTCCTTATTTGGAATTATTCGTCTTGTGTTAGCTCCCTCGTTGTCGAACTGTACATTGTGGACCATTGTTACATGATATTTCCTTTCTTGTTGAGTTGTTCTTCTTATGACTAGCGTTCTCTATTGTGGCTACTCCTTGTGAATTAGTTCCTCCATTTCCTTGCGTTCTGGAATTTTTGAGTTAATGTATTTGTCGTATCCTTGTATTATTGTCATTGTTGTTGTTGTCCTTATTGTAGTGATGCACGGGGTTTATGCCGTGCGGTTATTGTTATTGTGATACATGAGGTTTCTGCCGTGCAGTTGTGGTTATTGTGATGCACGAGGTTTCTGCCGTGCGGTTGTTGTTATGGGGTTGCACGAGGTTTCTGCCGTGCTATTGTTATTATTGATATTTGCACATGCGGTGTGACAAGGCGGGATATATATATATATATATATATATATATATATATATATATATATGGGTTGCGCATGTGGCGAGACAAGGTGGGAACATTGTTATGCACGTGTGGCGAGACAAGGCGGGTAACATTGTTATGCACGTGTGGAGAGACAAGGCGGGCACTTAATTTATTATTGCACACGTGGAGAGACAAGGTGGGCTGTGTCAGGGATTGATTTGTGATGATTCGTGATGGCCTGGGGGCATTCTTATTGTTGATATTTTGTAGTGGTACACTTACCTGTGTGAGCTTTATCTTGTGAAAGCTGTGAGAAAATATTCTACGTGATGTCCGTTCTTGTTTTTCCTTATGCTTATTTGTTGGTATGGACAATGTTAGGACACTTGCACGAGCATACACGTAGTTAAGCACTCTTATCGGATAAGAGGTGTTCTTGATATTGTTGAGCATAGATGCTCACCCTTGTTTACTTGCCTTCTATGTGAGAATGGCTCTATTGGCACGTGAGTCGTTAGTGCAGTTATGAGGTGTTATGAGTGCACAGGATGCCAAGTGTTAGGGTTCAGGTATTGAGACCCGTGAGTTGTGATTTGTCCGAGGTTCGGTACCTCGTGGTGTTTGTTGACTAAAACCTGATGTAAAAGCGGTTGTAGTTGCTGAGTTATTACTTGTCCCTGGTGTATTTGTGACTCCGGATTTAGGTTGTGTTCCATTCACTTTTCTATGTCATTTTTATGGCATTCTGCTGATACTTGTTATTTTCTTTCTTATTGACATTACTATATTGTGAGCCATATTGCACAGTCTTTATGTAGATGCCATATTTCTGCTGTTCATATACTTATACTTGTTCAGTTTATTAGACCAGTGGGTGTCTTGACTGTTCCTCGTCATTACTCCACCAAGGTTAGTCCAGATACTTATTGGGCACCGCTGTGGTGTGCTCATTCTACACTTCTGCACATTTTTGTGGAACTCCAGGTATTTGTTCGTTAGTAGCTATGCAGGTCATTTCTGTGGAGACTCAAGGTAAACCTGCTGCAGCGTTCGTAGGCTTCTCGTCACCTTCAAGTTTTCATTTTGCACTGTTTATTATTATTTATGGACAGTTGTATTTAGAAGTTTTCTAGCAAACACTCTATAGAGCTTATGACTTGTACTACCGGTTTTGGGAATTGTAAATTTTATGAGAATTCTATTTCAAATTGGCAGATGTTATTTAAATAATATTGTTGTTTCAATTAATGTTAGGCTTACCTAGTCCCTAAGACTAGGTGCCATCACAATACCCAAACAGAGGGGAAATTGGGTCGTGACAAGTTGGTATCAGAGCTCTAGGTTCATAGGTGCTACGAGTCATAAGCGAGTTTAGTAGAGTCTTGCGGATCAGTATGAAGACGTCTGTACTTATCTTCGAGAGGCTACAGAACTATTAGAACAATTTCACTTCCTTCATTCCTATAATGCGAGTTCATTGGTCTCGAAGTTTGAACTTTTATCATTATATTCTCTCATAGATGGTAAGGACACGAGCTACAGTTGCTGATGACATTACCCCTAGAGCAGATGTCGCTAGGGGCAGAGGCTGACGAGGAGCATGTGCCACAGCTAGGGCACCTACCAGAGCAGCAGTTGAGGAGCCGCCAGTAGTTCCAGTTGGGGGCAGGTATCGGAGGCGCCTGTTGTTACGCCCAGACTTCAGGAGACCTTAGCACAGTTCCTGAGCATGTTTGGTACATTGGCTCATGCGGGGTTGATTCCGGTTGCACCGGCTATTTCACAGACCAGGGGAGGAATCCAGACTCCCGCCGCCCACACCCCAGTGCAGCGAGTTCATGTTGGTCAGGTTTCAAGTGTCATGGCGACACAGCCTGTGGTTCTAGTTCAGCCCGTGGTCAGGGCAGCAACATCTGAGGAAGAACAACTTAGACTTGCAAGATTCAAGAAATATGACCCTCCTACATTCAGTGGTTTGGTTTCAGAGAGTGCATAGGGTTTTCTAGAGAAGTGCCATCGCATTCTCCGTAATATGGGTATTGTGGAGACGAGTGGGGTTGCCTTTACTACGTTCCAGCTTAAGGGAGCGTCTTATCAGTGGTGGCGGGCATATGGGTTGGGTAGCCCGGCCAAGTCAGATTCACTTACATGTGTTCAGTTTTCAGAGATGTTCAAGAGAGAGTTTGTACCTCAGTCCCTTCGAGATACATGGCGCGCGAAGTTTGAGCAGCTACGCCAAGGCACTATGTCAGTGTCAGAGTATGCCGTTAAATTTAGTGATTTATCCAGACATGCACCTGCTTTTGTCGCTACAGTTAGAGAGTGTGTCCGTAGATTCATTGAGGGGCTCAGGCATGATATTTGGTTCAGCATGGCTCGGGAGTTAGAGTCTGATGTTTCATTTCAGCAGGTAGTAGGGATCGCTCGCCGAGTAGAGGGCATGTGGGATCAAAAGAGAGGAGACAGGCAAGTTCAGGAGAGAGGACAGGGAGGCGAGGAGGCCTCGTAGACCAGAGAGATATACTGGGTCAGCCAGTTCAGTTTGCACTTCAGGCTTCGCATAGTGTTTCAGGTGCTCATGGGTCTCAGAGTACCCGTACCGCACAGTTCCCATAGCCACATCAGCAGAGAGGTTGCTTTGAGTGTGTAGATACCAGCCACAGAGTGAGAGATTGTCCTAGACTCTAGAGAGGTGTGTCACAGCGGAGTATTCAGGCGCCCAAGAGGGGAAGTCTCAGCCCGTTGATGTGTTTCATATAGTAGACTTTAGGCCGCTATGCCAGATAATGTCATACAGGTATGCTTTTGATTTGTTACAGAGGGGCACCATTCATATTTTGATTCGGTTTTGCTTATCGGGGCAAGTTCCCTAATTTGTTGTCCCACTTATGGGTGAGTTCATGACTTAGTATCATGTTTATGTTTTTTCCCCTATTGGGATATTCTATGAGTGATAGCCGTGTCTATCGTTATTTTAAATTCATTAATGAAAGTTACGAGACTAGAAGTGAATTCATGTTGTCCATTATTGTAGGTTTGATGTGATTCTTGAGTAATTCGTTACGATTTGTGATTTGGTACTCTATCGGGGTGAGAGTTGAGTAAGTGTTGTGATTTTATTGGTAGAACTAAGTTAGTGGAAGATTTCAATTGGTATGATGTGTATTCGGCTTGTGATTCAGAGTTGAGGGTGAGACCCTCGCGATTCCATGTAATTTGATATGTTTGAGCCGGGCTGCGTGCCGCGGTGGAAGTTATATCAGGATGAGATTCTTCTGATTTGTTCATATACTTTGATTTTTCCTATTTAAATTGATTCGTAGTATGGTACTGTTAGAGAGTTGTGCTGTCAGGCTTGTTTGATATTTCTCTTTGTGTATTCAGTCATTTCGTTATGTGCTTCTTGAGTTTTAGCTTGCGGGGTGTGTGCCCAGTGGTGTCAGTTGTGACTGGTTGATTCGGGCGTATGGTTAAGAGTTCTTCATGTTTATTGCATCGTTGTCAATGTTGTGGAGGTTTGAAACAGGGTTCTAACGGATATGAGGCTAATTGCTGGTGCTGATTTTGATTACGGGCAACTATTATGATCAGAATTGTTATCATGGGCCTATGTGTAGTGTGTCATGTTGTGTGGTCGTACCTTGTGGGTGCGGGCATGAGTTGTTATAGCTGGTTGAGACTGATACCAGTTATGGATTTAGAATCGGATCTTTAGAAGATAAATGGAAGGTGAGAATTTTGACTATAAGACTTATCGGTGTTGATAGAAAGGATAAATTACAGTTAGGATGGTGTCGTCAGACTTATGTGGATTGGGGTGACGTGGGGTCCATCGCTAGTGTATGTTGGATATGTGCTTTCAGTGATTTGAAGACTTCGAGGCAATTCTCGGCACGTTCGAGGACGAATGTTTGTTTAAGAGGGGAAGGAGGTAACGACCCGTTCAGTCGTTTTGAGAATGTAAGTCCCGTCCACCGGCATAAGGCCCTGAGAAGCTTCGTATTATGTGTATTGACTTGCGTGCATGGTTGAATTCAGTTACCGGATGATTCGGAGTGATTTGGGACACTTATTCCCTAAAACGGAAGCTTAAGTCTTAGGATTTTGACCATAGTCGGAACTCTCTGAAGACGACTCCAGAATGGAGTTCCGTCGGTTTTGTTAGCTCCGTTGGGTGATTTTGGACTTAGGAGCATTCCGAACTGTGAATCTGAGGTCTGTAGCTGATTTAGACTTGAAATGGCAAATGTCACATTCTTGGAGATTTGGACCGGAAGTGGACTTTTTGATATCGGAGTTGGAATGCGATTCCGAGAGTTAGAACAGCTCCATTATGTTATTTGGGACTTGCCTGCAAAATTTGACGTTATTCCAGGTTAGTTAGATTGGTTTCGGCACGAGTTTTCAAAGTTGGAAGTTTTGGAAGTTCATAAGTTTGATTCGTGGTGCGATTTGTATTTTCGGCATTGTTTGATGTGATTTGAGACCTCAAGCGAGTTCGTGTTAGTTTATGGAACCTGTTGGTATGTTTAGACGGGGTCCAGGGGGCCTCGGGTGTATTTCGGATGGGCTACGGGCCATTTCCTTCTATTTTTGAACTGCTGTTTCCTGTCATCTGGTTTCCTTTATTGCGTTCACGTCCCTTCCTTCGCGTTCGCGAAGAGTAATTTTGGAGGAGGAATTCATTGTTCTTCGTGTTCGCGATCGCAAAAGTCTGCTTTCTCCTTCTTCGCGTTCGCATATGTTCCCTCGCATTCGCGTAGTAGAAATTTGGAGTTGCGGGATGTTGGCTATTTCTTCTTTGCGTTCCCGTCATTCTTCCCGCGTTCGTGTAAATTCTATTTCTTACCCTTCGCATTCACGCCCCTTAGCTCGCGTTCGCGTAGGGTTATCCTGGCAGCCTACATTTTTCTTCTTCACGAATGCGATCCTTTCTCCGCTTTTGCGATACTTTAACACCTGGTCAGAATATAAGATCTTCAAATCGAGGGTTAGGCCATTTTTATCATATCTTGACTTGTAGAGCTCGGTTTGAGCGATTCCTTGTGGGGTTTTCAAGAAAATTGATTGGTTATTTTGTTTAGATTTGAGCCGCCCGGAGGTCATTTCACCCGAGAAGTTCATTTTGAGTATTCGTTCTGTCTTCTTTGAGGTAAGTATCTTGCCTAACTTCATGTGGGGGAACTACCCCTTAGGACTTGAGTCTTCTAATGCTAATTTTAGTCCATGTACGCGAGGTGACGAGTACGTGCCCGGACTTATTTGTGGAAATTGGCCTTTTTGGGATTCTTAGGTCCTTGTATTCACTGAATATGCAGTTGTTCTCATTGTGATTACGTTCTAAATTTCCAGTTTCACTTCTACCTGCTTTAATTGGAATTTATTACTTCATGATCCACTCTTGTTGTTCATTTGATTCATATGTGCCTTAACTGAAATTTGTTAACTCTTCTATTGTCGTGTTGTCTTTTCCCTAACTGCTTATCTTTATCTAAAATTATAATTATCTCTTCTGTAATTGTTCATCCTTAATTGAGGCAAATGATTATCCTTATACTGCTTATACTTAATTGGAGTTGTTGTATTTCTCTCTTAATTGCCCAACCTTAAAACAAGTTAGATATCCTATATTTTAGTTGACTTGTCCTTATTTGAAATTATTCGTCTTGTGTTAGCTCCCTCGTTGTCGAACTGTACATTGTGGACCGTTGTTACATGATATTTCCTTTCTTGTTGAGCTGTTCTTATTATGACTGCGTTCTCTATTGTCGCTACTCCTTGTGAATTAGTTCCTCCATTTTCTTGAGTTCTGGAATTTCTGAGTTGCAGTATTTGTCGTATCCTTGTATTATTGTCATTGTTGCGGTTGTACATATTGTGGTGATGCACGAGGTTTCTGCCGTACGGTTATTGTTATTGTGATGCACGAAGTTTTTGCTGTGCGGTTGTGGTTATTATGATGCACGGGGTTTCTACCGTGCGCTGTTATGGGGTTGCACGAGGTTTCTGCCGTGCCATTGTTACTATTGATATTTGCACATGCGGCGTGACAAGGCGGGATATATATATATATATATATATATGTATTTGGGTGCGCATGTGGCGAGACAAGGTGGGAATATTGTTATGTACATGTGGCGAGACAAGGCGGGCACTTACTTTATTATTGCACACTTGGCTAGACAAGGTGGGCTGTGTTAGGGATTGATTTGTGATGATTCGTGATGGCCTAGGGGCATTCTTGTTGTTGATATTGTATAGTGGTACACTTACCTCTGTGAACTTTATCTTGTGAAAGCTGTGAGAAAATATTCTACGTGATGTCCGTTCTTTTTTTTTCTTATGCTTATTTGTTGTGCACTATGCGACCGCAGACCTGTTTTGCGGTGCATTATGCGACCGCAGAACAAGTATGCGGACCGCATAATGACCGCAGAACAGGTCAGTAATGCCCAGCTTTGGAGGCCAAATTATGCGGCTGGTATGTGGACCGCATACCTTTTATGCGACCGCATAACTGCGTTAGAGCTTCTTTTCTTTCTAATTTTTGACCCGACCCAACTTCGATTTATATCCCTTGAAGCTCATTTTTTAGCCAAAATTTGATATTTTAGAGAGAGGTGAGAGCACTTTAGAGAGAGAAAGTGAAGACTTGGTCAATTATCCATCAATTCTTGTTCAAGGTTTGAAGATTTCACAAGGATCTTGCTAGGGCTTCAAAGAGGTAAGAATTTCTTTCCTCAATCCTTCAATTTCGGGTTTAGAATAAGAATGGGTGATTTATAGTACGATTCTTGGGTGTAAGAGTCTCTTGTATACATACCTATAAGGTTGTGGAAAGATTGTTAAGTTCAAATGGGTAAGGATTGGGTTGAAAATGGTAGAAATCTTCATAGATTTTAATTGAAGATTTGAGGGTCGAGTTGGTGTCGGATTTTGGTGAAATTTATATGGTTGGACTCGTGGTTAGATGAGCGTTCATATCCTATAACTTTTGTCGGGTTCTAAGACGTGGGCCCTACGGGCGATTTTTGAGTTAATTTCGGATTTTATTGGGAAAATTAGTATTTTCTTATGGAATTAATTACAATAATTGGTATTGACTAAATCGAATTAATTGTGGCTAGATACGAGGCTTTTGGAGACCAATTCTCGTGGAAAGGGCATAGAGGAATAAAGAATTGCACGGTTTGAGGTAAGTAACAGTTTTAAATCTGGTCCTGACGGTATTAAACCCCGAATTTTGGTATCATGTGATTATTTTGGAGGTGACGCACATGCTAGGTGACGGGCGTGTTGGCGTGCACCGTGGGGATTGTGACTTGGCCAGTCCTGGGAAACTGTAAAGTTGAATAATTTGTTGTTAGCTATATGCCCTCTATGTTTTGATAAAATTTGACTGTAAATCATGTTAGAAATCAGGCTTAGGCTATGTGATAGTACTGTTGGGGACCCACAGAGGTCGTGTACTGGTTGAATTGCCTGCTAAATGCTATATTTACTCAGTCTCAGTTTTTACTTGCATATTTTATCTCAGTCTTTATTATTATTATTGATACATCATATCATTGTTGTTTGGGCTGATTCATGATTATTGAGAGCCCGAGAGACTGGAGAGATTTATGACTGAGGGAGGCCGACGGCCTGATTGTGAGAATATTTTATGTATCGAGGCTGCCCGCCTGCAGCAAGCCTTATTGGCTTATTATAGCACGTGAGTTGGCCGTGCGGATCCTTATATTATTATTGCACATGAGTTGGCCGTGCAGCACGTGAGTTGGCCGTGCGGATCCAGACATTTATATTATGGCATGTGAGTTGTCCGTGCTTATAGCGCTTGGGCTGTAGGAGCCCCTCATGAGTCTGTACACCCCCAATGAGCGCGGGTACCTATTGAGTGAGGGCTGGGAACCCAGGGAGTGATGAGGGCTGGGAGCCCAGTGAGCGATTGATGTCCTGAGAGGTTGTACTTGATTTCCATTTATTGTTGCATTTAGTTGCTATCTGTCATTGTCGTGAAATCTCTGAAAGATTGTTGATATATGGATTACATGAACAGGAACTGTATAAAAATTGATTTGACATTAAACTGCCAAATTTGATAGCATGTCTATTCTTTGCTGGGATTACTGGAAATGAACCACAACTGTGTAGCTCGTTACTATCTTCAGTTCCTTATTTATTATTGTTACTTGCTCAGTTGGCTGTACTCATACTACACCCTGCACTTCGTGTGCAGATCCAGGTGTTCCCGGACATAGCGGGTGTTGATTCTTCCGTACAGCTGATTTTTCGGAGATTCAGAGGTAGCTGCCGTATTTTGCAGACCTTGTCTCTCCTTCCCTATCTCTGTATTACTATATTTTTGGTCTTAGAATATTGTAGACCGTACTTTCCCAGATTTGTATTCATATTATATGCTCATGTACTCAGTGACACCAGGTTTTGGGAGTGTTGTATCGGATTTTTGCTAAGATTTTGGTATTGTATTAAACGTTACGTTTTTAAATTGAAAGGAAATCGTGAATTATTGATGTTGTCGGCTTGCCTAGTACTGAGATAGGCGCCATCATGACAGGTTAGGATTTTGGGTCGTGACAGCTTTACATAAAGGTTTTAGAAAGATCTTATAAAGATGGAAGTGGTAATATTACTAAAGCCATATACCCACCTCAAGCACCTTTTGTTTTACCTAATAATACAGGTATTACGTTTACTGCATTTTAAAAATTTATTGATGAAGATGTTGCTGCAGTCAGCATCGCAGAAATTAATAATTTAATTTCTCAAAATAATTATTTAAGTTTATATGTTAAAGTTTTGGGTGAACATATCAGTTCTCTAGATAAAAAATTTAATGAATTAACAGTTTTGATAAAGGAAATGAGTACTAGCAAGAAGATAACTGATATTGCCTCTACTTTAGGAAGCAAATCAGAAGCTCAAATTATTCTTACTCATGTTCAAAGACCCCCTGAGATTCAGGATTTTAAATTCATATTGTTAAATGATTTAGAAGAACTTCTTGATAAAAAGTTATCTGGTTTAAATATTAAACCTATTGATTTATCAAAAAACCTTTACTGATAAATTAGATACTACTTCTGATTATAAAGATGAAGTCTGGTCAGAGTCTAATAACCTGTGGAGGAGGCCACTTGGGAGACCGAGCGAGAGATGCGGAGCAGATATCCACGCCTATTCGAGACTCCAGGTATGTTTCTAGACCCGTTCGAGGACGAACGGATGTTTAAGAGGGGGATGATGTAATGACCCGGCCGGTCGTTTCGAGAGTTATAACCCTATTTTCCCCATTCCTACTTCTTTTTGTGTTATTCAGCTATATTATGTTATATCGGGTTAGTTGGTTCGAGTCCGGAAGGAACTCGGGGTGAAATGAGACACTTAGTCTCATAATTGAAAATTTTAAGTTAGAAAAGTAGACCGGATTTGGACCTATATGTAAACTACCTCGGATTTGAATTTTGATGATTCCAATAGCTCCATATGGTGATTTTGGGCTTAGGAGCGTGTCCGGAATATTATTTGAAAGTCCGTAGAGGAATTAGGATTGAAATACCGAACGTTTTATTTTTGAGAAGTTTGATCGGGGGGTTGACTTTTTGATATCGGGGTCGGAATCCGATTCTGAAAATTGGAATACCTCTGTTATATCATTTAGGACTTGTGTGCAAAATTTGAGGTCAATCGGACGTGATTTGATAGGTTTCGGAGTTGTTTGTAGAAATTAGAAATTCCAACGTTCATTAGGCTTGAACTGGGGTGTAATTCATGGTTTTAGCATTGTTTAAAGTGATTTGAGGATTAAACTAAGTTCGTATGATATTTTAGGACTTGTTGGTATATTTGGTTGAGGTCCCGAGGGCCTCGGGTGAGTTTCGGATGGTTAACGGATCAAAAATTGAACTAGAACAGCTGCTGCAATTTCCTTCTGTTGGAAATTTCTTCTGCCCGGAAAATTGAGCCCAGATCGAGCTCAGGGTCGAGGGCTACGATCGAAGCCCAGATTGAGCTTAGGGTCGAGGGCCAAGATCGAAGCCCAGATCGAGGGCCAAGATCGAGGGCCACGATCGAAGCCATGATCGAGCCCAGAGTTGAGGGCCACGATCGAAGCCCAGATTGAGCTCCGGACCGAGGACCAGGATCGAGGACCTCGATCGAAGGACAAGATCGAGGCAGAACCGAGGATGTCTGGGCAGAATTATAAATATAGGGACTTCGTCCCATTTGCCATTTTTGACAAATTGGAGCTTGGGGAGAGGCGATTTTTGATATATTTTCAAGAAAAACTTGAGGTAAGTCACTTGTGATCATTTTTACTCCATAATATTGAATTATCATCGAGTAATCCGACTAGATTTCATGATTTTGAGGTGTAAATCAAAGATTGAAACTTAGAAATTTGGAAATAAGATTTGTAGATTTGAGGGTCGAGTTGAGGTCGGATTTTGGTAAAATTGGTATGGGTAGACTCGTGGTTGGATGGGCTTTCGGATTTTCTAACTTTTGTCGGGTTCCGAGACGAGGGCCCCACAGGCAAATTTTGAGCCAATTTCGGGTTTTGGTCTAATTTTGAAGCTTTTCTTGTGGAATTCATTCCATTAGCGTATATTGATGGTATTATACTGATTGTCAATAGATTTGGAGCATTTGGAGGCCGAGTCCAGAGGCTAAAGCATTACGGGGTAGAGATTTGACCAGTTTGAGGTAAGTAACGATTGTAAATCTAGTCCTGAAGGTATGAAACCCCGGATTTCATATCATTTTACTACTTTGAGGTGACGCACATGCTAGGTGACAGGCGTATGGGTGTGTACTGTTGGGGATCGTGACTTGGTCCGTCCCGTAGCAACTGTAAAGTTGCATACTTTGTTGAAACTATATGATACTTATATGTTTTAGAAAGAGTTTCTGTAAATTGGGCTGAATGCCATGTTTAGGCCTTGTGCCAGTGTTGTTTGGACCCTTAGGGGCCTTTTCTTACTATTCTCTCATTGTTTTCGATTGAAATCTATACTCAGTCATGTTTATACTTGTTTATTGCATAACTCAGTTTTATGACTCTATTTTGATGCATATAAATAGAGTCAAACGTAAACAACCCTGGCGATAAACAAGTATAAACATGACTGAGTATAGATTTCAATCGAAAACAGTGAGAGACTAGTAAGAAAAGGCCCCTAAGGGTCCAAACAACACTGGCACAAGGCCTAAACATGGCATTCAACCCAATTTACAGAAACTCTTTCTAAAACATATAAGTATCACATAGTTTCAACAAAATATGCAACTTTACAGTTGCTACAGGACGGACAAAGTTACAAATCCCCAATGGTGCACGCCCACACGCCCGTCACCTAGCATGTGCGTCACCTCAAAGTAGTAAAATGATACGAAATCCGGGGTTTCATACCCTCAGGACTAGATTTGCAATCGTTACTTACCTCAAACCGGTCAAATTTCTACCCCGTAATGCTCTAGCCTCTGCACTCGGCCTCCAAATGCTCCAAATCTATTCACAATCAGTATAATACCATCAATATACGCTAATAGAATGAATTCCACAAGAAAAGCTTCAAAATTAGACCAAAACCTAAAATGGGCTCAAACTTCGCCTGTGGGGCCCACGTCTCGGAATCCGACAAAAGTTATAAAATCCGAAAGCCCATCCAACCACGAGTCTACCCATACCAATTTTACCAAAATCCGACCTCAACTCGACCCTCAAATCTACAAATCTTATTTCCAAATTTCTAAGTTTCAATCTCTGATTTACACCTCAAAATCATGAAATCTAGTCGGATTACTGGATGATAATTCAATATTATGGAGTAAAAATGATCACAAGTGACTTACCTCAAGTTTTCCTTGAAACTATATCAAAAATCGCCTCTCCCCAAGCTCCAATTTGTCAAAAATGGCAAATGGGACGAAGTCCCTGTTTTTATAATTCTGCCCACACATCCTCGGTTCTGCCTCGATCTTGGCCTTCGATCGAGGTCCTCGATCCTGGTCCTCGGTCTGGAGCTCAATCTGGGCTTCGATCGTGGCCCTTGACTCTGGGCTCGATCATGGACCTCGATCTTGGCCCTCGATCTGGGATTCGATCGTCGCCCTCGACCCTGAGCTCGATCTGGGCTTCGATCGTAGCCCTCGACCCTGAGCTCGATCTGGGCTCGATTTCTGGGCAGAAGAAATTTCCAACAGAAGGAAATTGCAGCAGCTGTTCTAGTTCAAACAGCATTGGCGTAAGGCCCGAACATGGCATTTAGCCCAATTTACTGAAATTCTTTCTAAAACGCCCACACGCCCGTCACCTAGCATGTGCCTCACCTCAAAATAGTAGAATGATACGAAATTCGGGGTTTCATACCCTCAGGACTAGATTTACAATCGTTACTTACCTCAAATCGGTCAAATCTCTACCCCGCAATGCTCTTGCCGCTGGACTCGGCCTCCAAATGATCCAAATCTATTCACAATCAGTATAAAACCATCAATATACGCTAATGGAATGTATTCCACAAGAAAAGCTTCAAAATTAGACCAAAACCCGAAATTGGCTCAAAATTCTCCTGTGGGCCCCATATCTCGGAATCCGACAAAAGTTACAAAATCCGAAAGCCCATCCAACCACGAGTCTACCCATACCAATTTTACCAAAATCCGACCTAAACTCGACCCTCAAATCTACAAATCTTATTTCCAAATTTCTAAGTTTCAATCTTTGTTTTACACCGCAAAATCATGAAATCTAGTCGGATTACTCGATGATAATTCAATATTATGGAGTAGAAATGATCACAAGGGACTTACCTCAAGTTTTCCTTGAAAATATATCAAAAATCGCCTCTCCCCAAGCTCCAATTTGTCAAAAATGGCAAATGGGACGAAGTCCCTGTTTTTATAATTCTGCCCACACATCCTCGGTTCTGCCTCGATCTTGGCCTTCGATCGAGGTCCTCGATCCTGGTCCTCGGTCCGGAGCTCAATCTGGGCTTCGATCGTGGCCCTCGACTCTGGGCTCGATCATGGACCTCGATCTTGGCCCTCGATCTGGGATTCGATCGTCGCCCTCGACCCTGAGCTCGATCTGGGCTTTGATCGTAGCCCTCGACCCTGAGCTCGATCTGGGCTCAATTTCTGGGCAGAAGAAATTTCCAACAGAAGGAAATTGCAGCAGCTGTTCTAGTTTAATTTTTGATCCTTTAACCATCCGAAACTCACCCGAGGCCCTCGGGACCTCAATCAAATATACCAACAAGTCCTAAAACATCATACGAACTTAGTTTAATCCTCAAATCACTTCAAACAATGCTAAAACCATGAATTACACCCTAATTCAAGCCTAATGAATGTTGAAATTTCTAATTTCTATAAACAACTTCGGAACCTATCAAATCACGTCTGATTGACCTCAAATTTTGCACACAAGTCCTAAATGACATAACAGAGGCATTCCAATTTTCAGAATCGGATTCCGACCCCGATATCAAAAAGTCAACCCCCTGGTCAAACTTCTCAAAAATAAAACTTTCGGCATTTCAAGCCTAATTCCTCTACGGACTTCCAAATAATATTCTGGACATTCTCCTAAGCCCAAAATCACCATATAGAGCTATTGGAATCATCAAAATTCAAATCTGAGGTCGTTTACATATAGGCCCATATCCGATCCACTTTTCTAACTTAAAATTTTCAATTATGAGACTAAGTGTCTCATTTCACCCCGAGTTCCTTCCGGACTCGAACCAACTAACCCGATATAACATAATATAGCCGAATAACACAAAAAAGAAGTAGGAATGGGGAAAACAGGGTTATAACTCTCGAAACGACCGGCCGGGTCGTTACATTATCCCCAAAAGAATAGTAAGTATGTTGATAAACCTAGAATGCAAACTTATTATTATAATTGCCCTACTCCTCAAGATGTGTTAATAGAAGAACGAGATTGGAATCAGACTAATACGTCTTATAGTGGTTCCAAAATTTATGAATGGAATCTTGATGATTTAACTGATAGACAATTGACTATTCTTGTGCATAGAATGCTTATGTATGCAACTATCTGTAAAACTGTAAAAAATATAGATAGAACTATTTGCAAAATGATTATTGCAGGTTTTACTGGCCAGCTTCGTGGCTAGTGGGATAATTATTTGACTACTGAAGAAAAGGCGATGATTATTAATGTAATAGCCACTGACGAAGGAGTTGATAACTTAGGCATGGCTCTAGTGAAAAATAGAGAAGATGCTGTTTACACCCTTGTTCTTACCATATTAGAACATTTCGATGATCGATTTACCAATCAGAACGAGACTGTCTGTACTCTGCTAAATGGCCTTAGATGTAGGACCTTAAGCGAGTTTAGATGGTATAAAGATACTTTTATGAGTAGAGTAATGGAATTACCCGAAAATAAGTATGAACATTGGAAAGCTAAGTTTATAGATGGCCTTCCCTCCTTATTTGCTGAAAGAGTAAGAAAAACTCTAAGGGGTAGTTACGGGAAAATTCCGTACAAAGATTATACCTATGGAAAATTGATAGGAGTATGCACACAAGAAGGATTAAACTTGTGTAATGAGTTAAAATTGTCCAGACAGCTTGAGATAGATAAGCTTAAGGAAAAATCACAATTAGGAGACTTTTGCACCCAGTTCGGTTTACCCGAGACTTCTGCTCATAGCAAGAAAAAGAAAAATAGGTATCATAGATATCCTAACCCAGACAGTCCTTATAAGAAAAAGAGATCGAGATATAGATCCAAAGAAGAGTGTGATGCTAGGAAAGCTCATCGCAAGTCTACTAGATTTATGAAAAATAGGTCTAAGCGAGATCTTATATTAAGTGTTATAAATGTGGGAA
The DNA here is from genome assembly GCF_000715075.1 of Nicotiana tabacum. Lineage (NCBI taxonomy): Eukaryota > Viridiplantae > Streptophyta > Magnoliopsida > Solanales > Solanaceae > Nicotiana > Nicotiana tabacum. Next base: position 141,797,964 of record NC_134096.1, on the reverse strand, counting down.
ATTTGGCCATATAGCTCCAAATTGTAAGCTTCAAAAGCTGAAAACCTTAGAACTAGACGATGAGTTACGTGATAAGGTTTATGGTTTGTTATACACTTCTGGATCAGAATCTGATTATAATTCTGAGTTAGAATCTGAAGCTGAAGTCGATTTACTTGATTTATCTGATAGTGATAAAAATATTGATAATACTTGTACAGCTTGCAAAGGTAATACATGTACTTGTGATGATGATGAATTTTATAAATTACAATCTCAATTTTAAGATTTGAACATGAAAACTATTACATCTGATAATGTAATAGAACTTTTAAAAGAAGTTACTAATGATAAACTTCGTGAAAAAATTATAAATTTGGTTTCAAGTTCAAGTTATAGTTCTTCAAAACCTTTTGAAAAACAAAAGAACGAATTTGAATATTCTGCGCCTTATTCTTTGTCAGAAATTAATAACCGACTTAATAATAAAATTACACCAACCAAAGATGCTTCTTTCGATGATTTGAAGGTTGAAATTGAAAGTTTAAAAAGGGAGATTAAATCTCTTAAACAAAATCAAATGATTTGTGATCACAGGATTACTCAGATAGAGAAAAATAATTCCGTAACTGAGTTTTCTAATGATAAAAACAAAGGTATTTCTGAAAATGATATTGAGGAAGAGCCTATTAGACTTGATTCTAAACATGATATGTTTTTTGCAATGATACAAATTGTTACTGCCCATAAATGGTATATCAAATGTACTATTCTAATTGATTATAGTTTTTCTATTACAAATATTGCTATGATTGATAGTGGAGCTGATGTTAGCTGCATTCACGAAGGTTTAGTACCTACTAAATATTTTCAAAAAATTACTCATATGGTTAAATCTGCATCAGGACATGCTTTAGATATAAAGTATAAATTGCCTAATATGGGTATTTGTCAGAATAAAGTCTGCATTCCTTACTTCTTTTTATTGGTTAAAAATGAGTTATACCCTCCAATTATACTTGGAATACCTTTTATTAACGATATTTATCCTTTTACTAGCATAGACTCAAAAGGATAGAAAGATAAGTTATATTTTTGTTACAGATCCCGTAACTAGAGATATAAATGCTTTAATTTATATGAAGCAAAGACATATTGATTCGTTACAGTTAGAATTATTTAGTATGAATATATTTGACACTTTAAAATCCACTAAAGTACAGGAAAAGATTAAATTGATTTCCGAATAAATTGCTATTGATATTTGTGCTGAGCATCCTAGTGCTTTTTGGAATCGAAAAAAAAGTATATTGTCACTCTTCCATATGAAGATAATTTCTCTGAGGATGATATTCCTACTAAATTCTCAGCCTTGTCAGATTAACGCTGAATTGGTAGAATTCTGCAAAAAGAGATTGATAATTTGTTACAAAAGGGTTTGATAAAACCCTCAAAATCTCCTCGGTCTTGCACAGCTTTTTATGTTAATAATGCTGCTGAAAAGGAACGTGGTATTCCTAGATTGGTTATTAATTATAAACCTTTAAATAAGTATTTAAAATGGATAAGGTATCCCATTTCCAATAAAAAGGATTTATTATCAAGATTATATGATGCCAATATATTTTCAAAGTTTGATTTAAAATCTGGTTATTGGCAGATTCAATTATTTAAAGAGCATACTTATAGAACTGCTTTTAATGTTCCATTCGGGCAATATGAATGGAATGTTATGCCTTTTGGTTTAAAGAATGCCCCTTCTGAATTTCAAAAAATCATGAATGATATATTTAATCCTTACCTGGATTTCATCATTGTTTATATTGATGACATTTTGATATTCTCTAAAACATTTGAAATGCATAATAAGCATCTATATATCTTTAAAAAGATTTTTATACAAAATGGTTTAGTTATTTCAAAACCAAAAATGAGTTTATTTCAAACAAATGTTCGATTTTTAGGACATAATATTTGTCAAGAAAAAATTACTCCTATACAAAGATCGATTGATTTTGCATCAAAATTTCCTGATGTTATTACTAACAGAACTCAATTACAGAGATTTTTGGGAAGTTTATATTATATATCCCCTTTTTATAACAATTTATCTCGGGATTTGGCCCCTTTATACGACAGACTAAAGAAGGATCATAAAAAATCTTGGACTGATAGTCATACTGCTTTGGTTAAAAATATTAAACAACGGGTTAAGTCTTTACCTTGTTTAACTCTTGTTAATCCAGCTTGGCAAAAACTTATTGAGACAGATGCGTCTAATATTGGCTATGGTGGGATTTTAAAACAAGTTAATCCCTACAATAATTGTGAATATTTGATAAGATTTTATTCTGGAAAGTGGACTGAAGCTCAGAAAAAATATGCTACTGTGGCCCATGAAATGTTGACTATTGTCAAATGTGTTCTAAAATTTCAGGATGATTTATACAATCAAAAGTTTTTGATAAAAACTGATACTCAATCTGTCAAATATATGTTTAACAAAGATTTTAAACATGATACTTCGAAATTAATATTTGCAAGGTGGCAGGCTCAATTAGCTCCTTTTGACTTTGAAATTCAGTATAAAAAGAGAATTGATAATTCTCTTCCTGATTTCTTATCCCGTGAATATTGAAATTAATCATGAATTTCTATAAAACTTTTCTAAATGAAAAAACGTTAATCACTATTTTGAAAGTGGTTAAGTTATATAGAGACTTACCAAACCTTATAATTGAAAACATTATTGATAATATTGTCAAAAATGAATATATGGAAGACTATTATTTATCTGAAGAAATTAGTGATAATATGGAAGACTATTATTTATCTGAATAAAATGAATTGTTAGATTTGCAGCATGGACGCTTCGTGGGCCAGAGGTAGAGGAAGAGGCAGAGGGGGAAGATCATCCCCAGGAAAATCATATTCTCAAGGATCGTCATACGGATCCTCGTCAAACTCCCCAGTAATACATTGGAAAGAAAGAGTTTAGTTAATAAGAAGATATCCCTCAAAGGCGAATCTTCATCCACACCTTCTATTCATTTGGAAGATATTCCAGAAGACAGCCCGTTATACGGTCATTTGCAGGTTGGCTGCTCAAAAGCAAAGTGATACGTTTGCTTCAATTGCCAAAGAGGACACTGATGATATAAAGTTCTATGAAAAATTGTCTAAAAAAGAAATGATATTTCTTTTAGAAAATTTTGAGATATAGAGAAAAGATGAACCCTGGAAGATATTCCAAAGGTATTTAATTAATGGATTATATTATCCGGGTGAGTCATACAAAACCCGTTCTTATTATGAGAATATTCTCACCAGCACATGTAGTGCATAATTTCAGCACTTTTCCGGTTATAGCACGGATGAGAATGTTTATAACTTCTCAAAAATTATTATTAAACAGATTATATCTGTTGAAGATTGGGGGATTTCCACAATGAAAGAAAGGCAGTGTCACGACCCAAAAATCCTACTAGTCGTGATGGCACCTAACCCAACCCGCTAGGTAAGCCAACTTTTGATTATCCAATTTCAATAACAATTATTAAAGTAATTTAAGTGAATAAACATCTTAATCTTATACATCCCCCAAGAACTAGTAGTACAAATCATGAGCTTCTAAGAATAGAGTATACAAAGAGGAAATGAAATAAATATATAGTCTGTTTGAATAATACATAAACAGAGCTTTTATAAATCTAAGGCTACCCTGAACAAAAGGCAGCTACAACAGGTACGCAGGTACATCTTCAAGTCCCGCAACCATCGAGCACAGCAACAACAGCAGCCAACATCTGCACGCAATGAGCAGAAGTGTAGTATCAATAAAGCGACCCCATATACTGAGTAAGTAACAAACCTAGCCGTAGGTTAAAAGTAGTGACGAGCTTCCACCAAGGTCGGGTCCAAAAACAATAGTCCACAACAATCCATTACAACATAAAGCTAATAATACCAGAAGTAACTCAGGGATAAAATACCCAGCCAGATCATGATTTCAAAAATAGTAGTTCTTCCTTTCAAATACCTCAGTGAAAACCCAAATCGTTTGCCGAAGTTTCCAATAATATAAATAGTTTGAAAACAATAAATTTCTCTAAAAATATTCTCAATAATAAATAATATATTTCATTTTCCTTCCGGATAACCCGTGTAAAACAAATGCATCACTATGCCCATCTGTCAAAACAATGTGTGAGAAATCATGAATGATATAATGCAGTACAACACGAGGAAATACATCTCTATGCATGTATATCATGTGTGCATGCCAATGCAATGCAACTCATTGATAAAATCATAAACAGCGCCTCGGGATGAACATCACTCATATACAGCCCCTCGGGCAAAACCTCACAGTCACTCGTGCCACTCGGGCATACCTCACAATCACTCTTGCCACTCGGGCATACTTCACAATCACCCATGCCTCCCAGTCACTCAGCACTCGGCACTCGGCACTCGCACTGAGTAGGTACTTGCGCTCACTGGGGGTGTGTACAGTCTCCAGAGGGGCTCCTTCAGCCCAAGCACTATAATCTGTACGGACAACTCACGTGCTATAATAATAAAGTATGCTGCAGGCGGGCAGCCCCGATCCACACTCATCCTCACAAATCAAGCCCTCGGCCTCACTCAGTCATAAATATGCTGCAAGCGGACAGCCCCGATCCACACTCATCCTCACAAATCAGGCCCTCGGTCTCACTCAGTCATAAACCTCTCAAGCCACTCGGGCATTTCAGTAAAACAGGGAATTCGGCCCAAAACATTTATATGCATCAAAATAGAGTCATAAAACTGAGTTATGATATGTAATTAAATGAATATGACTGAGTATGAATTTTCTATTTAACACAATAATTCACAGCAATGTGACCTCTGTGGGTCCCAATAATACTAGCACATAGCCTCAACATGATTTTTAATATGCTTTTCAGCTCAATTTCTTTAACTCATAAAACCACATGAAAAATGCCAAGATCATTTAACTACAAAATTCTACAGAAACAATTATGTCATAATTTCTGTAGTGCACGCCCATGCGCCCATCACCTAGCATGTGCGTCACCTCCCAACAATTCACAAAATACATATATTCAGGGTTCATACCCTCAACTCCAAGATTGGAAGAGTTACTTACCTCGAACAAGCCAAATCCAATGTCGAGCAAGCTAAGCAATGCTCCAAAAATTCCACTCTGCGTGTATCAACTTCCAAACAGCTCGAATCTAGTCACAATTAATTTGATTTAGCCCACAAATTTTATAGGAATTAATTCCATATCAAAATACTAATATTTCAACAAAATCTGAAATTACGCCCCAAAAATCACCCGTGGTGCCCACTTCTCGGAATCCGACGAAAGTCACAAAATATTAACACCCATTTAACCATGCGTTCAACCATATAAATTTTACTCAAATCCAACATCAACTCGACCCTCATATCTCCAAATTAAACCAAGAGGGTTTTCACAAATTTTTCCAACTTAATTAACCAATTAAATGCTAAAAACAATCATGGATTCGGGTAATTTAACCAATATTGAGTTAAGAACACTTACCCCGTTGTTTCTTCTGAAAATTTCCCAAATTTTCCTCAATCCAAGCTCCAAATCTGTAACGACCCGGCCAGTCATTACAGCTCGAGCTGGAGCTGCTGCTTCTGCTATTTCCGCACCTGCGGAAGAAAGGGCCGCAGGTGCGAGACCGCTGGTGCGTGTGGGGAGTGCGCATGTGCGGGCGATGCTGGGCCGAAGCTGGGAATGCAGGTGCGAAGAATTGGCCGTATCTGCGAGCCCGCAGGTGGGAAGACTTGAGCACATATGAGAAGTTTGGACTGGTTTCACAGATGCGCTCCTGGGACCGCAGATGCGAGTCCGCAGGTGTGAGGAAGGGGTTCGCAGATGCGGAATCTATGTGATTAAGTTCGTTGCACAGGTGCGCACCAGTGTCCGCAGATGCCGAAGCGCGGGTGCGAGAAAATGGCCGCAGGTGCGAGAAACCTGGGCATAAACTATAAATAGAATCCTTCGTGAATTTGGTTCATTTCTACCATTTCTATTCAGCTTTTGGAGCTTTTGGGAGAGATTTGAATAGGGAAACAAGGGGGTTTCATTGAGGTAAGTTACTTGAGCCCTAATACTTGTATATATGGTGATTTTCCGTTATTTAATCATGGTAATTAGTGAAAATGAGGGGTTAGGGCTTGGAAATTTTGGAAAAGTAATTTAAGGATTTGAAGGACCAAACGTTGTCGGATTTTGATGAATTTGGTATGGTTAAACTCGTGAGTGAATGAGCTTTCTAGTTTTGTAAATTTTGTCAGATTTCGAGACATGGGCCCCACAGGCGATTTTTTTAGCCAATTTCGGGTTTTGGTCTAGTTTTGTAGTTTTTCTTGTGGAATTCATTCCATTAGCGTATATTGATGCTATTGTTCTGATTGTGAATAGAACCGGAGCATTTGGAGGCCGAGTCTAGAGGCAAGATCATTCCGGGTTAGAGATTTGACCGGTTTGAGGTAGGTAACGATTGTAAATCTAGTACTAAGGGTATGAAACCCCGGATTTTGTATCATTCTACTATTTTGAAGTGACACACATGCTAGGTGACGAGCGTGTGGGCGTGCACCATTGGGAATTTGTGACTTGGTCCGTCCCGTAGAAACTGTAAAGTTGCATACTTTGTTGAAACCACTTGATACTTATATCTTTTAGAAAGAATTTCTGTAAATTGGGCTGAATGCCATGTTTGGGCCTTGCGCCAATGCTGTTTCGACCCTTAGGGGCTGTTTCTTACCATCCTCTCACTATTTTTGAATGAAAATCTATACTCAGTCATGTTTATACTTGCTTACCGCATAACTCAGTTTTATGACTCTATTTTGATGCATATAAATATTTTGGGCCGAATGCCCTGTTTTACTGAAATGTTCGAGTGGCTCGATTTGTGAGGATGAGTTTGGATCAGGGCTGCCCGCATGCAGCATCCTTTATGAATGAGTGAGGCCGAGGGCCTGATTTGTGAGGATGAGTGTGGATCGGGCCTGCCCACCTGCAGCATACTTTATTATTATCGCACGTGAGTTGTCCGTGCAGATTATAGTGCTTGGGCTGAAGGAGCCCCTCCAGAGTCTGTACACACCCCAGTGAGCGCAGGTACCTAATGAGTGCGAGTGCCGAGTGCTGAGTGACTGGGAGGCATGAGTGATTGTGAGGTTTGCCCGAGTGGCAAGAGTGATTGTGAGGTATGCCCGAGTGGCACGAGTGATTATGAGGTTTGCCCGAGGAGCTGTATATGAGTGATGGTTTGCCCGAGGGGCTGTTTATGATTTCATCATTTTTGCTCACCTTTGCATTGAGCCTTCATTTGAAAAACTGTTGGAAAAATGTCTTTAAAATGATTTTTACTGGAACTGGGTTTAAACGAGATGTTTGATTCAAATCCTGATTTTTAAGAGCTTGTGGTATTTTACTGAGATTTCCTGATATGAACGTTATATGCTTTATTGCTCGTCACTACTGCTCAGTCTTTATTTATTGTTGTTACTTACTGAGTTGGCGTAGTCACATTACTCCCTGCACCTTGTGTGCAGATTCAGGTGTAGCTGGGCACGGTAGCGGTTATTGAGCGTTCTGGTTGCAGATTTTTCCGAGGATAGCAAGGTAGCTGCCTGGCGATCGCAGCCCTGCTCTTCTCCTCTTATCTTCCTCTAGTTGTATTTAGCTATTTTCCAGGCTGAGTTAGCCTTGATATTTTTAGACAGATTGTAGTAGATGCTCATGACTAGTGACACCCCGATGTCGGAATTTTCTTTTCTGCACTTCTATTCTTCTTTGATTTGAACTCTTTAAATGGAGGTTTTATGTTAAATAACCTTGGAATTATCTAAAAAATGAAAATATTGGTTTGTTTTGGAAATGAGTCGGCTTGCCTAGTTCCATGATAGGCGCCATCACGACAGGGGTTAGTTTTGGGTCGTGATAGATTGATATCAGAGCCTAGGTTACATAGGTCTCACGAGTCATGAGCGGGTTTAGTAGAGTCTTGCGGATCGGTACGGAGAGGTGATGCTAGGGATATGACTATTGGTGATGACGAGGTTCTGAGAATGTAGGGACGGATATGTGTGCCTAATATAGATGGGCTTCGAGAGCTGATTCTTGAGGAAACCCACAGCTCGCGGTATTCCATCCATCTGGGTGCTGCGAAGATGTACCAGGATTTGAGGCAGCACTATTGGTGGAGGCGGATGAAGAAGGATATAGTTGGGTTTGTGGCTCGATATCTAAGATATCAGCAGTTTAGGTATGAGCATCAGAGACCGGGTGACTTGCTTCAGAGGTTAGAGATCCCAGAGTGCAAGTGGTAGCGGATCACTATGGACTTTGTAGCTGGGCTCCCACGGACTTCGAGGAAGTTCGATGCTATTTGGGTTATTGTGGATCGGCTGACCAAGTCCGCGCACTTCATTCCAGTTGGTACTACTTACTCTTCAGAGCGGTTGGCTAAAATTTACATCCGAGAGATAGTTTGCCTGTATGGTGTCCCAGTTTCCATCATTTCAGATAGGGGTACTCAGTTCACATCGCAGTTTTGGAGGGCCGTGCAGCGAGAGTTGGGCACTCAGGTTGAGTTAAGCACAACTTTTCAGCCTCAGACGGACGGGCAGTCCGAGCGCACTATTCAGATATTTGAGGACATGTTGCGCGCTTGTGTCATTGACTTTGGGGGTTCATGGGACCAGTTTCTGCCACTCGCGGAGTTTGCATATAACAACAGTTATCAGTCGAGTATTCAGATGGCTCCGTACGAGGCTTTGTATGGGAGGAGGTGTAGATCTCCGGTTGGATGGTTTGAGCTGGGTGAGGCTAGGCTCTTATGTATAGACTTGGTTTAGGACGCATTAGATAAGGTGAAATTGATTCAGGAGCGGCTTCGCACGGTGCGGTCCAGGCAGAAGTGCTACGCGGATAGGAAGGTCCGTGATGTTTCTTTTATGGTTGGGGAGAAGGTTTTGCTGAAGGTATCACCCGTGAAGGGTGTTATGAGGTTTGGGAAGAGGGGCAAGTTGAGCCCCCGGTTCATTGGGTCTTTTGAGGTGCTTCAGAGGACTGGAGAGGTAGCTTATAAGCTTGCCTTGCCACCCAGCTTGTCGAGTGTGCATCCAGTGTTTCATGTTTCCATGCTCCGGAAGTATATTGGAGATCCGTCCCATGTTTTGGTTTTCAACACGGTTCAGTTGGAGGGTGATATGACTTATGATGTGGAGCCGGTGGCTATTTTGGATCGGCAGGTTCGAAGGTTGAGGTCAAAGGATATAGCTTCAGTAAAGGTGCAATGGAGAGGTCAGCCTGTAGAGGAGGCCACCTAAGAGACCGAGCGGGAGATGCGGAGCAGATATCCACGCCTATTCGAGATTCCAGGTATGTTTCTAGACCCATTCGAGGACGAACGAATGTTTAAGAGGGGGAGGATGTAACGACCCGGTCGGTCGTTTCGAGAGTTATAACCTCGTTTTCCCCATTTCTACTTCTTTTTGTGTTATTCAACTATATTATGTTATATCGGGTTAGTTGGTCCGGGTCCGGAAGGAACTCGGAGTGAAATGAGACACTTAGTCTCATAATTGAAAATTTTAAGTTAGAAAAGTGGACCAGATATGGACCTATGCGTAAACGACCTCGGATTTGAATTTTGATGATTCCAATATCTCCGTATGGTGATTTTGGGCTTAGGAGCGTGTCCGGAATATTATTTGGAAATCCGTAGAGGAATTTGGCTTGAAATGCCAAAAGTTTTAATTTTTGAGAAGTTTGACCGGGGGGTTGAGTTTTTGATATCGCGGTCGGAATGGAATTCTGAAAGTTTGGACTGGTTTCGCAGATGCGCACTGGGACGGTAGATGCGAGTCCGCAGGTGCGAGGAAGGGGGCCGCAGATGCGGAATCTGTGTGATAAAGTGAGTTGCGCATGTGCGCACCAGTGTCCGCAGATGCGGAAGCGCGGGTGCGAGAAAATGGCCTTAGGTGCGAAAAACCTAGGCAGAAACCATAAATAGAACCCTTCGTGAATTTGGTTCATTTCCACCAATTCTATTCAGTGTTTGGAGCTTTTGGAAGAGATTTGAAGAGGGAATCAAGGGGGTTTTATTGAGGTAAGTTACTTGAGCCCTAATACTTGTATATATGGTGATTTTTCGTTGTTTAATCATGGTAATTAGTGAAAATGAGAGGTTAGGGCTTGGAAATTTTGGAAAAGTAATTTAAGGATTTGAAGGACCAAACGATGTCGGATTTTGATGAATTTGATATGGTTAGACTCGTGAGTGAATGAGCTTTCTAGTTTTGTGAATTTTGTCGAATTTCGAGATGTGGGCCCCACAGGCAATATTTGAGCCAATTTCGGGTTTTGGTTTAATTTTGTAGTTTTTCTTGTGGAATTCATTCCATTAGCATATATTGATGGTATTGTACTAATTGTGAATTGATTCGGAGCATTTGGTGGCCGAGTCCAGAGGCAAGATCATTGCGGGTTAGAGATTTGACCGGTTTGAGGTAAGTAACGATTGTAAATCTAGTACTGAGGGTATGAAACCCCTGATTTCGTATCATTCTACTATTTTAAAGTGACGCACATGCTGGGTGACGGGCGTGTGGGCGTGCACCGTTGGGGATTTGTGACTTGGTCCATCCCATAGCAACTGTAAAGTTGCATACTTTGTTTGAAACCATTTGATATTTATGTTTTAGAAAGAATTTCTGTAAATTGGGTTGAATGCCATGTTTGGGCCTTGCGCCAATGCTGTTTGGACCCTTAGGAGCTGTTTCTTACCATCCTCTCACTGTTTTTGAATAAAAATCTATACTCAGTCATGTTTATACTTGTTTACTGCATAACTCAATTTTATGACTCTATTTTGATGCATATAAATGTTTGGGCCGAATGCCCTGTTTTACTGAAACGCCCGAGTGGCTTGATTTGTAAGGATGATTGTGGATCGGGGTTGCCAGCCTGCAGCATACTTTATGACTGAGTGAGGCCGAGGGCCTAAATTATGAGGATGAGTGTGGATCGGGACTGCCCGCCTGCAGCATACTTTATTATTATCGCACGTGAGTTATCCGTGCAGATTATAGCGCTTTGGCTGAAGGAGCCCCTACAGAGTCTGTACACACCCCAAGTGAGCGCAGGTACCTACTGAGTGCGAGTGCTGAGTGACTGGGAGGCATGAGTGATTGTGAGGTATGCCCGAGTGGCAAGAGTGATTGTGAGGTATGCCCGAATGGCACGAGTGACTGTGAGATTTGCCCAAGGGGCTGTTTATGATTTCATCATTTTTTCTCACCTTTGCATTGAGCCTTCGTTTGAAAAACTGTTGGAAAAATGTCTTTAAAATGATTTTTACTGGAATTGGGTTTAAACGAGATGTTTGATTCAAATCCTGATTTTTAAGAGCATGTGGTATTTTACTGAAATTTCCTGATATGAACGTTATATACTTTATTGCTCGTCACTACTGCTCAGTCTTTATTTATTGTTGTTACTTACTGAGTTGGCGTACTCACGTTACTCCCTGCACCTTGTGTGCAGATTCAGGTGTAGCTGGGCACGGTAGTGGTTATTGAACGTTCTGGTTGCAGATTTTCCCGAGGATAGATGAGTAGCTGCCTGGCGATCGCAGCCCTGCTCTTCTCCCTCTTATCTTCCTCTAGTTGTATTTAGCTATTTTCCAGGCTGAGTTAGCCTTAATATTGTTATACAGATTGTAGTAGATGCTCATGAATAGTGACACCCCGATGTTGGGCTTTACTTTTCCGCACTTCTGTTCTTCTTTGATTTGAACTCTTTAAATGGAGGTTTTATGTTAAATAACCTTGGAATTATCTAAAAAGTGAAAATATTGGTTTGTTTTGGAAATGAGTCGGCTTGCCTAGTTCCACGATAGGTGCCATCACGACAGGGGTTAGTTTTGGGTCGTGACAAAATCGTTAAAAATGGAAAATGGGACGAAGTCCCATTTTCTGAACTTAAACTTTCTGTCCAGACCTCTCTTCTTCGCGAACGCGAAGCACAAAATGTGCTTCCCAACATTTTCTTTTCGCGAACGCGAGACACTGCTCGCGAACGCGATGCTTAACAGAGCTCTTCTTCGCGAATGCGAGCTCCCCTTCGCGAACGCAAAGGCAAAACCAATGCCCACTATGTTTTCCCTTCGCGAACGCGATACCCCATACGCGAACGCGATACACAATCCAGCTTCTCTTCACGAACGCGAGACCCCCTCGCGAACGCGAAGAGTAAATCCTGCCTGCCACAAATTCCTCTTCGTGAACGCGAGGGCCCACTCGCGAACAGAAAGAGAAATCCGAAAAATGTAGCAACAGATATCAGCAATCTCACCAAGGCCAAAAATGATCCGTTAACCATCCAAAATTCACTCGAGCCCCTCGGGACCTCAACTAAATATATCAACAAGTCCTAAAATATCATACGGACTTAGTTGAACCCTCAAATCACCTCAAACAACGCTAAAACCATGAATTACACCCCGATTCAAGCCTAATGAACTTTGAAATTTCTAGTTTCTACAACTTGCGCCGAAACACATCAAATCACGTCTGATTGACCTCAAATTTTGCACACAAGTCATAAATGATATAACAGAGCTATTCTAATTTCCAGAATCGGATTCCGACCTCGATATCAAAAAGTCAACTCCCCGGTCAAACTTCCCAAAAATTCAACTTTCGGCATTTAAAGCCTAATTCCACTACAGACCTCCAAATAATTTTCCGGACACGCTCCTAATTCCAAAATTACCATACGGAGCTTTTGGAATTATTAGAATTAAATTCCGAGGTCGTTTACACATAAGTCGACATCCGGTCACTATTTTAACTTAAGCTTTAAACCTTGGAACTAAGTGTTCCAATTCATTCCAAAACCTCACCAGACCCGAACCAATTACCCCGGCAATTCACACAATAACTGTAAAGTATAATTTGAGCAGTAAAGGGGGAAGCGGGGTTGTAATACTCAAAACAATCGGCCGGGTCATTACATTCTCCCCCACTTAAACATACGTTCGTCCTCGAACGTGCCAAGAGTTGCTTCCAATCCATCAAATCACTGTTCCATCTTACCACACACGTACCCGGGGTTGAACCCACGTCATCCTATTCCATATGAGCTGGAAAACACAATATAACTAAAATCATTGATTTAACTTTAGCCCATAAACCTTGGAATTTAATTTCCGACCTTTAGAATTTCTTTCAAGACACGAATCTTACATTTACACCCTGTATGAGTCTGAACAAGTTGTATCAAGCCATAACCATAACCATAACCACAGACACAATCACCTAACATATTACACAACTCGCATGCTCATAGCACCATTCCTGACCATAGTGACTACTCCAAAACCAACCAAATACTAGTATTAAACACATATCGAACCAAACCTCATCCCAAAATCTTCGTAAACTGTTGATAGTAAAAGAAACACGCGAAATTTCATGACTACTTACCAGATCAACAAGTCACGGAGCTCTCTTGTCCCAACCAGAACCATAATCAATTTTTGAGCCGACTTTCAATATTATACTCCCGAATATACCGAATCAACCCTGATAGTACCCATTCCAGGTCCAATGACCTTATATTACTAAACATAACTGTTCCACAGATATACCGCACCAATATAACTCAGAGCCACAACTCGTGCCATCCGTGCACCAATATGCAACTATTCAAATGTACCTAGTCATGGAAAATGACTCAAATGAGAGAACTGCCTCGCTAGATTAACAAGTACCGCCACAACGAAATGCTGAAAATTCATCATTCACCGTAGAACCATCACCCGATCCTAACACAAGGTTCATACCTTAACATAACTCCTCTGCAATGCGTGACCCCATCCAAACGTTGGTCCATAATATGTACCTCGAGCCACCCCGCTAAAAATCAATAACCACAGAGAGGCAAAGGACAAAAAAAATGCCACTCAAAACCTGAAAGAACATAACCATCACTCTATCGGTCATGCAATACCCAAATACTCATCACACTCAAATTCCGCTATAAAGCTCAAATATAACTGCACCATCTGTGCACATAACCAATGAATCACAACTCCTCGTAGCATAAAGGAATAACTCACAGATCATTTGAGAACACAAATAAGTTCAACATCAACCAAATGACATATCCCTCAATAATAGCAGTATGGAGCCAACTATTCTGGCTCGGTGTAGAATACACATCTTAATCGGGTCTACCTATGGACCCCCAGATCAACTCGGGTTACCCACAAATAGATAAAAATCCCACCAAAAATCCATAATGATTGAACCATAACATATTTCATTATTTGGCTAGCTCCGGCCACAACTTCACAGTCCACAACCATGAAACAATCTGCTCCTGGAAACTCCTAATCTCCAAATCTATTGAACACGCGAATCACCATATTTGATTCCATCTCCATTGCCCGAATGCCTACCACCTCTCTCATACACGATCATCCCACGAGAAATACTTTGAAAGTTCTTCCGTACCACTTGACAAAATTTGAATATCAGCAGTCTATCAACCATGTGAGTACCGCAATACTAATAAAACATCCGTAAGTCAAAATACAATGCGCCTTCTAAAATACGCACCCTTCTCATACACCAAGTAGTAATTGTATTCATCTAGTCATTTGGAACCACCCATGTTGTCTAAGAATTCATGACCATTCTGCCCAAACTTTGTTACCTTCCTTCAAGACTGAACTACCACCTTGTACATGTAAATCTATCTTCCGCACAACACATAACATCTATCTTGCCATCATGTGAAAAGCACACGAATCTCATTATCAACTCTAGTCACCAGCAAATTACATATCCGCTTAGTTAGAAACCTTTATCTTGCTTCCTTCCAAGAGGAAATCACAATACATAACACGTTCTCCACACCGGTAGAAACAATCAAGAATACTTTGGAATCTATTTGCACATAATCAAGCCCTTAAAACTAAATTCCTCTAACTCGACCAAGCCACGCAGGTCGCCAAGTCCAGGTGTATTGCCACAAAGCACCTATAGAAAACCCACACATCATAAGCACCCAAAGAACCGATCATATCCATTACCATATTGATCCAACCTACTACCCAGTTGTCCTATTTTTTCCGAGTCCCTTTCGAATTTGTCTTCAGATTGATACTTCTTCTTTGCTAAAATACCAAGATCTTTAACCACAACTTACCCTACAAACCTTAGCATAGAACCACAATGCCCTACGGCCCATAAGCAACAGTATTCTTCTTAAGCACCTTCAAAAATACCACAACTATAGCACTCACTCTGAGAATACCTTATGTGAATTTGAAATTGTTCTTCTTACTTTCCTTATACAATAATGTAAAATCCATAGTTTTATAGAATTTCCGCAAGTCCAAGCACCATCAAATGCAAATCTCGGATTTTATCCCTACACAAGTCCGAAAACATTCTCAATTGCTATATATAATTCTCAAACCCAGTGAAATTTTCTCGGGAGTCACCTACTTTGCTCAAATCTAATTGCACCACCCAAATAGGCCAAAAGACACGTGCTGCATTAGCACCACAACACTCAAAGAAGTAACTCTGCGTTAAAACCACATATCAAATTCATACTTCGTGCGCACTACATCATTCACCAATAACAACTCACTCATCCCGCGAATTTCATTTACTCATACGTGAAATATAATCCTTAACCAGGAATCTCCTTATTCGAGTCATCCTCGATCTCAACTTCTGCAAGTCATAGCTAACTTACAAGTATGGCTCCGACCAAAATTAAAGTTTAACACCTAACCATGAAATCAAATGGTCAATAGCAGACTCCCCCACTTGGCTCAAAGCCATAGATTAAAACATTCCATAACTCGCAATATCAATACTCTATTACTGCCATAATGCCACAGTCAGTCCAACGAAACTTCTTCCCAAGTTCATACAACGCCAACCATAAAAATACCTCAATCATCCGCTAATCTCGTATTCATCCTCTTAACACACAAGTCAACTTTCTCAACCAGATTCAGATTCAAATCTCCACCCATATACCCTGTCGGCAGAAAAGAAACTCTCCACTCACATCATAAGAAATACTCCTACGTAGATTACTCCGCAGGGGATAATCCACCTGCTTAGCCTCAATCTGGTATCTTGTTATATCTTTTCACAGTCACAATTACTATGCAATCACTTAGTCAATCTGCGTCCAAACTCATTACCCAGACATGAGAATTTAATTTACCCCAAAATTTAACAATCGTGAAAGATCCTTCAAAACATTCACACTTGGGACTATACGTCACATAGAAACGAAAATCAAGCACCCAATGACCTTTCCTTTACATTTCAAGGAAACACTTCTCGTCATATTCAAAATGTCTTAACACGTTCTGCAGTTACATCATACTCATCACAAAGCCATTCCACCGCTTATCGAGCCATAAATTCCACTGTAGGTTCATTATCGGACATATGAGTCCAATTGTACAAGTTATAACTGAAGCTGCCGAGTTTAAACTGTGGTCTAACCATGGCCTCAAGTCCTCCAGACTGGCCCACCAACAAAACACAGAATACTCACCTTGAACCTCGTTCATAGAATCACCATCCGGCGATGCACAGCTGATACTGAGCGCTCATATGTGCATACAAATACGTGGAAGGAATTCAAAGAGTTATATATCAAGCTGAATCAATCTCGCACGATAAGGAAAGAAAGATGGGAAGTATATATCCTAAATGTTATGTAGCCTCTCGAAGATAAATATGGACGTCATCATACCGATCCGCAAGACTCTACTAGACACTTTCTCATGACTTGTAGAACCTATGAACCTACATCTTTGATACCACCTTGTCACGACCTAAAATTCCAACTAGTCGTGACGGCACCTAACCCAACCCGCTAGGTAAGCCAACTTTCGATTATCCAATTTCAATAACAATTATTAAAGTAATTTAAGTGAATAAACATCTTAATCTTATACATCCCCCACGAACTAGTAGTACAAATCATGAGCTTCTAAGAATAGAGTATACAAAGCGAAAATGAAATAAATACATAGTCTGTTTGAATAATACATAAGCAAAGCTTTTGTAAATCTAAGGCTACCCTGAACAAAAGGCAGCTACAACAGGTACGCAGGTACATCTTCAAGTCCCGCAACCATCGAGCACAGCAATAACAACAACCAACATTTGCACGCAATGTGCAGAAGTGTAGTACCAGTACAACCGACCGCATGTACTGAGTAAGTAACAAACCTAGCCGTAGGTTGAAAGTAGTGACGAGCTTCCACCAAGGTCGGGTCCAAAACCTCCACAACAATCTATTACAACATAAAGCAAATAATATCAGAAGTAACTCAAGGATAAAATACCCAGCCAAATCATGATTTCAAAAATAGTAGTTCTTCCTTTCAAATACCTCAGTGAAAACCCAAATCGTTTGCCGAAGTTTCCAATAATATAAATAATTTTAAAACAATAAATTTCACCAAAATTATTCTCAATAATAAATAATATATTTCATTTTTCTTTCGGATAACCCGTGTAAAACAAATGCATCACTATGCCCATCTGTCAAAACAATGTGTGAGAAATCATGAATGATGTGATGCAGTACAGCACGAGGAAATACATCTCTATGCATGTATGTCATGTGTGCATGCCAATGCAATGCAACTTATTGATAAAATCATAAACAGCCCCTTGGGCAGAACATTACTCATATACAGCCCCTCGGGCAAAACCTCACAGTCACTCGTGCCACTCGGGCATACCTCACAATCACTCTTGCCACTCGAGCATACCTCACAATCACTCAAGCCTCCCAGTCACTCAGCACTCGGCACTCGGCACTCGCACTCAGTAGGTACTTGCGCTCACTGGGGGTGTGTACAGACTCCGGAGGGGCTCCTTCAGCCCAAGCGCTATAATCTGCATGGACAACTCACGTGCTATAATAATAAAGTATGTTGCAGGCGGGCAGCCCCGATCCACACTCATCCTCACAAATTAGGCCCTCGGCCTCATTCAGTCACAAATATGCTGCAGACGGGCAGCCCCGATCCACACTCATCCTCACAAATCAGGCCCTCGGCTTCACTCAGTCATAAACCTCTCAAGCCACTCGGGCATTTCAGTAAAACAGGGCATTCGGCCTAATACATTTATATGCATCAAAATAGAGTCATAAAACTGAGTTATGATATGCAATGAAATGAATATTACCGAGTATGAATTTTCAATTTAACACAATAATTCACAGCAATATGACCTCTGTGGGTCCCAATAATACTAGCACATAGCCTCAACATGATTTTTAATATGCTTTTCAGCTCAATTTCTTTAACACAAAAAACTGCATGGAAAATGCCAAGATTATTTAACTATAAAATTCCACAGAAATAATTATATCACAATTTCTATAGTGCACGCCCACGCACCAGTCACCTAGCATGTGCATCACCTTCCAACAATTCACAAAATACATATATTCAGGGTTCATACCCATAACTCCAAGAATAGAAGAGTTACTTAACTCGAACAAGCTAAATCCAATGTCGAGCAAGCTAAGCAATGCTCCAGCAATTCCTCTCTGCATGCATCAACTTCCAAACGACTCGAATCTAGTCACAATTAATTCAGCCCACAAATTTTATAGAAATTATTTCCATATCAAAATACTAATATTTCCACAAAATCTGAAATTACGCCCCAAAAATCACTCGTGGGGCCCACATCTCGGAATCCAATGAAAGTCACAAAATATTAACACTCATTCAACCACGAGTCCAACCATATAAATTTTACTCAAATCCTACATCAACTCGACCCTCAAATCTCCAAATTAAACTAAGAGGGTTTTCACAAATTTTTCCAACTTAATTCACCAATTAAATGCTAAAAACAACCATGGATTCGGGTAATTTAACCAATATTGAGTTAAGAACACTTACCCCATTGTTTTCTCTGAAAATCTCCCAAAATTCGCCTCAATCCAAGCTCCAAATCGTTAAAAATGTAAAATGGGACGAAGTCCCATTTTCTGAACTTAAACTTTCTGTCCAAACCTCTCTTCTTCGCGAACGCGACAGGTCCCTCACGTTCGCGAAGCGCCAAATGTGCTTCCTAACAATTGCTCTTAGCGAACGCGAGACACTGCTTAGGAACACGATGCTTAAGGGAGCCCTTCTTCGTGCACGCGAGCTCCCCTTCGCGAACACGAAGGCAAAACCCATGCCCACTATGTTTTCCCTTCGCGAACGCGATGCACAATCCAGCTTCTCTTCGTGAACGCGAGACCCCCTCGCGAATGCGAAGAGTAAATCCTGCCTGCCACAAATTCCTCTTCGCGAACGTGAAAGAGAAAATTCAAAAAATGCAGCAACAGATATCAGCAATCTCACCAAGGCCAAAAATGATCCGTTAACCATCCAAAACTCACCCGAACCCCTCGGGACCTCAACCAAATATACCAACAAGTCCTAAAACATCATACGGACTTAGTTGAACCCTCAAATCACCTCAAACAATGCTAAAACCATGAATTACACCCCAATTCAAGCCTAATGAACTTTGAAATTTCTAGTTTCTACAACTTGTGCCGAAACACATCAAATCACGTCTGATTGGCCTCAAATTTTGCACACAAGTCATAAACGACATAACGGAGCTATTCTAATTTCCAGAATCGAATTCCGACCTTGATATCACAAAGTCAACTCCCTGATCAAACTTTCCAAAAATTCAACTTCCGGCATTTCAAGCCTAATTCCACTACGGACCTCCAAATAATTTTCCGGACACGCTCCTAAGTCCAAAATCACCATACGGAGCTATTGGAATTATTAGAATTAAATTCGGAGATCGTTTACACATAAGTCGACATCCGGTCACTATTTTAACTTAAGCTTTAAACCTTTGAACTAAATGTTCCAATTCATTCCAAAACCTCACCGGACCCGAACCAATTACCCCGAAAATTCACACAACAACTGTAAAGTATAATTTGAGCAGTAAAGGGGAAAGCGGGGTTGTAATACTCAAAACGATCGGCCGGGTTGTTACATATAAGCCTCAACAATTCTCGTATGAATTTCACATATTGGGATTATATCCAAGCCTTTGATAAAGTGCTTTATTATAATAATGAGAGACATAAACATACCTGGTTCATAAAGGTATGTGCAAAGATATTTGCAGGTCCCATTCCTAATTGGTTCTTAAATTGGTGGTCATACCATGGTCCAACAGTCAAGATATTACCTCACCCATTTCTTATATTATACAAAGAATGGACTAAAGTTTCGCCAGATTTGAATGAGTTATACCACGCAGATCATATCTGCTATTTGAAAAACATTGATCAAATATATTTCTTTATAGAATTCTCTATTCCATGGATTCATAAATGGACTCCCGAGCTGGGATTCACTGAAGAACAGATTCCTTGCTTATATACGACATTTTACAACAATTTTTCGGATAAATTAATGAAAAAGGATCCCAAGACAAAAATGTTATACGGTCAAGAACTCTTGCATTCTATTGAAACAAATATCCAAGAATACTCAGCAGCTCCCCAGAAAGGACTAATTGATGATAGCTCAGTCAAGCATATTGCTAGAAGAATCTCTTTTCAAGAAGGAGATAAAGATGAGATGATTAATAGATATTTGGAAGAAGTAAAAAGAAACTTGCTTCAATCTATTAATCAGTATGAAAAATCTGACACTTCAATGCTGAGTGAAACTAGCAACGATGATATTGCAAAAGATTCCCAGCCTATTCAATCAGAGAAGATATTATCTGATGAAGCCTTAGAAAATGCGGAAGATTTTATCCAGCAGATGAAAGAATTAGAGAAACGTGGAGTGTGATCCACAGTGAAGCCGCCAGAGACCCCACTCAACAGTAGATACACTGTTTACATAGTAGAAACACTGTATACAGACCTCACTAAACAGTAGATACACTGTTTACATAGTAGAAACACTGTATACACAGTAAATTCACTATGTAAAGGACCCACATAAGAAACCCACTTTACTGTGATTCTTTATGTTCTTTTCTCTTTCTATATATAGGATCATTCTTCATTCTGATAGAGGCATCAGCCAAAACTCTCTCTATCTTGTAAATCTCTCTCTTTCTATTGTAGTCTTGTAATAGATTTGAAGTAAATAAAATCTCCAATTCATAGCATTCAGGCCTTGCATCCCGGCCTCAAGAGGTATTTATTTTACTTTAATTTCAACTCTCTTCTCTAGTCTCTCCTCTCTAGACGTGACTATGTCCTCAAGAGGTCATGCTGAGTGCTGAGTGACTGGGAGGCATGAGTGATTGTGAGGTATGCTCGAGTTGCAAGAGTGATTGTAAGGTATGCCCGAGTGGCACAAGTGACTGTGAGGTTTGCCTGAGGGGCTGTATATGAGTGATATTTTGCCCGAGGGGCTGTTTATGATTTCAAAATTTTTGCTCACCTTTGCATTGAGCCTTTGTTTGAAAAACTGTTGGAAAAATGTCTTTAAAATGATTTTTACTGGAACTGTGTTTAAACGAGATGTTTGATTCAAATCCTGATTTTTAAGAGCATGTGGTATTTTACTGAGATTTCCTGATATGAACGTTATATGCTTTATTACTCGTCACTACTACTTAGACTTTATTTATTGTTGTTACTTACTGAGTTGGCGTACTCACGTTACTCCCTGCACCTTGTGTGCAGATCCAAGTGTAGCTGGACACGGTAGCGGTTATTGAGCGTTCTGGTTGCAAATTTTCCTGATGATATCAAGGTAGCTGCCAGGCGATCGCAGCCCTACTCTTCTCCCTCTTATTTTCCTCTAGTTGTATTTAGCTATTTTCAAGGCTGAGTTAGCCTTGATATTGTTAGACAGATTGTAGTAGATGCTCATGACTAGTGACATCCTGATGTCAGGCTTTTCTTTTCTGCACTTCTATTTTTCTTTGATTTGAACTCTTTAAATGGAGGTTTTATGTTAAATAACCTTGGAATTATCTTTAAAATGAAAATATTGGTTTGTTTTGGAAATGAGTCAGCTTGCCTAGTTTCAGGATAGGCGCCATCACGATAGGGGTTAGTTTTGGGTCGTGATAGATTGGTATTAGAGCCTAGGTTACCTAGGTCTCACGAGTCATGAGCGGGTTTAGTAGAGTCTTGTGGATCAGTACAGAGACGTCTGTACTTATCTTTGAGAGGCTGTAGAACCTTTAGAAAACTTCACATTCTTGGATTCTTGTCGTGCGAATTTGTTGATTCTAGTAATTAAACCTCTGTTGTTTCATTCTCTCATAGATATTGAGGACTACTACTACTGGTCAGGAGGGCCAGCCACCAGTACCACAAGCCAGGGCCGCGAGAGGCCAGGGCCGCGATAGGCCAAGGCCGCAGCAGAGGCTGTGGTAGGGGCAGAAGTGCAGCCCGTACAGCAGTTGGGGAAGTACCTGCAGATCCACTGGTTGTCCCAGATCAAGACCAAGTTCCAGTTGTTGATGCACCAGCTCAGGCACCACCTGTGCCTATTGTGATTCCAGGTTTTCAGGAGGCCCTAGCTCAGATTCTGACAGCGTGTACTGGCCTTGATCAGGCGGTCTCTATTTCGATGGCCGCAGCCACTTCTCAGGCCAGGGGAGGCACTCAGACTCCCATCGCTCGCACACCCGAGCAGGTTATTCAGGGACTTCAGACACCAGAGGCACCACCAGCCCAGCCGATTGCTGTTGCTCAGGATTATGTGGTTCCTGCTATGCCCGAGGATGATCAGCGTAGGTTGGAGAGGTTTGGGAGACTTCAACTACCACCTTCCAGAGGATACTCCGTACTACTGGTATTTTGGAGACTTGTGGGGTCTCATTCACTACCTTTCAGTTTTCTGGGGCTGCACTCAGATGGTAGGAGACTTACGAGAGGCGTAGGCCTATTGGCGCAACACCCCTTACTTAGCAGCAGTTCTTCGTGGTCTTTTTGGAGAAGTTCGTGCCTCGATCCCGCAGAGAGGTGCTGCATAGACAGTTTGACCGACTCTGCCAAGGTGATATGTCTGTGATGTAGTATGAGATACGGTTCTCCGAGTTGGCCCGTCATGCTATCTGGTTGGTTCCCACGGACAAAGAGAGGATCATGAGGTTTATTGATGGCCTCACTTATCAGCTACAGTTTCTCATGACCAGGGAGCGGGTTTTGGGTGCTACCTTTGATGAGGTTGTCGACATTGCTCGGCAGATTGAGATGGTTTGCGGTCAGAAGAGAGTTGAACGAGAGGCCAAGAGGCCTCGTGGTCAGAGTGGATTTAGCGGTGCTCCTTTTGGGGGTCAGTTCCAGCACGGTAGAGGTTATCATTTTAGACAGGCTCAGTCCACTCGGCCATTTCAACGGGGTGTATCATCTGGCCATGGTTCTCACAATTCTCATCAGGGACAATCATCACTTAGTGCCCTTCCAGTTCAGAGTTCGTCCCGTGCTCCACTTATTCAGGGCTCTTCTGTGCCAAGTTCTTCTACCAGTCATCCCGGTGCTAGGGGTTCCCTTCAGTTTCCGCTGCCAACACCAGGGAGTTATTTTGAGTGTGGGGAGCTTGGGCATATGTGGAGTCAGTGTACTCGTCGTCAAGGAGGTCTATCTCAGCAGAGGAGTCAGCCTCCGACTACAGCACCAGCTACCTCACCACCCGCCCAGTCAGCTCGGGGTGGAGGTCAGTCAGTTAGGGGTCGCCCTAGAGGGGGAGGCAGATTAGGGGGTGGTCAGGCCCATTTCTATGTTGTCCCTGCCAGACCAGATGCTATTGCTTCAGATGCTGTGATTACAGGTATTGTCTCAGTTTTCCACAGAGATGCCTCAGTATTATTTGACCCTGGTTCTACGTATTCATATGTTTCCTAGTATTTCACCCATTTTCTGGATATGCCCCGTGAGTCCTTAGTTTCATATGTATATGTATCTACTCCTATGGGCGATACTATTATTGTGGACCGCGTATATCGGTCATGTGTGGTGACTATTGGGGATCTGGAGACCCTAGTAGATCTATTGTTGCTCAGTATGGTTAACTTTGATGTGATATTGGGTATGGATTGGTTTTCTCCATGTCATGCTGTTCTAGATTGTCACGCTAAGCCGGTGACGTTGGCTATGCCGAAAATTCCGAGGGTTGAGTGGAGCAGTTCTGTTGATTATGTACCAAGTAAGGTGATTTCATATTTGAAGGCTCAGTGCATGGTTGAGAAGGGTTGCCTATCTTATTTGGCTTTTGTGAGGGATGTTAGTGCAGAGACTCCTGTCATCTATTCTGTTCCGGTGGTACGTGATTTTCCAGATGTGTTTCCTGCAGACCTACCGGGCATGCCGCCTGACAGGGATATTGACTTTGGTATTGATTTGGTGCTAGGCACTCAGCCCATTTCTATTCCACCGTATCGTATAGCACCGGCGAAGTTGAAGGAATTGAAAGAACAGCTTCAAGAACTCCTTGATAAGGGGTTTATTCGGCCAAGTGTGTCACCTTGGGGTGCACCGGTTCTATTTGTGAAGAAGAAGGATGGTTCCATGAGAATGTGTATTGATTACAGGCAGTTGAACAAGGTCATAGTTAAGAACAAGTATCCTTTGCCTCGTATTGATGATTTATTCGACCAGCTTCAGGGAGCGAGGGTGTTCTCCAAGATTGATTTGAGGTCCGGTTATCACCAGCTGAAGATTCGGGATTCAGATATTCTTAAAAGAGCTTTCAGGACCCGATATGGCCATTATGAGTTCTTGGTGATGTCTTTTGGGATCACTAATGCCCCAGCAGCGTTCATGCATCTGATGAACAGTGTATTCCAACCCTATTTGGACTCATTCATCGTTGTATTCATTGACGACATCCTGGTGTACTCTCGTAGCCAGGAAGAGCACGCTCAGCATTTGAGGGTTGTATTGCAGAGATTGAGGGAGGAGAAACTTTATGCAAAGTTCTCTAAATGTGAGTTTTGGCTTAGTTCAGTAGCATTCTTGGGGCACGTGGTGTCCAGTAAGGGTATTCAGGTGGATCCGAAGAAGATAAAGGCGGTACAGAGTTGGCCTAGACCGTCCTCAGCCACGGAGATTAGGAGCTTTCTTGGTTTGGCGGGTTACTACCGTCACTTTGTGGAGGGATATTCATCTATTGCATCGCCCTTGACCAAATTGACCCAAAAGGGTGCTTCATTCAGGTGGTCGGATGAATGTGAGGAGAGCTTTCAGAAGCTCAAGACTGCTTTGACCACAGCTCTACTGTTAGTTCTGCCATCAGCTTCAGGTTCTTACACCGTGTATTATGATACCTCGAGGATAGGCATTGGTTGTGTTTTGTTGTAGGAGGGTAGGGTGATTGCCTATGCTTCGTGCCAGTTGAAGACCCATGAGAAGAACTATCCTATCCATGATCTTGAGTTAGCAGCCATTGTTCACGCCTTGAAGATTTGGCGTCATTATTTGTATGGGGTTCATTGTGAGATCTATACTGATCACCGGAGTCTGCAGTATCTGTTAAAGCAGAAGGATCTTAATTTGCATCAGCAGAGATGGTTGGAGCTTCTTAAGGACTATGATATCACTATTTTGTACCATCCGGGGAAGGCCAATGTGGTGGCCGATGCTTTGAGTCACCGGGCAGAGAGTTTGGGGAGTTTAGCATATCTTCCAGTAGAAGAGAGACCTTTGGCATTAGATGTTCAGACCTTAGTAGGCCAGCTTGTCAGATTGGATATTTCGGAGCCTAGTCGGGTATTGGCTTGTGTGGTCTCCAGGTCTTCGCTTTATGACCGTATCAGGGAGCGTCAGTATGATGACCCTCACTTGCTCATTATTCAGGACAGGGTTCAGATAGGTGATGCTAGGGATGTGACTATTGGTGATGATGGGGTGCTGAGAATGCAGGGCCGGATATGTGTGCCTAATATAGATGGGCTTCGAGAGCTGATTCTTGAGGAGGCCCACAGCTCGCGGTATTCCATCCATCCGGGTGCCATGAAGATGTACCAGGATTTGAGGCAGCACTATTGGTGGAGGCGGATGAAGAAGGATATAGTTGGGTTTATGGCTCGGTGTCTAAACTGTCAGCAGGTTAAGTATGAGCATCAGAGACCGGGTGGCTTGCTGCAGAGGTTAGATATCCCAGGGTGGAAGTGGGAGCGGATCACTATGGACTTTGTAGTTAGGCTCCCACGGACTTCGAGGAAGTTCGACGCTATTTGGGTTATTGTGGATCGGCCGACCAAGTCCGCACACTTCATTCCTTTTGGTACTACTTACTCTTCAGAGCGGTTGGCTGAAATTTACATCCGAGAGATCGTCCGCCTGCATGGTGTCCCAGTTTCCATTATTTTAGATAGGGGTACCCAGTTCATATCGCAGTTTTGGAGGGTCGTGCAGCGAGAGTTGGGTACTTAGGTAGGGTTAAGCACAACTTTTCACCCTCAAGAGGTATTTATTTTACTTTAATTTCAACTCTCTTCTCTAGTCTCTCCTCTCTAGACGTGAGTATGTCCTCAAGAGGTCATGCCGAGTGCTGAGTGACTGGGAGGCATGAGTGATTGTGAGGTATGCCCGAGTGGCAAGAGTGATTGTGAGGTATGCCCGAGTGGCACGAGTGACTGTGAGGTTTGCTCGAGGGGCTGTATATGAGTGATGTTTTGCCCGAGGGGGTGTTTATGATTTCATCATTTTTGCTCACCTTTGCATTGAGCCTTTGTTTGAAAAACTATTGGAAAAATGTCTTTAAAATGATTTTTACTGGAATTGGGTTTAAACGAGATGATTGATTCAAATCCTGATTTTTAAGAGCATGTGGTATTTTACTAAGATTTCCTGATATGAACGTTATATGCTTTAGTGCTCGTCACTACTTCTCAGTCTTTATTTGGCGTTCTCACGTTACTCCCCGCACCTTGTGGGCAGATCCAGGTGTAGCTGGACACGGTAGCGGTTATTGAGCGTTCTGGTTGCAGATTTTCCCGAGGATAGCAAGGTAGCTGCCTGGCGATCGCAGTCCTGCTCTTCTTCCTCTAGTTGTATTTAGCTATTTTCCATGCTGAGTAAGCCTTGATATTGTTAGACAGATTGTAGTAGATGCTCATGACTAGTGACACCCCGATGTCGGGCTTTTCTTTTCCGCACTTCTGTTTTTCTTTGATTTGAACTCTTCAAATGAAGGTTTTATGTTAAATAACCTTGGAATTATCTTAAAAATGAAAATATTGGTTTGTTTTGGAAATGAGTCGGCTTGCCTAGTTCCACGATAGGCTCCATCACGACAGGGGTTAGTTTTGGGTCGTGACAATAGCATTTTTGTCTTGGGATCCTTTTTCATTAATTTATCCCAAAAATTATTGTAAAATGCCCTATATAAGCAAGGAATCTGTTCTTCAGTGAATCCCAGCTCGGGAGTCCATTTATGAATCCATGGAATAGAGAATTCTATAAAGAAATGTATTTGATCAATTTTTTCCAAATAGCAGATATGATCTGCGCGGTATAACTCATTCAAATCTGGCGAAACTTTAGTCCATTCTTTGTATAATATAAGAAATGGGTCAGGTAATATCTTGACTGTTTGACTGTGGTATGACCACCAATTTAAGAAACAATTAGGAATGGGACCTGCAAATATCTTTGCACATACCTTTATGAACCAGGTATATTTATGTCTCTCATTATTATAATAAAGCACTTTATCAAAGACTTGGATATAATCCCAATATGTGAAATTCATACGAGATTTGTTGAGGCTTATCTGCCTTTCTTTCATTGTGGAAATCCCCCAATCTTCAATAGATATAATCTGTTTAATAATAACTTTTGAGAAGTTATAAACATTCTCATATGGGCTATAACCGGAAAAGTGCTGAAATTCTGCACTGCCTATGCTGGTGAGAATAGTCTCATAATAAGAACCGGTTTTGTATGACTCACCCGGATAATATAATCTATTAATTAAATACCTTTGGAATATCTTCCAGGGTTTATCTTTTCTCTGTATCTCAGAATTTTCTAAAAGAAATATCATTTTTTTAGACAATTTTTCATAGGACTTTATATCAGTGTCCTCTTTGGCAATTGAAGAAAACGTATCACTTTGCTTTTGTGCAGCCAAATATGCCTGCAAATGACCGTATAACGGGCTGTCTTCTGGAATATCTTCCAGATGAATAGAAGGTGTTGATGAAGATTCGCCTTTGAGAGATATCTTCTCATTAACTAAACTCTTTCTTCCCATTAGTATTACTGGGGAGTTTGACGAGGATCTGTATGACGATCCTTGAGAATATGAATTTTTTGGGGATGATCTTCCCCTTCTGCCTCTTCCTCTACCTCTGGCCCAGGAGGGTCCATGCTGCAAATATAACAATTCATTTTATTCAGATAAATAATATTCTTCCATATTATCTCTAATTTCTTCAAAATAATAATGAATAGAAAATTCATTTTCGACAATATTATCAACAATTTTTTCAATTATAAGGTTTGGTAAGTCTCTATATAACTTAACCACTTTCAAAATAGTGATTAACGTTTTTTCATTTAGAAAAGTTTTATAGAAATTCATGATTAATTTAAATATTCACGGGATAAGAAATCAGGAAGAGAATTATCAATTCCCTTTTTATACTGAATTTCGAAGTCAAAAGGAGCTAATTGAGCCTGCCACCTTGCAAATATTAATTTCGAAGCATCATGTTTAAAATCTTTGTTAAACATATATTTGACAGATTGAGCATCAGTTTTTATCAAAAACTTTTGATTGTATAAATCATCCTGAAATTTTAGAACACATTTGACAATGGTCAACATTTCATGGGCCACAGTAACATATTTTTTCTGAGCTTCAGTCCACTTTCCAGAATAAAATCTTATCAAATATTCACAATTATTGTAGGGATTAACTTGTTTTAAAATCCCACCATAGCCAATATTA
Source organism: Nicotiana tabacum (assembly GCF_000715075.1). Classification (NCBI taxonomy): domain Eukaryota; kingdom Viridiplantae; phylum Streptophyta; class Magnoliopsida; order Solanales; family Solanaceae; genus Nicotiana; species Nicotiana tabacum. The sequence goes on along the minus strand of NC_134096.1, from coordinate 141,768,946 downwards.
GACGTATCTGTCTCAATAATGTTTTGCCAAGATGGATTAGTAAGAGCTAAACAAGGTAAAGACTTAATCCGTTGTTTAATATTTTTAACCAAAGTAGTATGACTATCAGTCCAAGGTTTTTTATGATCCTTCTTTAGTCTGTCGTATAAAGGGGCCAAATCCCGAAATAAATTATCATAAAAAGGGGATATATAATTTAAACTTTCCAAAAATCTCTGTAATTGAGTTCTGTCAGTAATAACATAAGGAAATGTTGATGCAAAATCAATCGATCTTTGTATAAGAGTAATTTTTCCTTGATAAATATTATGTCCTAAAAATCGAACATTTGTTTGAAATAAACTCATTTTTGGTTTTGTAATAACTAAACCATTTTGTATAACAATCTTCTTAAAGATACCTAGATGCTTATTATGCATTTCAAATGTTTTAGAGAATATCAAAATGTCATCAATATAAACAATAATCAAATCCAGGTAAGGATTAAATATACCATTCATGATTTTTTGAAATTCAGAAGGGGCATTCTTTAAACCAAAAGGCATAACATTTTATTCATATTGCCCGAATGGAACATTAAAAGCAGTTCTATAAGTATGCTCTTTAAATATTTGAATCTGCCAATAACCAGATTTTAAATCAAACTTTGAAAATATATTGGCATCATATAATCTTGATAATAAATCCTTTTTATTGGGAATGGGATACCTTATCCATTTTAAATACTTATTTAAAGATTTATAATTAATAACCAATATAGGAATACCACGTTCCTTTTCAGCAGCATTATTAACATAAAAAGCTGTACAAGACTAAGGAAATTTTGAGGGTTTTATCAAACCCTTTTGTAACAAATTATCAATCTCTTTTTACAGAATTCTACCAATTCAGCGTTCATCTGACAAGGTCGAGATTTAGTAGGAATATCATCCTCAGAGAAATTATCTTCATATGAAAGAGTGACAATATGCTTTTTTCGATTCCAAAAGGCACTAGGATGCTCAGCACAAATATCAATAGCAATTTATTCGGAAATCAATTTAATCTTTTCCTGTACTTTAGTGGATTTTAAAGTGTCAAATATATTCATACTAAATAATTCTAATTGTAACGAATCAATATGTCTTTGCTTCATATGAATTAAAGCATTTATATCTCTAGTTACGGGATCTGTAACAAAAGTGTAACTTATCTTTCTATCCTTATAAGTAGCTGTAAAACCTTTTGAGTCTATGCTAGTAAAAGGATAAATAGCGTTAATAAAAGGTGTTCCAAGTATAATTGGATGGTATAACTGATTTTTAACCAATAAAAAGAAGTGAGGAATGCAGACTTTATTCTGACAAATACCCGTATTAGGCAATTTATACTTTATATCTAAAGCATGTCCTGATGCAGATTTAACCATATGAGTAGTTTTTTGAAAATATTTAGTAGGTGCTAAACCTTCTTAAATGCAGCTAACATCAGCTGCACTATCAATCATAGCAATATTTGTAATAGAAAAACTATTATCAATTAGAATAGTACATTTGATATACCATTTATGGGCAGTAACAATTTGCATCATTCCCAAAAACATATCATGTTTAGAATCAAGTCTAATAGGTTCTTCCTCAATATCATTTTCAGAAATACCTTTATTTTTATCATTAGAAAACTCAGTTACAGAATTATTTTTCTCTATCTGAGTAATCCTGTGATCACAAATCATTTGATTTTGTTTAAGAGATTTAATCTCCCTTTTTAAACTTTCAATTTCAACCTTTAAATCATCGAAAGAAGCATATCTGGTTGGTGTAATTTTATTATTAAGTCGGTTATTAATTTCTGACAAAGAATATTCAAATTCATTCTTTTGTTTTTCAAAAGGTTTTGAAGAACTAGAACTTGAACTTGCAGCCAAATTTATAATTTTTTCACGAAGTTTATCATCAGTAACTTCTTTGAAAATTTCTATTACATTATCAGATGTAATAGTTTTTATGTTCAAATCTTGAAATTGAGATTGTAATTTATAAAATTCATCATCATCACAAGTACATGTATTACCTTTGCAAGCTGTACAAGTATTATTAATATTTTTATCACTATCAGATAAATCAAGTAAATCGACTTCAGCTTCAGATTCTGACTCAGAATTATAATCAAATTCTGATCGAGAAGTGTATAACAAACTATAAACCTTATCACGTAACTCATCGTCTAGTTCTAAGGTTTTCAGCGTTTGAAGCTTACAATTTGGAGCTATATGGCCAAATTTTCCAAATTTATAACACTTAATATCAGCAAGATCTCACTTAGACCTATTTTTCGTAAATCTAGTAGACTTGCGATGAGCTTTCCTAGCATCATACTCTTCATTGGATCTATATCTCGATCTCTTTTTCTTAAAGGACTGTCTGGGTTAGGATATCTATGATACCTATTTTTCTTTTTCTTGCTATGAGCAGAAGTCTCGGGTAAGATGAACTGGGTGCAAAAGTCTCCTAATTGTGATTTTTTATTAAGCTTATCTATCTGTCACGACCCGAAATTTCCCATCGACGGGACCGTAATGGCGCCTAACATTTCACTTGCCAGGCAAGCCAACGTTAGAGAATCATTAAACCAATTCCTTATTTTCATTCATTAAGTAACAATAATTAACTAAAATGAAATATAATAAGTGCGAAATATCATAAAAACTGTATTAATTACTACCACCCGGATCTGGAGTCACAATTCACGAGCATTCTAGAATTTACTACAAGTAATTGTCTGAAAGAAATACAACTGTCTGAATAAAAGAAACAGTAGAACAGAAATGATAGACGGGGACTTCAAGGTCTGTGGACGCCGACAGATCTACCTTGAGTCTCCGCACAGCGGACCAATAGTAAAATCTCGATCAACCAGAGCCAGTATCAAAATGTGCACAGAAAGTGCAGAGTGCAGCATCAGTACAACCGACCCCATGTATGTCACGACCCCAAATTAACCCTCCGTAAGGTGTCGTGATGGCACCTAGTATTTACAACTAGGTAAGCCTACTATTGCGAAAAATATAAAGGAAACACAACATTTTTAACATAAACAGTATATTTTAAATATCCAAGAGTAGTACCACTCGGCATACACAAAATAATTTCCCAAGACCCGGAATATCACTAAGTCACAAGCTCCTATAATCTATGTAGCTCTATACAAAAGTCTAAGGATAATAAAGAAAGTATCTAGGCGAGGGAGTAGAAGGGGACTCCGAAGATCTGCGGACGCAAGCAGAAGTACCTTGAAGTCTCCTAGAATCAGTAGCACGTACTAACCCCGAAGCTGATAGCTCGCACCTGGATCTGCACACGAAAATATGTGCCGAGAAGGGCATGAGTACACCACAATGGTACCCAGCAAGTGCCAAGCCTAACCTCGGTCAAGTAGTGACGAGGTCAGGTCAAGGCCCTACTGGAGTAAATATAAGTAGAATTTACGGAAACACAGTTAAAGAAATTCTCGAAAATTTAACAGTTAAGGGAGCCCTCGGCTCAAAACAAGGTAAACACAGTGGGAAATCTCTCGGGATACCGTCCCGTAGTTTTAAATGAATATGCAGTACAGGGGGATCTCCCGAAATACGTCCGTAGTCCCAAAGTAAATATGCAGTGCTGGGGGATCTCCCGGAATACGTCCGTAGTCCCAAAGTAAATATGCAGTACAGGGGGATCTCCCGGAATACGTCTGTAGTCCCAAAGTAAATATGCAGTACATGGGGATCTCCCGGAGTACGTCCGTAGTCATCTCCCGGAGTATATCCGTAGTCCCAATTTAAATATACAACGCAAGATGAAATGACAGGTATGACATCGAGTTATACAGTTTATATTGGACACAGATAAGGCAAATAAGGACTTAACTGAACATGACGCACAAAATGTCAATTAGGCAGTTAAAACAAGTAAGCATGCTTTTCTAGTCTAAACTACATAATTAAAAATATTAGTACAATTAATAATAGAAGCAATTTATCATTTAAAAAGGTTAAACATGATTTCTGCAATAATATCCCGTGTACGTACTCGTCACCTCACGTACATGGCACCTACACACCAAATAATATCAAGGTATCCTAAGGGAAAAGTCCCCAACACAAGGTTAGGCAAGCCACTTACCTCGAGCCACTCAAATCAACCTGATAACATGTTCTTGCCACGAGTATCCGACTCCAAATGGCCCGAAACTATTCAAAACAGTACAATACCATCAATACGCGCTAATGGAATGAATCCCACAAGAAAAAGTACAAAAATTAGGCCAAAACCCGAAATTGGCTCAAACCCGGCCCCCGAGGCCCACGTCTTGAAACCCGACAAAATTCATGAAACCAGAAAGCTCATTCACTCACGAGTCTAACCATATCAAATTTCCTAACATCCGACACCAAATGGTCCTCCAATCCACAATTCAAACTCCCAAATCCTTAGTCTCCAACTTCCAATTTCCACCTATAATACATATTAACTAGGTGGGAAAATACATGGCAAGGCAAGATTATTGACCAAAAATAAGCACAAGGAACTTACCTCAAGAAATGCCTCGAAAATGCTCTCAAATATCGCCCCAACCCGAGTTTGCAAAGCCAAAAATGATAAAAATCGCGAAGCCCTTCGGTTTTAATCACTGCCCAGGTATTTCCGTACCTGCGGGTGCGCTTATGCGGAAAACTGTGCGCATCTGCACAACTCACTTACCCACTCTACCTTCGCATCTGCGACGAAAGGGCTGTAACTGCGCACTCGTGCCTGCGGAGTCCCTTCCGCTTCTGCGCATCTTGCGCATGTGCGAACATCCTTGCGCATTTGCGGGCATCGCAGATGCGGAAACTTCCTCGCACCTGCGACCCCAGGCCAACTCTCGATTTATCGCATCTGCGCTTCCATCTCCGCATGTGCGGCTCATGCACCTGCGGTCTCTTTTCCGCAGGTGCGAAAACACTAGAATCACCAAAGTTTAGAAATTCCTCTAAGTCCAAGTTTTCACCCGTTAAGCATCCGAAACACACCCGAGGCCCCCGGGACCTCGACCAAACATACCAACCAATCCTAAAACACCATACGAACTTAGTCGAGCTCTCAAATCCCATCAAACAACGCTAAAATCATGAATCACCCTCCAATTCAAACTTAAAGAACTTGAAACTTCAAAATTCTACAACCGATGTCGAAACCTATCAAATCATGTCCGATTGACCTCAAATTTTGCGCACAAGTTATAATCAACATTACGGAATCGGAAAATGACCCCGATATCAAAATTTCCACTACCAGCCCAAAACTCCAAAAATTCGACTTTCTCTATTTCAAGCCCAAATGAGCTATGAACCTCCAAAACACAATCCGGACACGCTCCTAAACCCAAAATCACCTAACGGAGCTAACGAAACTGACGAAATTCCATTCCGGAGTCGTCTTCATATAGGTCCGACTACGGTCCAAATCCTAGGGCTTAAGCTCTCATTTAGGGACTAAGTGTCCCAAAACACTCCGAAACTCAAAATCAATCATCCGGGCAAGTCACAATAGCAGAAAAACGATTTGGGGAAAGCAGTTAATAGGGGATCGGGGCTATTACTCTCAAAATGACCGGCCGGGTCGTTACATCCTCTCTCTCTTAAAACAATCATTCATCCTATACCTGTAACTATGAAAAGATGAGGGTACTGGCTGCACATATCATGCTCGGTCTCCCAAGTCGCTTCCTCGACCGGATGACCCCTCCACTGGACCTTTACTGAAGCAATATTCTTTGACCTGAGCTTTCTGACCTGCTTGTCCAAAATGGCTACTGGCTCCTCAACATAAGATAGATCTTTGTCCAACTGGACTGAGGTGAAATCCAATACATGAGTCGGATCACCGTGATACTTCCGGAGCATGGACACGTGGAATACCGGGTGAACTCCTGCTAGGCTGGGAGTCAAGTCAAGCTCATAAGCAACCTCCCCAACTCACCACAATATCTCAAAAGGACCAATGAACCTCGGGCTCACCTTGCCCTTCTTCCCGAACCTCATGACACCCTTCATAGGCGATACCCGAAGCAAGACCCTCTCACCAACCATAAATGCCAAATCACGAACCTTACGGTCTGCATAACTCTTCTGCCTCGACTGGGCTGTGCCAAGTCTCTCTTGAATCACCTTCACCTTATCCAGGGCATCCTAGACCAAATTTGTACCCAATAATCGGGCCTCGCCCGGCTCAAACCATCCCACTGGGGACCGGCACCGCCTACCATACAAAGCCTCATACGGTGCCATCTGAATGCTGGACTGATAACTGTTGTTGTAAGCGAACTCTGCAAGTGGCAAGTATCGGTCCCATGACCCTCCAAAATCTATCACACAGGCACTGAGCATATCCTCAAGAATCTGAATTGTGCGCTCGGACTGTCCGTCCGTCTGAGGGTGAAAGGTTATGCTCAACTCCACCCTAGTACCCAGCTCGTGCTGTACGGCTCTCCAAAACCGTGATGTGAACTGTGTACCTCTGTCTGAAATGATGTATACTGGAATACCATGAAGGTAGACAATCTCTCTGATATAAATCTCAGCCAACCTCTCCGAAGAGTATGTAGTCAGCACCAGAATGAAATGGGCTGACTTGGCCAGCCGATCCACGATCACCCAAATAGCATCGAACTTCCTCAAAGTCCGAGGAAGTCCAACCACAAAGTCCATGGTGATCCGCTCCCACTTCCACTCTAGGATCTCCAACCTCTGAAGTAATCCACCTGGTCTCTGATGCTCATATTTAACCTGCTGACAATTGAGACACTTGGCCACAAACCCAACTATGTCCTTTTTCATTCTTCTCCACCAATAGTGCTGCCTCAAGTCCTGGTACATCTTCGTGGCCCCCGGATAAATGGAGTACCGCAAGCTATGGGCATCCTCAAGAATCAACTCCCGAAGCCCATCTACATTGGGCACACAGATCCGGCCCTGCATCCTCATCACACCGTCATCACCAATAGTCACATCTCTAGCATCACCTCGCCGAACCCTGTCCTGAAGAACTAGACGATTAAGATCATCATACTGGCGCTCCCTGATACAGTCATAAAGAGAAGACCGAGCAACCACACAAGCTAATACCCGGCTAGGCTCTGAAATATCCAATCTCATGAACTGGTTGGCTAAGGACTGAACATCCAAGGTTAAGGGACTCTCAGCTGCCGGAAGATATGCCAAACTCCCCAAACTCTCTGCCCGGCGACTCAAAGCGTCGGCCATTACATTGGTCTTCCCCGGGTGGTATAATATAGTGATATCGTAGTCTTTAAGTAGCTCTAACCACCTCCGGTGATGCAAATTAAGGTCCTTCTTCCTGGACAAGTACTACAAACTCCGATGATCATTGTAAATCTCATTGGGAACACCGTACAAATAATGATGCCAGATCTCCAGGGCGTGAACAATAGCTGCTAACACGAGATCATGAACTGGATAATTCTTCTCATGCACCTTCAACTGTCTAGACGTGTAGGCAATCACCTTACCATCCTGCATCAATACCGCTCCAAGGCCAATCCTCGAGCTTCATCCATAAACCTTTTTTTTATTTCAAAATAGCGATACGCTCTAAAAAAGTAAAGCATCACAATAGATAGTGTATGACCCTGAACCTGTAGGCAATACTAATACTGAGGCTGTAGTCAAAGTTGTCTTGAGCTTCTGAAAGATCTGCTCACACTCCTCGGTCCACCTGAATGGAGCACCCTTCTGGGTCAGCCTGGTCATAGGTGCTACAATAGATGCAAATCCCTCCACAAAGAAACGGTAATACTCCGTCAAACCAAGGAAACTGCGGATCTTCATAGCTGATGACGGTCTAGGCCAACTCTGCACTACCTCCACCTTCTTCGGATCTACCTTGATCCCATCACAAGACACTATGTGGCCCAAGAATGCCACTGAATCAAGCCAGAATTCACACTTAGAAAATTTTGCATACAACCTCTTCTCCCTCAAAGTCTGAAGCACGGTCCTCAGGTGCTGCTCATGATCTTCCCGAGACCGGGAATATACCAAGATGTCATCAATGAACACAATGATGAAGGAATTAAGATAAGGCCGGAATACACTGTGCATCAAATGCATAAAGGCTGCTGGGGCATTGGTCAGCCCAAATGACATGACAAGAAACTCATAGTGACCATATCTGGTCCTAAAAGCAGTCTTCGGGATATCCGGCTCCCGAATCTTCAATTGATGATAGCCAGAACGCAAGTCAATCTTGGAAAACACCCTGGCACCCTGTAACTGATCAAATAAGTCATCAATGCGAGGCAAAGGATACTTGTTCTTCACTGTAACCTTGTTCAACTGCCGATAGTCAATACACATACGCATAGAACCATCCTTCTTCTTCACAAATAAGACCGGAGCACCCCAAGGTGATACACTGGGCCTGATGAAGCCCTTATCAAGCAACTCCTGCAACTGCTACTTCAACTCCTTTAATTCAGGAGGAGCCATACGATATTGAGGAATAGAGATGGGCTGAGTGCTCAGCAACAAATCAATACCAAAATCAATATCTCTATCGGGCGGAATACCCGGAAGATCAGCTGGAAACACATCTGGAAAATCCCTCACTACTGGAACTGACTCGACTATATGGGTATCAATACTGACATCTCTCACATAGGCCAAATACGCATCACACCCCTTCTCAACCATTTGCTAAGACTTAAGAAATGAAATGACCCTGCAGGGAGTATACTCTAAGGTACCTCTCCACTCTAATCTTGGCAAACCTGGCATAGCTAGCGTCACGGTCTTAGCGTGACAATCAAGAATAGCATAATGAGGCAACAACCAGTCCATGCCCAAGATAACATCAAAATCTACCATACTGAATAATAACAAATCGGCTCTGGTCTCAAAACCACTAAGAGCAATCAAACACGACCGATATATACGATCCACAACGAAAGAATCTCCCACAGGAGTAGATACATAAACAAAGGGAACTCAAAGAATCCCGAGATATCCCCAAATGTGGAGCAAAATAAGAAGACACATATGAATACGTAGAGCCTGGGTCAAATAATACTGATGCATCCCTATGACAGACGGGGACGATACCTGCGATAACTGAATCTGAAGCAACGGCCTCTGACCGGGCTAGAAGGGCATAGTACCTGGCTTGGCCTCCCCCTCTAGGGCGACCTCGACCTCCCCGATCTCCACCTCGAGTTGGCTGAGGAGGTCGGGTGGCAGCTGGTGCTGGAAGAATGGCCGGAGGACCCGGTGGAGCACGTGGAGGCTGATAAGTCTGTGAAGGTGCACCCCTCCTGGCTCTGCGGCAATCTCTAACCAGGTGACGAGTGTCACCACACTCAAAACAACCTCTCAGAGGACGCGGTGGCTGAGACTGACTCGGACCTTGCCTGCTAGACTGGCCGGTAATAGCACCTCGAGTAGGAGGCATACTGGATACTGGTGGTGAAAAGTAGGGCTCCTGAGGCCTAGGAGGAGCTGGGACACCGCTGGCTACTGGAAGAGCCGAATGAACAGGGCAACTCACAAAACCCCTACCATAGCGTGCTGCTGGTGCACGAGCTCCTGAATATTGACCAGTTTCTCGAGACCTTTTGGCCTCTCTCTCCTCTCGGTCACAGGCGAACATGCCCTCCACTCTCCTGGCAATGCTCACTGCCTGCTAATAAGTGATGTCCATCTCTAACTCCCTGGCCATACTGGTCCGAATACTGGGGTGGAGTCCCTCAATGAAGCGATGAACCCTCTCTCTGACTGTAGCAACCGGAGCTGATGTATGGCGAGCTAACTCACTGAAACGGACTGCAAACTCCGACACAGTCATTGCACCCTGACGCAACTGCTCAAACTCTGCGTGCCAAGAATCCCTGAGGCTCTGAGGAACATACTCACACAAGAACATCTCTGAAAACTGAGTCCAAGTGAGTGAGGCTGCCTCGTCCGGACTACTCAGCTCATAGGCACGCTACCACTGATATGCTGCTCCCCTCAGTTGGAAAGCGGTGAAAGAAACCCTACTCGTCTCCACAATGCCCATAGTGCGGAGAATACAATGACACTCCTCAAGAAAACCTAGAGCATTATCTAAAGCTAGTTCGCTTAAAGTAGGTGGGTAGTACTTCTTGTACCTCTCAAGTCTGAGCTGCTCTGCCTCAGAAGCAGCTACCCTGATCTCATGCTGAATCGGAGCCACTGGGGGCATAGGAATATACTCTGGGGCGTGATCAACCTGGACCCTCTGCTCAGGGGTGCGGGCTGCGAGAGTCTGTGCCCCTCCCCCGGCCTGAGATGTAGCGGGAGCTATCGGAAATAGTCTAGCCTGAGCCAGAGTGCTGAACATGCTCAAGAACTGAGCTAAAGTCTCCTAGAGGGCTGAAGTAGCAATAGGGATCTCTGGCGCTGGCCCTCCAGCTGGAGCTGCTGGGGGCTCCTCTGACGCAGCTCTCGCAGGTCCTCGGGCTGCACAGCATGGTCGTCCTCTACCCCGACCCCAGCCTGTGGTGGCTCTGGCAGGGGGTTCGGGTGCCTGATCGTCGGTCCTCGCATTGCGGGTCCTCACCATCTATGAGAAAGAATAGAATAGAATCTTAGAATTTTTGGTGTCAATAACTCGCACGACAAGGAAATCAAAGAAATATGATTGTTCTTAACAGTTCCATAGCCTCCCGAAGATAAGTACGGACGTCTCCGCACCGATCTGTGAGACTCTAATAAACCGGCTTGTGACACGCGACTCCTACGAACCTAGTGCTCTGATACCAACTTTTCACGACCCCAAATTAACCCTCCGTAAGGTGTCATGATGGCACCTAGTCTTTACGACTAGGTAAGCCTACTATTGCGAAAAATATAAAGGAAACACAACATTTTTAAGATAAACAGTATATTTTAAATAGCCAAGAGTAGTACCACTCGGCATACACAAAATAATTTCCCAAGACCCGAAATATCACTAAGTCACAAGCTGCTATAATCTATGTAGCTCTATACAAAAGTCTGAGGATAATAAAGAAAGTATCTAGGCGAAGGAGTAGAAAGGGACTCCGAATATCCGCGGACGCAAGCAGAAGTACCTTGAAGTCTCATAGAATCAGCAGCACGTACTAACCCCGAGGCTGATAGCTCGCACCTGGATCTGCACACGAAAACATGCGCAGGGAAGGGCATGAGTACACCACAATGGTACCCAGTAAGTGCCAAGCCTAATCTCGGTCGAGTAGTGACGAGGTCAGGTCAAGGCCCTACCGGAGTAAATATAATAAATTAAGCAGTAAAAGATATAAGTAGATTTTAAGGTAACACAGTTAAAGAAATTTTTGAAAATTTAACAGTTAAGGGAGCCCTCGGCTCAAAACAAGGTAAACATAGTGGGAAATCTCTCGGGATACCGTCCCGTAGTTTCAAATGAATATGCAGTACAGGGGGATCTCCCGGAATACGTCCGTAGTCCCAAAGTAAATATGCAGTGATGGGGGATCTCCTGGAATACATCCGTAGTTCCAAAGTAAATATGCAGTACATGGGGATCTCCATGAATATGTCCGTAGTCTCAAAGTAAATATGCAGTACAGGGGGATCTCCCGGAATACGTCTGTAGTCCCAAAGTAAATATGCAGTACAGGGGGATCTCCCGGAGTACGTCCGTAGTCCCAATTTAAATATGCAACGCAAGATGAAATGACAGGTATGACATCGAGTTATACAGTTTATGCTGGACACAGTTAAGGCAAATAAGGACTTAACTGAACATGACGCACATAATGTCAATTAGGCAGTTAAAACTTGTAAGCATGCTTTTCTAGTCAAAATTACACAATCAAACATATTAGTACAATTAATAAGAGAAGCAATTTATGATTTAAAAATGTTAAACATGATTTGTTTTTTGCAATAATAGCCCGTGTACGTACTCGTCACCTCACGTACACGGCGCCCACACACCAAATAATATCAAGGTATCCTAAGGGGAAAGTCCCCAAAATAAGGTTAGGCAAGCCACTTACCTCGAACCGCTCAAATCAACCTGATAACACGTTCTTGCCACGAGTATCCGACTCCGAATGGCCCGAATCTATTTGAAACAGTACAATACCATCAATACGCGCTAATGGAATAAATCCCACAAGAAAAACTACAAAAATTAGGCCAAAACCCGAAATTGGCTCAAACCCGGCCCCCGGGGACCACGTCTCGAAACCCGACAAAATTCACAAAACTAGAAAGCTCATTCACTCACGAGTCTAACCATATCAAATTTCCTAAAATCCGACCCTAAATGGTCCTCCGATCCACAATTCAAACTCCCAAATCCCTAGTCTCCAACTTCCAATTTCCACCTCAAATACACATTAACTAGGTGGGAAAATACATGGCAAGGCAAGATTATTGACCAAAAATAAGCATAAGGAACTTACCTCAAGAAATGCCTTGAAAATGCTCTCAAAAATCGCCCAACCCGAGTTTGCAAAGCCAAATATGATAAAAATCGTGAAGCCCTTCGGTTTTAATCACTGCCTAGGTATTTCCGCAATTGCAGAACCTGGGCTCGCACCTGCGGGTGCGCTTATGCGAAAAAACGTGCGCATCTGCGCAACTCACTTACCCACTCTTCCTTCGCATCTGCGATGAAAGGGCCGCATCTGCGCACTCGCGCCTGCGGAGTCCCTTCCGCTTCTGCGCATCTTGCGCATGTGCGAACATCCTTGAGCATTTGCGGGCATCGCAGAAGCGGAAACTTCCTCGCACCTGCGACCCCAGGCCAACTCTCGATTTATCACATCTGCGCTTCCATCTCCGCATGTGCGGCTCGCACACCTGCGGTCTCTTTTCCGCAGGTGCGAAAACACCAGAACCAGCAAAGTTCAAAAATTCCTCTAAGTCCAAGTTTTCACCCGTTAAGCATCTGAAACACACCCGAGGCCCCCGGGACCACGAACAAACATACCAACCAATCCTAAAATACCATACGAACTTAGTCGAGCTCTCAAATCCCATCAAACAATGCTAAAATCACGAATCACCCTCCAATTCAAACTTAAAGAACTTGAAACTTCAAAATTCTACAACCGATGTCGAAACCTATCAAATCACGTCCGATTGACCTCAAATTTTGCGCACAAGTTATAATCAACATTACATACCTACTCCAACTTCCAGAATCGGAAAATGACCCTGATATCAAAATTTCCACTACCGGCCCAAAACTCCAAAAATTCAACTTTCGCCATTTCAAGCCTAAATGAGCTACGAACCTCCAAAACATAATCCGGACACGCTCCTAAACCCAAAATAACCTAACGGAGCTAACGGAACCGACATAATTCCATTCCAGAGTTGTCTTCACATAGTTCCGACTACGGTCCAAATCCTAGGGCTTAAGCTCTCATTTAGGGACTAAGTGTCCCAAAACACTCCGAAACTCAAAACCAATCATCCCGGCATGTCACAATAGCAGAAAAAAGATTTGGGGAAAGCAGTTAATAGGGGGTTGGGGCTATTACTCTCAAAATGACCGGCCGTGCCGTTACAATGTACTGGTAAGTGTCGAGCCTAACCTCGACGAAGTAGTGACGAGGCTAAGGCAAGGCACCTACAAGTAGTATACGCAAATAACAGGAATGAAGAACTAAACAGGAAATGTCGGGAGGGGAAACATACTGAGGGGAATACAAGATAAAGAACTACAACAGAATGATCACTAGAGCAGTCAATATACCATGAATCAACAGGAATAGTGAATACAGTAAGGAAAAATGCACGGCATCACCCTTCGTGCTTTTACTCTCATATCATGGCACGGCATCACCCTTTGTGCATTAACACTCACAATATGGCACGACATCACCATTCGTGCATTAATACTCACAATATGGCACGGCATCACCCTTCGTGCATTAACACTCCCCCTTACCATAATGCAATGCATAAGTAACAACATTGAGATAGAATAACAAGTACAAACTGTACTTTAACATTTGGTTCCATAATATCAATCTCAACTTGAAATAAAAACTCAATTATCACCAGAAAATCCGTAAACATAATAAGAACGATAATTTGGATAAAACTAGTATAACACGTAGCAATTTGGCATAGGAATGAGACAATATCAGAAAAACAGAGAAACATGAAAAAACAGGTAAATTGGCGGCGCATAGGTACTCGTCACCTCATATATACCCCGCTCACATGAATTTAACTTAGCAATTAATCTAAGGCTCCTAATTCCCTCAAGTCAGGGTTAGACACAACACTTACCTCGCTCTGAAGGCTACTTAATCCTCAATCACAGCTTTTCCTGTGGAATCCACCTCCAAACCACTCGTATCTATTCAAAAATGACTCAATAATATCAAATATTGCTAAAGGAATCAATTATATTGCATAAATTAAATTCTCCAAATTTTCCTCCAAAAAGTAGAAAAATCGACCCCGAGCCCGCTTGGTCAAAATCCGAGGTTCGGACCAAAATCCTTTTACCCATTCACCCCCGAGCCCGAATATGTAATTAGTTTTGGAATCCGACCTCAAATTGAGGTCTAAATTCCCGAAATACCTATTTTCTACCCTAACCCCTAATTCTACCATAAAAACTCTAGATTTTTGGTTAATAATTCAAGGAATGTAATGGGTAATTGAAGGAAAATGGTTTAGAATCACTTACCAACACTTTGGGGAAGAAAATGACTCTTGCAATTCGCCTCTACCCGTTTGGTTCTTGAAAAATGTTGAAGAAATGGCTTAAACCCGTGTTTGATTCTGTTTTATACACTGGGCGACAGTGTGCATCGCATTCGCGAGGCCACTGTCGCGTTCGCGAAGGGTACTGGCTTCCAAGCCTTCACGTTCGCGAGACCCAGCTCGCGTTCGCGATGGTTATGCCCCCTGGCCTTCGCGTTCGCGAGACGTTGCTCGCGTTCGCGATGGTTACGCTCCCCTGACTTTCGCGCTCGTGAGATGTTGCTCGCGTTCGTGATGAAAGAACGACCAACCCTTCCCCAGGTCCCCAAGTGCTTCGCGTTCACGATGAGCAGGTCACGTTCTCGAAGGGTAAATTGCCCATTACTTCGCATTCGCGACCAGGCTTTCACGTTTGCGAAGAAGGATTCTCAGCCTCACCGGATTACTCTTCGCATTTGCGAGAGTACCTTCGCGAACGCGAAGAAGCACATGCCAGAACACAGATTCTGCAGAACAACCAGATTTCCAAAGTCCAAAACATCCCGTGGCCTATCCGAAACTCACCCGAGCCCTCGGGGCTCCAAACCAAACATGCACACAAGTTTAAAAACATCATATGAATTTGCTCGCGTGATCAAATTGCCAAAAGAACACCTAGAACTCTAAATTTAGCACCAATTCAAATGAAATTCTCAAGAACACTTTAAAATCCATAACTTCTCAACTGGACGTTCGAATCATGTCAAATCAACTCCGTTTCTCACCAAATTTCACAGACAGGTCTTAAATATCGTAATGAACGTGTACCGGGCTCCGGGACCAAAATACGGACCCGATACTAACAATGCCAAATATCAATCAATTCTTAAAAACAAATAATTTCCAAACTTTTAATTTTCATCAAAAATTCATAACTCAAGCTAGGGACCTCCAAATTCGATTTCGGATATATGCCCAGGTCCCATAATTCGATACGGACCCACCGGGAATGTCAAAGCACGTATTCAGGCCCGTTTACCAAAAATGTTGACCAAAGTCAACTAAAATTAACTTTCAAGGTAAAAATTCTTATTTTCATTAGTTTTCAACATAAAATCTTTCCTGAAACCTGCCCGGACTGCGCACGCAAATCGAGGAGGGTAAAAATGAGATTCTTAAGACTTAAGAGCACCGAATCGAGTTTTAAAACATAAGATGACCTTTTGGGATCACACTATCTTAAGTTGTCTGGACAATTTTAACTCATTACACAAGTTTAATCCTTCTTGTGTGCATACTCCTATCAATTTTCCATAGGTATAATCTTTGTACGGAATTTTTCCGTAACTACCCCTTAGAGTTTTTTTACTCTTTCAGCAAATAAGAAGGGAAGGCCATCTATAAACTTAGCTTTCCAATGTTCATACTTATTTTCGGGTAATTCTATTACTCTACTCATAAAAGTATCTTTATACCATCTAAACTCGCTTAAGGTCCTACATCTAAGGCCATTTAGCAGAGTACAGACAGTCTCATTCTGATTGGTAAATCTACCATTGAAATGTTCTAATATGGTAAGAACAAGGGTGTAAACAACATCTTCTCTATTTTTTACTAAAGCCATGCCTAAGTTATCAACTTCTTCGTCAGTGGCTATTTTATTAATAACCATCACCTTTTCTTCAGTAGTTAAATAATTATCCCACAAGCCACGAAGCTGGCCAGTAAAACCTGCAATAATTATTTTGCAAATAGTTCTATCTGTATTTTTTATACTTTTACAGATATTTGCATATATAAGCATTCTATGCACAAGAATAGTCAATTGTCTATCAGTTAAACCATCAAGATTCTATTCATAAATTTCGGAACCACTATAAGACATATTAGTCTGATTCCAATCTCGTTCTTCTATTAACACATCTTGAGGAGTAGGGCGATTATAATAATAAGTTTACATTCTGGGTTTATCAGCATACTTAATATTCTTTTTGGGATAACCTCTGAGTTTATTAAACTCTGACCAGACTTCATCTTTATAATCAGAAGTAGTATCTAATTTATCAGCATTTTTTTTGATAAATCAATAGGTTTAATATTTAAACCAGTTACCTTTTATCAAGAAGTTCTTCTAAATCATTTAACGATTTGAATTTAAAATCCTGAATCTCAGGGGGTCTTTGAACATGAGTAAGAACAATTTGAGCTTCTGATTTGCTTCCTGAAGTAGAGGCAATATCAGTTATCTTCTTGCTAGTACTCATTTCCTTTATCAAAACTGTTAATTCATTAAGTTTTTTTATCAAGAGAACTGATATGTTCACCAAAACTTTAACATATAAACTTAAATAAATATTTTGAGAAATCACATTATTAATTTCTGCGATGCTGACTGCAACAACATCTTCATCAATAATTTTTTGAAATACGGTAAACGTAATACCTGAATTATTATATAAAACATGCAACGACCCGGCCGGTCGTTTTGAGAGTAATAGCTCCGATCCCTTATTAACTGCTTTCCCCAAATCTTTTTCAGCTATTGTGACTTGCCGGGATGATTGGTTTTGAGTTTCGGAGTGTTTTGAGACACTTAGTCCCTAAATGAGAGCTTAAGCCTTAGGATTTGGACCGTAGTCGGAACCATGTGAAGACGACTCCGGAATAGAATTCTGTCAGTTCCGTTAGATCCTTTAGGTGATTTTGGATTTAGGATCGTGTCCGGATTGTGTTTTTGAGGTTCGTAGCTCATTTAGGCTTGAAATGGCGATAGCCGATTTTTTAGAGTTTTGGGCCGGTAGTGGAATTTTTGATATCGGGGTCATTTTCCAATTTCGGAAGTTGGAGTAGGTCCGTAATGTTGATTATGACTCGCGCGCAAAATTTGAGGTCAATCAGACATGATTTGATAGGTTTTGACATCGGTTGTAAAATTTTGAAGTTTCAAGTTCTTTAAGTTTGAATTGGAGGGTGATTCATGATTTTAGCGTTGTTTGATGGGATTTGAGAGCTTGAATAAGTTTGTATGGTGTTTTAGGATTGTTTGGTATGTTTGGCCGAGGTCCCAAGGGCCTCGGGTGTGTTTCGGATGCTCAACGAGTCATCTTTGGACTTAGAGAAGTAGCAGATTTCTGGTGTTCTGTTGCAGGCATTTTCTTCATCGCGTTCGTGAGGGAGTCCTCACATTCGCGTAAGGAATCGGGGAAGAGCAGCTGAATTACGCTTCGCGTCTGCGATGTACCTTTCGCATTCGGGAAGGTGTGGAACCTCGAAGCTATGCGTTCGCGACATGGTCCTCGCGTTCGCAAAGAAGAACTGGAGGCAGGCGAGATTTTGTGCTTCGCGTTCGCGATGGAGATCCCGCGTTCACGAAGGGTCAAGCTGAGTAGTCTTCACGTTCGCGACATGTGCATCGCGTTCGCGATGAAGGATTTTTGGGTCGAAGTATTGTACTTCGCGAACGCGAGGGTGTGGCCGCGTTCGCGAAGAAAGACGCGTCTAGGCAGTATTAAAGTTCCAAAAATGGAGGTTATGCCATTTTAATCAAAAACTTAAGTTGGGAGCTCGGATTTTGGATAAGGGATTGAGGGATTTTCAGAGATATCGATTGGGTAACGATTCTTAACTCCTTTATGGTTATATTCCACTAATCTATGCTTGAATTCGTCGTTAAATTTTGGATTTGGGGTGAAACATTGAGAAAAAGTTCTTAGGCCGAATTTTGGGGTTTTGATCGAGATTTTGGTATTTGATTTGAGCAATTTGGTACGAGTAAACTCGTGAGTGAATGGGTGTTCGTAATTTGTGACTTTTACCCGATTCCAAGACGTAGGCCCCACAGGCAATTTTTGAGTTAATTTCGGAATTTTTGTTAAAATGTTGATTTCATTAATTAGATGAGTCTATTATGGCTGTATTATAATATGTAACTGCTTTTGGCTAGATTTGGGCCATTCAGAGCTGGATATTCGTGGGAAAGGCATTGTGTCCGATTCATTGAGATTGGTTCGAGGTAAGTGGCTTGCCTAACCTTGTGTTGGGGACTTCCCCCTTAGGATATCTTGATATTATTTGGTGTGTGGGCGCCATGTACGTGAGGTGACGAGTACGTACATGGGCTATTATTGCAAAAATCCTGTTTAACCTTTTTAAATCATAAATTGCTTCTCTTATTAAGTTGTACTAATATGTTTAATTATGTAGTTTAGACTAGAAAAGCATGCTCACGTGTTTTAACTGCCTAATTGACATTCTGTGCATCATGTTTAGTTAAGTCTTTATTTGCCTTATCTGTGTCCAGTATAAACTGTATAACTCGATATCATACCTATCATTTCATCTTGCGTTGCATATTTACTTTGGGACTACGGACGTATTCCAGGAGATCCCCCTGTACTGCATATTTACTTTGGGACTACAGACGTATTTTGGGAGATCCTCCTATATTGCGTATTTACTTTGGGACTACGGACGTATTCCGGTAGATCCCCCTTGTACTGTATAATTACTTTGGGACTACGGACGTATTCCGGGAGATCCCCCAGCACTGCGTATTTACTTTGGGACTATGGACGTATTTTGGGATATCCCCCTGTACTGCATATTCATTTGAAACTACGGGACGGTATCCCGAGAGATTTCCCAATGTCTTTACCTTGTTTTGAGCCGAGGGCTCCCTTAACTGTTAAATTTTCGAAAATTTCTTTAATTGTGTTACCGTAAATTCTACTTATATCTTTTACTGTTTAATTTATTATATTTACTCCGGTAGGGCCTTAACCTGACCTCATCACTACTCGATCGAGCTTAGGCTTGGCACTTACTGGGTACCATTGTGGTGTACTCATGCCTTCCCTGCACATGCTTTGGTGTGCAGATCCAGGTACGAGCTATCAGCCTTGGGGTTAGTGCGTGCTGCTAATTCTAGGAGACTTCAAGGTACTTCTGCTTGCGTCCGCAGATCTTCGGAGTCCCCTTCTACTCCCTCGTTTAGAGACTTTCCTTATTATCTTCAGACTTTTGTATAGAGATACATAGATTATAGCAGCTTGTGACTTAATGATATTTCAGGTCTTGGGAAAACTATTTTGTATAGGCCGAGTGGTGCTACTCTTGGCTATTTATAATATGTTGTTTATCTCTAAAATGTTGTGTTTTCTTTATGTTTTTCGAAATATTAGGCTTACCTAGTCGTTAAGACTAGGTGCCATCATGACCCCTTACGGAGGGATAATTTGGGATCGTGACAAGTTGGTATCAAAGCACTAGGTTCGTAGGAGTCGCGAGTCACAAGCCGGTTTATTAGAGTCTCGCAGATTGGTGCAGAGACGTCCGTACTTATCTTCGGGAGGCTATGTATTAGTTAAGAACAATCATATTTCTTTGATTTCCTTGTCGTGTGAGTTATTGACACCAAAAATTCTAAGATTCTATTCTATTCTTTCTCACAGATGGTGAGGACCCGCAATGGGAGGACCGACGATCAGGCATCTGAGACCCCTGCCAGAGCCGCCAGAGGCTGGGGTCGGGGTAGAGGACGACCACACGGTGCAGCCCGAGCACCTGCGAGATCCCTATTGCTACTCCAACCCTCCAGGAGACTTTAGCTCAGTACTTGAGCATGTTCAGCACTCTGGCTTAGGCTGGACTATTTCTGATAGCTCCCGCTACATCTCAGGCCGGGGGAGGGGCACAGACTCCCGCAGCCCGCACTCCTGAGCAAAGGGTCCAGGTTGATCAGGCCCCAGAGTATATTCCTATGCCCCAGTGGTTCCGGTTCAGCATGAGATCAGGGTAGCTGCTTTTGAGGCAGAGCAGCTCACACTTGAGAGGTACAAGAAGTACCACCCACCTACTTTCAGCGAACTAGCTTCAGATGATGCTCTGGGTTTTCTTGAGGAGTGTCATTGTATTCTCTACACTATGGTCATTGTGGACACAAGTGGGGTTTCTTTAACCACTTTCTAGCTGAGGGGAGCAGCATATCAGTAGTGGCGTGCCTATGAGCTGAGTAGTCCGAACGAGGCAGCCTCACTCACTTGGACTTAGTTTTCAGAGATGTTCTTGCGTGAGTATGTTCCTTAGAGCCTCAGGGATGCTTGGCGCATAGAGTTTGAGCAGTTGTGTCAGTGTGCTATGACTGTGTCGGAGTATGCAGTCTGTTTCAGTGAGTTAGCTCGCCATGCGCCGGCTCTGGTTGCTACAGTCAGAGAGAGGGTTCGCCGCTTCATTAAGGGACTCCACCCCAGTATTTGGACCAGTATGGCCAGGGAGTTGGAGATGGACATCAATTATCAGTAGGTAGTGAGCATTGCCCGGAGTGTGGAGGGCATGTTCGCCTGGGATTGAGAGGAGAGAGAGACCAAGAGGTCTCGAGAGATTGGTCATTATTCCGGAGCTCGTGCACCTGCAACACGCTATGGTAGGGGTTTTGTGAGTCGCCCTGTTCATTCATATCTTCCAGCAGCCAGCGATGTCCCAGCTCCTCCTAGACCTCAAGAGCCCTATTATGCACCGCCAGTATCCAGTATGCCTCCTACTCGAGGTGCTCTTACCGACCAGTCCAGCAGGCCAGGTCTGAGTCAGTCTCAGCCGCCACGTCCTCTGGGAGGTTGTTTTGAGTGTGGTGACACTCGTCACCTGGTTAGAGATTTCCCCAGAGCTAGGAGGGGTGCACCTCCACAAACTTATCAGCTTCCACGTGCTCCACCGGGTCCTCCGACCATTCTTTCAGCACCAGCTGCTACCCCACCTCCTCAGCCAGCTCAAGGTGGAGGTCAGGGAGGTCGAGGTCACCCTAGAGGGGGAGGCCAGGCCAGGTACTATGCCCTTCCAGCCCGTTCAGAGGCCGTTGCTTCAGATTCAGTCATCACAGGTATCGTCCCTGTCTGTCATAGGGATGCATCAGTATTATTTGAACCAGGCTCTACGTATTCATATGTGTCTTCTTATTTTGCTCCACAATTGGGGATATCTCGGGATTCTTTGAGTTTCCATGTTTATGTATCTACTCTTGTGGGAGATTCTCTCGTTGTGGACTGCGTATATCGGTCATTTTTGATTGCTCTTAGTGGTTTTGAGACCAGAGCCGATTTGTTGTTACTCAGTATGGTGGATTTTGATGTTATCTTGGGCATGGACTGGTTGTCGCCTCATTATGTTATTCTTGATTGTCACGCTAAGACCGTGATCCTGGCTATGCCAGGTTTGCCGAGATTAGAGTGGAGAGGTACCTTAGAGTATACTCCCTGCAGGGTCATTTAATTTCTTAAGGCTCAGCGAATGGTTGAGAAGGGGTATGATGTATATTTTGCCTATGTAAGAAGCGCCAGTATTGATACCCCTACAGTCGAGTCGGTTCCAGTAGTGAGGGACTTCCCAGATGTGTTTCCAGCTGATCTTCCGGGCATGCCGCCCGACAGAGATATTGATTTTGGCATTGATTTATTGCCGGGTATTTAGCCTATCTCTATTCCTCCATATCGTATGGCTCCTCTTGAATTAAAGGAGTTGAAGGAGAAGTTGCAGGAGTTGCTTGATAAGGGTTTCATCAGGCCCAGTGTATCACCTTGGGGTGTTCCGGTCTTATTTGTAAAGAAGAAGGATGGTTCTATGCGTATGTGTATTGATTATCGGCAGCTGTACAAGGTTACAGTGAAGAACATGTATCCTTTGCCTCGCATTGATGATTTATTTGATCAGTTACAGGGTGCCAGGGTGTTTTCCAAGATTGACTTGTATTCTGGCTATCATCAGTTGAAGATTCGGGAGCCGGATATCCCGAAGACTACTTTCAGGACCAGATATGGTCACTATGAGTTTCTTGTCATGTCATTTGTGCTGACCAATGCCCCAGCAGCCTTTATGCATTTGATGCATAATGTATTCTGGCTTTATCTTGATTCCTTCGTCATTGTGTTTATTGATGACATCCTGGTATATTCCCGTTCTCGGGAAGATCATGAGCAGCACCTGAGGACCGTGCTTCAGACTTTGAGGGAGAAAAAATTGTATGCAAAATTTTCTAAGTGTGAATTCTGGCTTGATTCAGTGGCATTCTTGGGCCACATAGTGTCTTGTGATAGGATCAAGGTAGATATGAAGAAAGTGGAGGCAGCGCAGAGTTGGCCCAGACCTTCATCAGCTACGGAGATCCGCAGTTTCCTTGGTTTGGCGGGGTATTACTGTCGCTTTATGGAGGGATTTTCATCCATTGCAGCACCTATGACCAGGCTGACCCAGAAGGGTTCCCCGTTCAGGTGGACTGAGGAGTGTGAGCAGAGCTTTCAGAAGCTCAAGACAGCTTTGACTACAGCCCCGGTATTAGTATTGCCTACAGGTTCGGGGTCATACACTATCTATTGTGATTCCTCGAGGATTGGCCTTGGAGTGGTATTGATGCAGGACGGTAGGGTGATTGTCTACGCGTCTAGACAGTTGAAGGTGTATGAGAAGAATTATCCAGTTCATGATCTCGAGTTAGCAGCTATTGTTCACGCCTTGAAGATCTGGCGTCATTATTTGTACGGTGTTCCCTGTGAGATTTACACTGACCACAGGAGTTTGCAGTACTTGTCCAGGCAGAAGGACCTTAATTTGCATCAGCGGAGGTGGTTGGAGCTACTTAAAGACTATGATATCACTATATTGTACCACCCGAGGAAGGCCAACGTAGTGGCCGACGCCTTGAGTTGCCGGGCAGAGAGTTTGGGGACTTTGGCATATCTTCGGGCAACTGAGAGGCCCTTAGCCTTGGATGTTCAGGCCTTAGCCAACCAGTTCGTGAGATTGGATATTTCAGAGCCTAGCTGGGTATTAGCTTGTGTGGTTGCTCGGTCTTCTCTTTATGACCGTATCAGAGAGCGCCAATATGATGATCCTCATCTTCTAGATCTTCAGGATAGGGTTCGGCGAGGTGATGCCAGAGATGTGACTATTGGTGATGACGATGTGCTGAGGATGCAGGGCCGGATCTGTGTGCCCAATGTAGATGGGCTTCGGGAGTTGTTTCTTGAGGAGGCCCATAACTCGTGGTACTCCATTCATCCGGGTGCCGCAAAGATGTACCAGGACATGAGGCAGCACTATTGGTGGAGAAGAATGAAAAAAGATATAGTTGGGTTTGTGGCCAAGTGTCTCAATTGTCAGCAGGTTAAATTTGAGCACTAGAGGCCGGGTGGATTACTTCAGAGGTAAGAGATCCCAGAGTGGAAGTAGGAGCAGATCACCTTGGACTTTATAGTTGGACTTCCACGGACTTTGAGAAGGTTCGATGTTTTTTGGGTGATCGTGGATCGGTTGACCAAGTCAGCTCATTTTATTCCAGTGTTGACCACTTATTCTTCTGAGAGGTTGGTTGAGATTTATATCAGAGAGATTGTCTGCCTTCATGGTATTCCAATATCCATCATTTTAGATAGAGGTACGCAGTTCACATCATGGTTTTGGAGAGCCGTATAGCGGGAGTTGGGTACTAGGGTGGAGCTGAGCACAACCTTTCACCCTAAGATGGACGGGCAATCCGAGCGCATGATTCAGATTCTTAAGGATATGCTCTGTGCCTGTGTGATGGAGTTCGAAGGGTCATGGGACCAATACTTGCCACTTGCAGAGTTTGCTTACAACAACAGTTACCAGTCCAGCATTCAGATGGCACCGTATGAGGCCTTGTATGGTAGGCGGTGCTGGTCCCCAGTGGGATGGTTTGAGCCGGGCGAGGCCTGATTGTTGGGTACAGATTTGGTCTAGGATGCCCTGGATAAGGTGAAGGTGATTCAGGAGAGACATCCCACAGCCCAGTCCTGGCAGAAGAGTTATGCAGACCGTAAGGTTCGTGATTTGGCATTTATGGTTAGTGAGCGGGTCTTGCTTCGGGTATCGCCTATGAAGGGTGTCATGAGGTGCGGCAAGAAGGGCAAGCTGAGCCCGAGGTTCATTGGTCCTTTTGAGATATTGCGGCGAGTTGGGGAGGTTGCTTATGAGCTTGACTTGCCTCCCAGCCTAGCAGGAGTTCACCCGGTATTCCACATGTCCATGCTCCGGAAGTATCACAGTGATCCGACTCATGTATTGGATTTCGGCTCAGTCCAGTTGGACAAAGATCTATCTTATGTTGAGAAGCCAGTAGCCATTTTGGACAGGCAGGTCAGAAAGCTCAGGTCAAAGAATATTGCTTCGGTAAAGGTCCAGTGGAGGGGTCAGCCGGTTGAGGAGGCGACTTGGGAGACCGAATAGGATATGCGCAACCAGTACCCTTATTTTTTCACAGTTTCAGGTATGTATTTATACTCGTTCGAGGACGAACGATTGTTTTAAGAGGGGGAGGATGTAACGACTCGGCCGGTCGTTTTGAGAGTAATAGCCCCTATCCCCTATTAAATGCTTTCCCCAAATCATTTTCTGCTATTGTGACTTGCCGGGATGATTGGTTTTGAGTTTCGGAGTGTTTTGGGACACTTAGTCCCTAAATGAGAGCTTAAGCCTTAGGATTTGGACCGTAGTCGAAACCATGTGAAGACGACTCCGGAATGGAATTCCGTCGGTTCCGTTAGCTCCTTTAGGTGATTTTGGGTTTAGGAGCGTGTCCGGATTGTATTTTGAGGGTTCGTAGCTCATTTAGGCTTGAAATGGCGATAGCCGATTTTTTGGAGTTTTGAGCCGGTAATGGAATTTTTGATATCAGGGTCGTTTTTCGATTCTGGAAGTTGGAGTAGGTCCGTAGTGTTGATTATGACTCGTGCGCAAAATTCGAGGTCAATCGAACGTGATTTGATAGGTTTCGGCATCGGTTGTAGAATTTTGAATTTTCAAGTTCTTTAAGTTTGAATTGGAGGGTGATTCGTGATTTTAGCATTGTTTGATGTGATTTGAGAGCTTGACTAAGTTCGTATGGTGTTTTAGGATTGGTTGGTATGTTTGGCCGAGGTCCGGGGGGCTTCGGGTGTGTTTCGGATGCTCAACAAGTCATCTTTGGACTTAGAGAAGTGGCAGATTTCTGGTGTTCTGTTGCAGGCATTTTCTTCATCGCGTTCGTGAGGGAGTCCTCGCATTTGTGTAAGGTATCTGGGAAGGGAAGCTGAATTACTCTTCACGTCCTCTATGTCGCTCTAGCGTTCGCGAAGGTGTGGAACCTCGAAGCTACACATTCGCGACATGGTTCTCGCGTTCGCGAAGAAGAACTGGAGGCAGGCAAGATTTTGTGCTTCGTGTTCCCGATGGAGATCCCGCGTTCGCGAAGGGTCAAGCTGAGTGGTCTTCATGTTCGCAACATGTGCATCGCGTTCGCGATGGAGGATTTTTGGGCCGAAATATTGTACTTCGCGAACGCGAGGGTGTGGCCGCGTTCGCGAAGAAGGACGCGTCTGGGCAGTATTAAAGTTCCAAAAACGGAGGTTATGCCAATTTTTATCAAACACTTAAGTTGGGAGCTCGGATTTTGGACGAGGGATTGAGGGTTTTTCAGAGATATCGATTGGGTAACAATTCTTAACTCCTTTATGGTTATATTCCACTAATCTATGCTTGAATTCATCGTTAAATTTCGGATTTGGGGTGAAAAATTGATAAAAGGTTCTTAGGCCGAATTTTGGGGTTTTGATCAAGATTTTGGTATCGGATTTGAGCAATTTTGGTACGAGTAAACTCGTGAGTGAATGGGTGTTCGTAATTTGCGACTTTTACTCGATTCCGAGACGTGGGCCCCACAAGCGATTTTTGAGTTAATTTCGGAATTTTTGTTAAAATGTTGATTTCATTAATTAGATGAGTCTATTATGGTTGTATTATGATATGTAATTGCTATTGGCTAGATTTGGGCCATTTAGAGCCAGATATTCGTGGGAAAGGCATTGTGACCGATTGATTGAGCTTGGTTCGAGGTAAGTGGCTTGCCTAACCTTGTGTTGGGGACTTCCCCCCTTAGGATATCTTGATATTATTTGGTGTGTGGGCGCCGTGTACGTGAGGTGACGAGTTCGTACACGGGCTATTATTGTAAAAATCTTGTTTAACCTTTTTAAATCATAAATTGCTTCTCTTATTAAGTTGTACTAATATGTTTAATTGTGTAGTTTATACTAGAAAAGCATGCTTACGTATTTTAACTGCCTAATTGACATTCTGTGCGTCATGTTTAGTTAAATCTTTATTTACCTTATCTGTGTCCAGTATAAACTGTACAACTCGATGTCATACCTGTCATTTCATCTTGCGTTGCATATTTACTTTGGGACTACGGACGTATTCCGGGATATCCCCCTGTACTGCATATTTACTTTGGGACTACGGACGTATTTCGGGAGATCCCTCTGTACTGCATATTTACTTTGGGACTACGGACGTATTTCGGTAGATCCCCCTGTACTGCATATTTACTTTGGGACTACGAACGTATTCCGGGAGATCCCCAGCACTGCATATTTATTTTGGGACTACGGACGTATTCCAGGAGATCCCCCAGTACTGCATATTCATTTGAAACTATGGGACGGTATCCCGAGAGATTTCCCAATGTGTTTACCTTGTTTTAAGCCGAGGGCTCCCTTAACTGTTAAATTTTCAAAAATTTCTTTAACTGTGTTACCGTAAATTCTACTTATATCTTTTACTGTTTAATTTATTATATTTGCTCCGGTTGGGCCTTGACCTGACCTCGTCACTACTCGATCGAGCTTAGGCTTGGCACTTACTGGGTACCATTGTGGTGTACTCATGCCTTCCCTGCACATGTTTTGGTGTGCAGATCCAGGTACGAGCTATCAACCTTGGGGTTAGTGCGTGCTGCTGATTCTAGGAGACTTCAAGGTACTTCTGCTTGCGTCCGCAGATCTTTGGAGTCCCCTTCTACTCCCTCGTCTAGAGACTTTCCTTATTATCTTCAGACTTTTGTATAGAGCTGCATAAACTATAGCAGCTTGTTACTTAGTGATATTCCGGGTCTTGGAAAAACTATTTTGTATATGCCGAGTGGTGCTACTCTTGGCTATTTATAATATGCTGTTTATCTCTAAAATGTTGTATTTTCTCTATGTTTTTTGAAATATTAGGCTTACCTAGTCGTAAAGACTAGGTGCCATCACGACCCCTTACGGAGGGATAATTTGGGGTCGTGACAAAACAAAAGGTGTTTGAGGTGGGTATATGGCTTTAGTAATATTACAACTTCCATCTTTATAAGATCAGATCTTTCTAAAACCTTTATGTAAAGCGGTAAATAAGTGGTTATAAACCAAGGAACAAAGTACATAATTTGATTATGTAAAGCACAAGTTTTATAAAATTCTTGAGAAGTATTATTTAAATCTTCTTTACTATAAGTATCAAAAAACCAAGTTTTAAATGAGTTCCATTTATTACTAAAAAATCCTTTTGAACATATTTTATAGTTTGTGACCCTGTACTAAAATATCTTTGGTGTGGAATCATTAAACATCATTGGGGTTGAAATCCATTTTGGATGCAGAAGGAATATCCTTATTAGAAATATTATCATTATCCTGAGCAATATTTATTTGAGGGTTAATCTTAACCGTTTCAACAGGCTTATCACTTTTAGTAGAAATAGTGTGTAAAGATGCAGCACGATTTCGAGCTGGTCCATAGACTGGTTCAACAGGAGAAATATGTTGAATTGCAGGTAAAAGTCTACGATTGGAAAATGAATGCCTATTATAATTAGGACTAATAGTAGGCAAAAGTCTATTATTAGAAAATGACTGCTTATTATAAGTGAAACTATTATCATCAAATTGAATACAAATCATACCATCCGGATTTTAAGTAATATGAGAATATTCAGTATTACTGACAGCATTTGTTATTTGACTTGGGGATATAACTGAATCCAAAGTCCAAGTAGTTGGGAAATTAATTTCTTCCCACTTAATAGGTCTCCTCGTGGTGACCTTAGACTTTGCAAAATTGGTTTCCACCAATATAGTCTGATCGGATGTATCATACAGTTTACATCTAGGGTTTAACGTAGATAATAATTTAAAATAAATTCTATAAGATAAACATATAAGTTCCGATCCAGGCGCATAATTATAACCATGCGTTTTCACATTTAATGTCAATGCATCAAGTATATTAACATCAGATAGAGATAATTGAAGATTGGGTTGAGTATTAAAATATACTTGACCATAAGCCACAGTAGATTCAATAGAACCCATCAGAGACTGTCTAAAATTCAGATTTCTAGCATCTCTAAGAGCAGCCAAAAACGTCTCTAGTAACCCTTTAAGAGTCAATGGCTTAAAAGCAATTTGAACCATACCAACATGCAGATAATTATACTGATTTTTATATAAATCTACATCTTGTTTGTTTAACAAACGAATAGTCTGTTCAGACGAGTTTAAGGCTAAAGATTACTCAATAGTTTTAACTAGTTGTTTTGAAGAAAGTTTATCAAACCATCCATAATCATAAATTGTTTTAATAGGGACTTTAGGAATTGTCCATTTGTTTAATAAATCAAGGTTTTGAGGTATATCTATGTAACGACCCGGCCGACCGTTTTGGGAGTTATAGCCCCGTTTCTCCCATTTCTGTTTCCTTTATTCTCTTAAGCTATATTATGATATACCAGGTTAGTTGGTTCGGGCCCGGAGTAGTTTTGGAGTGGAATGAGATACTTAGTCTCTTATTTAGAACCTTAAGTTTGAAAAGTCAACCGGATGTTGACCTATGTGTAAACGATCTTGGATTTGAATTCTGATGGTTCCTTTAGCTCCGTTAGGTGATTTTGGACTTAGGAGTGCGTCCGGAATGTGATTTGGAAATCCGTGGTAGAATTAGGCTTGAATTGGCAAAATTGGAAATTTGGCGATTTCGGTCGGCAGTTGAAAATTTGATATCGGGGTCGGAATGGAATCCTGGAGGTTAGAGTAGGTTCGCAGTGTCATTTTTGATGTGTGTGAAAAATTTGAGGTCATTCGGACGTGGTTTCATTGGTTTCGGCATCGGTTGCCGAATTTGGAAATTTAGAAGTTCTTAGGCTTGAATCCGAGTGAAATTTGATGATTTGATGTTGTTTTGAGTGAGTCAAAGGTTCGACTAAGTTGGTATGTTGATATATGACTTGTTGGTATTTTTGGTTGAGGTCCCGAGGGCCTCGAGGTGATTCCGGATGGTTAACGGATTTGTCGAAGTTGGAATTTGCAGCTGGAGATGCTGCTTCTGCTATTTCCGCACCTGCGAAAGGAAGAGTCGTAGGTGCGAGGCCGGTGGTGTTCGTGGGGAGTGCGCAAGTGCGGGCGAGCTAGGCCAAGGCTGGGAATAGAGGTACAAAGAATTGGCCGCATCTGCGAGCCCGCAGGTGCGAGGCCTTGAGCGCAGATGCGGAGATGAGAATTTTGGGCTGGTTTCGCAGATACGCACTAGCGACTGCAGATACGAGTCCGCATGTGCGAGAAAGATGTCCGCAGGTGCATAAGCTAGGGGATTAAGTGAGTTGCGCAGGTTTAGCTCCTTGGACCGCAGGTGCGGTCGCGCGGGTGCGAGTAAATGGCCGCAGGTGCGAAAAACCTGGGCAGAAACCATAAATAGAACCCTTCGCGATTTTGGTGCATTCTTCACCATTTCTATTCGGTTTTTGGAGCTTTTGGGAAAGATTTGAAGACGGAATCTAGGGGCTTTCGTTGAGGTAAGTTACTTGAGCCCTAATACTTGTATATATGGTGATTTTCCGTTATTTAGTCATTGTAATTAGTGAAAATGAGGGGTTAGGGCTTGGGATTTTTGGATAAGTAACTTAAGGATTTGAAAGACCAAACAATGTTGGATTTTGATGAATTTTGTATGGTTAGACTCATGAGTAAATGAGCTTTCCAGTTTTGTAAATTTTGTCAGATTTCGAGACATGGGCCCGAGGGCCGGGTTTGAGCCAATTTCGGGTTTTGATATAATTTTGTAGCTTTTCTTGTGGAATTCATTCCATTGGCGTATATTGATGGTATTGTACTGATTGTGAATAGATTTAGAGCATTTGGAGGCCGAGTTTAGAGGCAAGAGCATTGCGGGGTTGAAATTTGACCGGTTTGAGGTAAGTAACGATTATAAATCTAGTCCTGAGGGTATGAAACTCCGGATTTTGTATCATTCTACTATTTTTAGTGACACACATGCTAGGTAATGGGCGTGTGGGCGTGCACTGTTGGGGATTGTGACTTGGTCCGTCCCGTAGCAACTGTAAAGTTGCATATTTTGTTGAAACTATATGATATTTATATGTTTTAGAAAGGATTTCTGTAAATTGGGTTGAATGCCATGTTTGGGCCTTGCGCCAATGTTGTTTGGATCCTTAGGGGCTGTTTCTTACCACCCTCTCATTGTTTTTGATTGAAAATCTATACTCAGTCATGTTTATACCTGTTTACCGCATAACTCAGTTTTATGACTCTATTTCGATGCATATAAATATTTTGGGCCGAATGCCTTGTTTTACTGAAATGCCCGAGTGGCTTGAGAGGTTTATGACTGAGTGAGGCCGAGGGCCTGATTTATGAGGATGAGTGTAGATCGGGGCTACCCGCCTACATCATACTTTATTATTATAGCATGTGAGTTGTCCGTACAACACGCGAGTTATCCGTGCAGATTATAGTGCATGGGCTGAAGGAGCCCCTCCGGAGTCTGTACACACCCTCAGTGAGCGCAGGTACCTACTGAGTGCGAGTACCGAGTGTTGAGTGACTAGGAGGCATGAGTGATTGTGAGGCGTGCCCGATTGGCAAGAGTGATTGTGAGGTATGTCCGAGTGGCACGAGTGACTGTGAGGTTTGCCCGAGGGGCTGTATATGAGTGATGTTTTGCCCGAGGGGCTGCTTATGATTTCATCATTTTTGCTCATGATTGCATTTTCCTCTGTTTGAAAACTGTTGAAAAATATCTTTAAATGATATTTACTGGAACTGGGTTTAAACGAGATGTTTTGATTCAAATCCTGATTTTAAAAGCATGTGGTATTTTAGTGAGATTTCCTGATATGAACGTTATATTCTTTATTGCTCATCACTACTACTCAGCCATTATTTTTTGTTGTTACTTACTGAGTTGGCATACTCACGTTACTCCATGCACCTTGTGTGCAGATCCAGATGTAGCTGGACACAGTAGCAGTTGTTGATTGTTCTGATTGCAGATTTTCCCGGGGATAGCAAGGTAGCTGCCTGGCGATCGCAGTCCTGCTCTTCTCCCTCTTATCTTCCTCTAGTTGTATTTAGCTTTTGTTCAGGCTGAGTTAGCCTTGATATTGTTAGACAGATTTTAGTACATGCTCATGACTAGTGACGCCCCGATGTCGGGCTTTTTTTCTTCCTCACTTTTATTTTGATTGGAACTCCTTTACGAAGGTTTTATTTTAAATGTTAAATAACATTGAAATTATCTTTGAAATGAAAATATCAGTTTGTTTTGGAAATGAGTCGGCTTGCCTAGTTCCACGATAGGAGCCATCACGACAGGGGTTAGTTTGGGTTGTGATAGATTGTTATCAGAGCCTAGATTACATAGGTCTCACGAGTCATGAACGGGTTTAGTAGTGTCTTGCGGATCGGTACGGAGACGTCTGTACTTATCTTCGAGAGGCTGCAAAACCCTTAGGAAAATTTTACTTTCTTGTATTCTATCATGCGAAATTGATGCAGCTTGAAACATAACTCTTTGAATTCCTTCCATGCATTTGTATGCGCACATGAGCGCTCGGTATCAGTTGTGCATCGCCGGCTTGTGATTCTTTGAACGAGGTTCGAGATGTGTATTATGTGTTTTGGTGATGGGCTAGTATGGAGGACTTGAGGCCAGGTTTAAACCGTAGTTTTGGCTTGGTTTCTTCAATTGTAACCTGCACATTCGGACTCATATGTCCAGTAATTCCCCTAAGAGTGGAATTCATGGCTCGATGAGCGGTGGAATGGCTTTTTGATAAGTATAATGTAACTGTGGGATGTATTAAGACGATTTGAATGTGACGAGAAGTGTTTCCTTGAAATGTAAAGGAAGACCATTGGTCGCTTGATTTTCGTTTTGATGTGACGTATGGTCTCGAGTGTGATTGTTTTGAAGGATCTTTCACGTTGTTAAATTTTGGGGCAAATTAAATTCTCATGTCTTGTCAATGAGTTTGGACTCAAGAAGAGTAAGTGATTGTGGTTGTGAATGTGTATTTTTGATGTTGATGTCTCGAGAAAGATGATCTTCGAAGAGACTTAGAGTCGGTAACATTTTATTGGTTCAGGTGCGACAGAGATACATTTCGATTTGATGCAGCAGTTGGGTAGCAAAGTATGAGGGAAGATATGACGGGAAGTGTTTCGCGGTGGTTGAAGTACTAGCAGGTCAAGTAGGAGAAGTAGAGGTTGAGAGGTTTCTTAAAGGAGATAATTTAACCGAAGTAAGAGTGGCAGATTAGCATATGAATTCACTAGTAGGGTAGTCATACGCCTTGAGAAAGTGTAGAATGGTTTGGAATCGTGTTAGTATATGAATCGGCCTGCAGACTCTATTTGGAGTGATGGTTAGTGTACAAAAGAAAATTGAATATGGCAGAAAGGAGTGTGTTTTAAATGAATAGAGGTGTGAAGATCTGATTATCGTGTCAGGTGCAATATGACTTGAGTTCGGAAGGTATTGTTGACGTACAGTTGATGTCAATAGGGAAAGTGCAGACTTATACAAATGGTGGGCGAGCATGAACTCAGGAGAATTTACGAATTTAGTGGTCGTTGCACTCAGTGCAGTGTCATTGGAAGATGTCGGTAAAGAATTCCACATGTGGGTTATCTCCTGTGTGTAGCTAGCGGTGGCGTGATGTTGATGAAGCTTTTGCGAGGAATATTATTTGCTACCCGGTAGGAGGTCACGTGTGTGATTTTGGCTGGAGATTCAGAATGTTCATGAAAGGCTTAATAAAAGACTTCGAGAAGTCTGGAAGGTTAATGGTGCGAGACCTTGGTAATTGAGAAAGAGAAATTATTACGGGTTGTAATTTTATATAATTGCAGCTTAAGGCTAAGTGCGGGAGTCTGCTATCGACGAGTTGATTGCACAGGTATGGGTCATATTAGTTTCGGTTCGGGGTATACCGGTGAATCAGTTATGACTTGCAAAGGTCGAGGATGACTCGGGTAAAGGAATTTCTGGACACAAGTTGTATTACACTCTATGGTTATAGGAGGACCATAAAATAATTGAGTGGTTATTCACAGAGAATGTAGTGTACATGGAGCGGGAATTTGCTCGGTTGCGTAGGAGTGTGGGTTACTCTTTATTCCTTTGGGTGTTAGTGTGCTAATGGGGGCACAGGTCATTTCGGTCCGTTTGGTCGATTAATTCGAGAATGGTTACAATGGATTCAAGATTTATAAATATGGCTAGAAAACTGGGAGTTGCATTGAACGGTGTTGAGACTCATGGCATCTTATATCATTGTGAATTATGCATTTCAGTATCAAGAAGGTGAAGGAAACAGTTTTAGGTTCACATAAAGTCTATTCAGAGTAAGCATTTTTGGTTGTGGAAACTTTGGAATACATAAAAAGGGAATTTGACGGCTTATAAGCCTTAGGGCGGCGTGATTCTATGCTAGAGTTAGTGGGGTATGTTTAAGTTAAGGATAGTAGTGTTCTAACAAGGAAAACGTAGCAATTTGAAGGCAATTTAGAAAGAACTTGGAGAAATAGGACAGCTTGGTAGTAGGTTGGGTTAGCACAGTAATGGGTATGATCGGTTCTTTGGGTACTTATGATGTGGCTAGTATCTACAGGTGTTTCGTGGCAATGCTCTCAAATTTGGCAACCTGTGTGGCTTGGTGGAGTTAGAGGAATTCAGTTCAGATAGCTTGGTTATGTGCGAATGGATTTCAAAGTGTTCAGGATGGGTTCTACCATGGTTTGAACAGGATATTTTCTACCGATGTACGGAATGTTTTGTGTGTTATGATTTTCTCCTTGAAAGAAGCAAGAAAGAGGTTTCTGACTAATAAGGTATGTAATTTGCTAGTGACTCAGAGTTGATAATGGAATTCTTATGCTTGTCATACGATGGCATAATAGATGTGGTGTGTTGTGCGAGAATAGGATTTACATGTACAAGGTCACAGTTCAGTTTTGAAGGGAAGGACATAAATTCTTAGGCAGCATAAACGGTTTCCGATGACTAGGTAAATGATATTACTATCTGGTATAGCTTGATGAGAGTGTACATTTCAGAACGGGCAGTGTGTTTTGATTTATGGGTACTTCACTGGTATTGCGGCACTCTCCTGGTTGATCGACTGTTGATATTCAAATTTTTGCGAGGTGGCACTGAAGATTTTTTTTTTAAGTATTTCTCGTGGGATGATTGTGTATGAGAGAGGTGTTAGGCATTCGGGCGGTGGAGGTGGAATCAAATATGGTGATTCATGTGTTCTATGGAATTGGAGATTGGGAGTTCTCAGGAGCAGATTGTTTCA
Source organism: Nicotiana tabacum (assembly GCF_000715075.1). Taxonomy (NCBI): domain Eukaryota; kingdom Viridiplantae; phylum Streptophyta; class Magnoliopsida; order Solanales; family Solanaceae; genus Nicotiana; species Nicotiana tabacum. Next base: position 141,733,793 of record NC_134096.1, on the reverse strand, counting down.
TGGTTGTGGACTGTGAAGTTGTGGCCGGAGCTAGCCAGATGATAGAAGGTATTATGATTCCGTCATTGTGGACTTTCGGAGGTTGTTTATCTATTGGTGGCTGACCATAGTTGATTTGGGGGCCCGTTGGTAGGCCCAATTAGGATGTGTATTCTACACCGAGCCGGATTGATTGGCTCCATACTGCTATTATTGAAGGATGTTCCCTTCGGTTGATGTAAAGCTTATTCGTGTTCTGAAATGATCTGTGAGTTACTCTTCTATGGTACGAAGAGTTCTGATTCATGGTTATATGCACATATGGTGCGGTTCTATTGTGGCCTTATAGCGGAATTTGAGCGAAAATAGTATTGGATATTACTTGGTTGATAATGTATTGGTTATGTTCTTTCGGGTTTTATGTGGCATGGTGTCGTTTGCTTCTCTGTAGTTATGGTAATGCACTTTGGGTACTTAATGTCGAATTGCGCATGGTTATTGATTTTAGCAGGGTGGCTTGAGGTGTTTTCATATGGACCAGTATTTGGATAGGGTCGCGTATTGCAGCAGAGTTATGTGGAAATATGATCCCTCGTGTAAGATTCATATGTAATGGTTCTGCGGTGTGTGATGGGTTCTTAGCATTGCATCGGGGTGGTACTCGTCGAGCTTGTGGAACGGTTCTCCTGTTTGGGTCATTGTTACGACTAGGTACATTTGGAATGTTTCTATCTGGTGCACGGATTGCACGAGTTGTGGCTTTAGATTGTATTGATGTGTCATGTCATTAGAGTGGTCGTGTTGGATGAGACAAGGTCATTGGGCCTAGAATGGATGCTATCAGATTTGATTGTGGTATAATTGGGAGGATAAAATCGGAAGTCGGCTTTGAAATTGGCTATAGTTCTTGTAGAAGGAACAGGAGCTCCATAACCTGTTGGTCTAATGAATGGTTATGAATTCGGTATGTTTCATTCATCATCGGCAGTGTACGAAGGTTTTAGAACAAGGTTTTGTCTGATATGATGCTTATTACCAGCACTAGGTTCATTTGAATCGATATTGTGATTTAAAATCATTGCTTCGAGAATTCGAGCTATGCGGTATTTGAATTTGAGTATTTGAGTTATGGGTACGGCTTTTGGTACAGCTTGTTCAGACTTATATGGTATGTAGATGCGAAATTCTGATCTTATAAGAAATTTCGGATGTCAGAAATTTGATTCGAAGGCTTGTTGGCTAGGTTGAAATGAGGAATTTCAGTTATGCTGTGCTATTAGACCTGTATGGGATAGGGTGACGTGGGATCACCCCCGGTTATGTGCATGGGAAAGTTACACATCCATTTCTTGGCTTATTGAACAACTCTCGGCACGTTCGAGGACAAAAGTATGTTTAAGTGGGGAAGGATGTAACGACCCGGCCGGCCGTTTCGAGAGTTATAGCCCCCTTTTCCCCCATTTCTGTTTCCTTTATGCTCTTAAGCTATATTATGATATACCAGGTTAGTTGGTTCGGGCCTGGAGTAGTTTCGGAGTGGAATGAGACACTTAGTCTCTTATTTAGAACCTTAAGTTAGAAAAGTCAACCGGATGTTGACCTATGTGTAAACGATCTCGGATTTGAATTCTGATGGTTCCTTTAGCCCAGTTAGGTGATTTTGGACTTCGGAGTGCGCACGGAATGTGATTTGGAGGTCCATGGTAGAATTAGGCTTGAATTGGCAAAACTGGAAATTTGGCAATTTCGGTCGGCAGTGGAAAATTTTTATATCGGGGTCGGAATGGAATCCCGGAGGTTGGAGTAGGTTCATAGTGTCATTTGTGATGTGTGTGCAAAATTTGAGGTCATTCGGACGTGGTTTGGTTAGTTTCGGCATCGGTTGCCGAATTTGGAGATTTAGAAGTTCTTAGGCTTTAATCCGAGGGTAATTTGATGATTTGATGTTCTTTTGAGTGATTCGAAGGTTCAACTAAGTTGGTATGTTGATATATGACTTGTCGGTATTTTTGGTTGAGGTCTCGAGGGCCTCGGGGTGATTCCGGGTGGTTAACGGATTTGTCAAAGTTGGAAATTGCAGCTGGAGCTGCTGCTTCTGCTATTTCCGCACCTGCGGAAGGAAGAGTCACAGGTGCGAGGCCGCTGGTGCACGTGGGGAGTGCGCAAGTGCGGGCGAGCTGGGCCAAGGCTGGGAACACAGGTGCAAAGAATTGGCCGCATCTGCGAGCCCGCAGGTGTGAGGCCTTGAGCGTAGATGCGGAGATGAGAATTTTGGACTGGTTTCGCAGATGCGCACCAGGGACCGCAGATACGAGTCCGCATGTGCGAGAAAGATGTCCATAGGTGCAGAAGCTAGGGGATTAAGTGAGTTGCCCAGGTGCGGCTCCTTGGACTACAGGTGTGGCGCGGGTGCGAGTAAATGGTCGCAGGTGCGAAAAACCTGGGCAGAAACCATAAATAGAACCCTTCGCGATTTTGGTGCATTCTTCACCATTTCTATTCGGTTTTTGGAGCTTTTGGGAGAGATTTGAAGAGGGAATCAAGGAGATTTCGTTGAGGTAAGTTACTTGAGCCCTAATACTTGTATATATGGTGATTTTTCATTGTTTAGTCATTGTAATTAGTGAAAATGAGGGGTTAGGGCTAGGGATTTTTGGAGAAGTAATTTAAGGATTTGAAGGACCAAACGCTGTTGGATTTTGATGAATTTTGTATGGTTAGACTCGTGAGTAAATGAGCTTTCCAGTTTTATAAATTTTTTCAGATTTCGAGACATGGGCCCGGGGGGCGGGTTTGAGCCAATTTCTGGTTTTGGTCTAATTTTGTAGTTTTTCTTGTGGAATTCATTCCATTATGCGTATATTGAATGTATTGTACTGATTGTGAATAGATTTGGAGCATTTGGAGGCTGAGTTCAGAGGCAAGAGCATTGCGGGGTAGAAATTTGACCGGTTTGAGGTAAGTAACGATAGTAAATCTAGTCCTGAGGGTATGAAACCCCGGATTTTGTATCATTCTACTATTTTTACTGATGCACATGCTAGGTAACGGGCGTGTGGGCGTGCACTATTGGGGATTGTGACTTGGTCCGTCCCGTAGCAACTGTAAAGTTGCATATTTTGTTGAAACTATATGATACTTATATGTTTTAGAAAGGATTTCTGTAAATTGGGTTGAATGCCATGTTTGGGCCTTGCACCAATGTTGTTTGGACCCTTAGGGGTTGTTTCTTACCACCCTCTCATTGTTTTCGATTGAAAATCTATACTCAGTCATGTTTATACCTGTTTACCGCATAACTCAGTTTTATGACTCTATTTCGATGCATATAAATATTTTGGGCCGAATGCCCTGTTTTTACTGAAATGCCCGAGTGGCTTGAGAGGTTTATGACTGAGTGAGGCCGAGGGCCTGAATTATGAGGATGAGTGTGGATTGGGGCTGCCCGCCTGCAACATACTTTATTATTATAGCACACGAGTTGTCCGTGCAGCACGTGAGTTGTCCGTGCAGATTAAAGCGCTTGAGCTGAAGGAGCCCTTCCGGAGTCTGTACACACCCCCAGTGAGCGCAGGTACCTACTGAATACGAGTGCCAAGTGCTGAGTGACTGGGAGGTATGGGTGATTGTGAGGTATGCCCGAGTGGCAAGAGTGATTGTGAGGTATGCCCGAGTGGCACGAGTGACTGTGAGGTTTGCCCGAGGGGCTGTATATGAGTGATGTTTTGCCCGAGGGGCTCTTTATGATTTCATCATTTTTGCTCACCTTTGCATTTTCCTCTTTTTGAAAACTGTTGAAAAATATCTTTAAATGATATTTACTGGAACTGGGTTTAAACGAGATGTTTTGATTCAAATCCTTATTTTAAAAGCATGTGGTATTTTACTGAGATTTCCTGATATGAACGTTATATGCTTTATTGCTCATCACTACTGCTCAGTCTTTATTTATTGTTGTTACTTACTGAGTTGGCGTACTCACGTTACTCCCTGCACCTTGTGTGCAGATCCAGGTGTAGCTGGACACGATAGTGGTTGTTGATTGTTCTGATTGCAGATTTTCCCGAGGATAGCAAGGTAGCTGCCTGGAGATCGTAGACCTGCTCTTCTCTCTCTTATCTTCCTCTAGTTGTATTTAGCTATTTTTCAGGCTGAGTTAGCCTTGATATTGTTAGACAGATTGTAGTAGATGCTCATGACTAGTGACACCCCGATGTCGGGCTTTTTTTCTTCCGCACTTTTATTTTGATTAGAACTCCTTTATGAAGGTTTTTTTAAAATGTTAAATAACATTGAAATTATCTTTGAAATGAAAATATCAGTTTGTTTTGGAAATGAGTCGGCTTGCCTAGTTCCACGATAGGTACCATCACGACAGGGGTTAGTTTGGGTTGTGACAATCTACCTCTTCAAGTCTAGTATTTTTCATACTAGTTTCTCCTAAATTCATAACAAAAAATAACATATCTATGCTGAATACTTCAGATCTATCTCATATATACCAAAAATACAAGAATACTCAGCAGCTCCCCAGAAGGGAATAATTGATGATAGCTCAGTCAAGCATATTGCTAGAAGAATCTCTTTCTAAGAAGGAGATAAAGATGAGATGATTAATAGATATTTGGAAGAAGTAAAAAGAAACTTGCTTCAATCTATTAATTAGTATAAAAAATCTGACAATTCAATGCGGAGTGAAACTAGCAACGATGATATTGCAGAAGATTCCTAGCCTATTCAATCAGAGAAGATATTATCTGATGAAGCCATAGAAAATGCGGAAGATTTCATCCAGCAGATGAAAGAATTAGAGAAACATGGAGTGTGATCAACAGTGAAGCCACCAGAGACCCCACTCAACAGTAGATACACTGTTTACACAGTAGAAATACTGTATACAGACCCCACTAAATAGTAGATACATTATTTACACAGTAGAAACACTGTATACACAGTAAATTCACTGTATAAGGGACCTACATATGGGACTCACTTTACTGTGCATAGATTCTTTATGTTCTTTTCTCTTTCTATATACAGGATCATTCTTCATTCCGAGAGAGGCATCAGCCAAAACTCTCTCTCTCTTGTAAATCTCTCTCTCTTTCTATTGTAGTCTTGTAATAGCTTTGAAGTAAATAAAATCTCCAATTCATAGCATTCAGGCCTTGCATCCTGGCCTTAAGATGTATTTATTTTTCTTTAATTTCAAGTCTCTTCTCTAGTCTCTCCTCTCTGGCCGTGACTATGTCCGGCTAAGAAATTGCATATCTATGTTGAATATCTAACTTCTCTCCTATATATACCATGAAGGTTCCTAGGCTCTGATACCATCTTAACAGGATTTGGTAGGCGGGCGGTAATCCGCACGGCCATCCCAATCTAGCTAATTTAGTATCCTTAAGTTTAAAGGCTGGCAGTAGTCTGCACGACCAGTAAGGATTTAAGAACAGAAATATACCAGAATTTTCATATAGTTTGCTGACTGTATGGAAGGTCTAACCTTTTACTCGAACAAGGGGCCTGTCTTAATCTAATACATACTCTTATTGAGCCCATGTGTCTAGCGATTCTAACCGTGAAAGAAGATGCCTTTTTTCAACACATTTAATGGGCTAAGGTTCACGGCTTGCTAGACGGAGCCACTAAGGCAAAGCCAATAAGAGTAGTGCTAGATTAGACTGTACCACCATCTCAAAACCAAGCCAAGAAACCATATAAAAAATTCCTTTATATTTTGATAGAGGCCAGGTCTTTCATGGTGTATATAGGAGAGAAGTTAGATATTCAACATAGATATGCATAATAAGCATCTAGATATCTTTAAAAAGATTGTTATACAAAATGGTTTAGTTATTTCAAAATCAAAAATGAGTTTATTTCAAACAAATGTTCGATTTTTAGGACATAATATTTGTCAAGGAATACTCCTATACAAAGATCGATTGATTTTGCATCAAAATTTCCTGATGTTATTACTGACAGGACTCAATTACAGAATACTCAACAGCTCCCCAGAAGGGAATTAGCTAGATTGGGATGGTCGTGCGGATTACCGCCCGCCTACCAGATCCTGTTAAGATGGTATCAGAGCCTAGGAACCTTCATGGTATATATGAGATAGATCTGAAGTATTCGACATAGATATGTTATTTTTTGTTATGAATTTAGGAGAAACTAGTATGAAAAATACTAGACTTGAAGAGGTAGATATACCTCAAAACCTTGATTTATTAAACAAATGGACAATTCCTAAAGTCCCTATTAAAACAATTTATGATTATGGATGGTTTGATAAACTTTCTTCAAAACAACTAGTTAAAACTACTGAGCAATCTTTAGCTTTAAACTTGTCTGAACAGACTATTCGTTTGTTAAACAAACAAGATGTAGATTTATATAAAAATCAGTATAATTATCTGCATGTTGGTATGGTCCAAATTGCTTTTAAGCCATTAACCCTTAAAGGGTTACCAGAGACGTTTTTGGCTGCTCTTAGAGATGCTAGAAATCTGAATTTTAGACAGTATCTGATGGGTTCTATTGAATCTACTGTGGCCTACGGTCCAGTATATTTTAATACTCAACCCAATCTTCAATTATCTCTATCTAATGTTAATATACTTGATGCATTGACATTAAATGTGAAAACGCATGGTTATAATTATGCGCCTGGATCTGAACTTATATGTTTATCTTATAGAATTTATTTTAAATTATTATCTACGTTAAACCCTAGATGTAAACTGTATGATACATCCGATCAGACTATATTGGTGGAAACCAATTTTGCAAAGTCTAAGGTCACCACGAGAAGACCTAATAAGTGGGAAGAAATTAATTTCCCAACTACTTGTACTTTGGATTCAGTTATATCCCCGAGTCAAATAGCAAATGCTGTCAGTAATACTGAATATTCTCATATTACTCAAAATCCGGATGGTAGGATTTGCATTCAATTTGATGATAATAGTTTCACTTATAATAGGCAGTCATTTTCTAAAAATAGACTTTTGCCTACTATTAGTGCTAATTATAATAGGCATTCATTTTCCAATCATAAACTTTTACCTGCAATTCAACATATTTCTCCTGTTGAACCAGTCTATGGACCAGCTCGAAATCGTGCTGAATCTTTACACACTATTTCTACTAAAAGTGATAAGCCTGTTGAAAGGGTTAAGATTAACCCTCAAACAAATATTGTTCAGGATAATGATAATATTTCTTATAAGGATATTCCTTCTGTATCTGAAATGGATTTCAACCCCAATGATGTTTAATGATTCCACACCAAATAGATTTTAGTCCAGGGTCACAAGCTAGAAAATATGTTCAAAAGGATTTTTTTATTAATAAATGAAACCGGTTTAAAACTTGGGTTTTTTATACTTATAGTAAAGAAGATTTAAATAATATTTCTCAAGAATTTTATGAAACTTGTGCTTTACATAATCAAATTATGTACTTTGTTCCTTGGTTTATAATCACTTATTTACCGCTTTACATAAAGGTTTTAGAAAGATCTTATAGAGATGGAAGTGGTAATATTACTAAAGTCATATACCCACCTCAAGCACCTTTTGTTTTACCTAATAATACAGGTATTACGTTTACTGCATTTCAAAAATTTATTGATGAAGATGTTGCTGCAGTCAGCATCGTAGAAATTAATAATTTGATTTCTCAAAATAATTATTTAATTTTATATGTTAAAGTTTTGGGTGAACATATCAGTTCTCTTGATAAAAAACTTAATGAATTAACAGTTTTGATAAAGGAAATGAGTACTAGCAAGAAGATAACTGATATTGCCTCTACTTCAGGAAGCAAATCAGAAGCTCAAATTGTTCTTACTCATGTTCAAAGACCCCCTGAGATTCAGGATTTTAAATTCAAATCGTTAAATGATTTAGAAGAACTTCTTGATAAAAAGTTATCTGGTTTAAATATTAAACCTATTGATTTATCAAAAATATTTTACTGATAAATTAGATACTACTTCTGATTATAAAGATGAAGTCTGGTCAGAGTTTAATAAACTCAGAGGTTATCCCAAAAGGAATAGTAAGTATGTTGATAAACCCAGAATGCAAACTTATTATTATAATTGCCCTACTCCTCAAGATGTGTTAATAGAAGAATGAGATTGGAATTAGACTAATACGTCTTATAGTGGTTCCGAAATTTATGAATGGAATCTTGATGGTTTAACTGATAGACAATTGACTATTCGTGTGCATAGAATGCTTATGTATGCAACTATCTGTAAAACTGTAAAAAATACAGATAGAACTATTTGCAAAATGATTATTGCAGGTTTTACTGGCCAGCTTCGTGGCTGGTGGGATAATTATTTAACTACTGAAGAAAAGGCGATGATTATTAATGTAATAGCCACTGGCGAAGGAGTTGATAACTTAGGCATGGCTCTAGTGAAAAATAGAGAAGATGCTGTTTACACCCTTGTTCTTACCATATTAGAACATTTCAATGGTAGATTTACCAATCAGAACGAGACTGTCTGTACTCTGCTAAATGGCCTTAGATGTAGGACCTTAAGCGAGTTTAGATGGTATAAAGATACTTTTATGAGTAGAGTAATGGAATTACCCGAAAATAAGTATGAACATTGGAAAGCTAAGTTTATAGATGGCCTTCCCTCCTTATTTGCTGAAAGAGTAAGAAAAACTCTAAGGGGTTGTTACGGGGAAATTCCGTACAAAGATTATACCTATGGAAAATTAATAGGAGTATGCACACAAGAAGGATTAAACTTGTGTAATGAGTTAAAATTGTCCAGACAGCTTAAGATAGATAAGCTTAAGGAAAAATCACAATTAGGAGACTTTTGCACCCAATTCGGTATACCCGAGACTTCTGCTCATAGCAAGAAAAAGAAAAATAGGTATCATAGATATCCTAACCCAGACAGTCCTTATAAGAAAAAGAGATCGAGATATAGATCCAAAGAAGAGCGTGATGCTAGGAAAGCTCATCGCAAGTCTACTAGATTTACGAAAAATAGGTCTAAGCGAGATCTTGCTGATATTAAGTGTTATAAATGTGGAAAATTTGGCCATTTAGCTCCAAATTATAAGCTTCAAAAGCTGAAAACCTTAGAACTAGACGATGAGTTACGTGATAAGGTTTATGGTTTGTTATACACTTCTGGATCAGAATCTGATTATAATTCTGAGTTAGAATCTGAAGCTGAAGTCGATTTACTTGATTTATCTGATAGTGATAAAAATATTGATAAAACTTGTACAGCTTGCAAAGGTAATACATGTACTTGTGATGATGATGAATTTTATAAATTACAATCTCAATTTTAAGATTTGAACATGAAACTATTGCATCTGATAATGTAATATAACTTTTAAAAGAAGTTACTGATGATAAACTTCGTGAAAAAATTATAAATTTGGCTGCAAGATCAAGTTCTAGTTCTTCAAAACCTTTTGAAAAACAAAAGAACGAATTTGAATATTCTGCGCCTTATTCTTTGTCTGAAATTAATAACCGACTTAATAATAAAATTATACCAACCAAAGATGCTTCTTTCGATGATTTGAAGGTTGAAACTGAATGTTTAAAAAGGGAGATTAAATCTCTTAAACAAAATCAAATGATTTGTGATCACAGGATTACTCAGATAGAGAAAAATAATTCCGTAACTGAGTTTTCTAATGATAAAAACAAAGGTATTTCTGAAAATGATATTGAGGAAGAACCTATTAGACTTGATTCTAAACATGATATATTTTTGGGAATGATGCAAATTGTTACTGCCCATAAATGGTATATCAAATGTACTATTCTAATTGATTATAGTTTTTCTATTACAAATATTGCTATGATTGATAGTGGAGCTGATGTTATCTGCATTCAAGAAGGTTTAGTACCTACTAAATATTTTCAAAAAATTACTCATATGGTTAAATCTGCATCAGGACATGCTTTAGATATAAAGTATAAATTGCCTAATACGGGTATTTGTCAAAATAAAGTCTGCATTCCTCACTTCTTTTTATTGGTTAAAAATCAGTTATACCCTCCAATTATACTTGGAACACCTTTTATTAACAATATTTATCCTTTTACTAGCATAGACTCAAAAGGATAGAAAGATAAGTTACACTTTTGTTACAGATCCCGTAACTAGAGATATAGATGCTTTAATTGATATGAAGCAAAGACATATTGATTCGTTACAGTTAGAATTATTTAGTATGAATATATTTGACACTTTAAAATCCACTTAAGTACAGGAAAAGATTAAATTGATTTCCAAATAAATTGCTATTGATATTTGTGTTGAGCATCCTAGTGCTTTTTGGAATCGAAAAAAATATATTGTCACTCTTCCATATGAAGATAATTTCTCTGAGGATGATATTCCTACTAAATCTCGACCTTGTCAGACGAACGCTGAATTGGTAGAATTCTGCAAAAAAGAGATTGATAATTTGTTACAAAAGGGTTTGATAAAACCCTCAAAATCTCCTTGGTCTTGCACATTTTTTATGTTAATAATGCTGCTGAAAAGGAACGTATTATTCCTAGGTTGGTTATTAATTATAAACCTTTAAATAAGTATTTAAAATGGATAAGGTATCTCATTCCCAATAAAAAGGATTTATTATCAAGATTATATGATGCCAATATATTTTTAAAGTTTGATTTAAAATCTGGTTATTGGCAGATTCAAATATTTAAAGAGCATACTTATAGAACTGCTTTTAATGTTCCATTCGGGCAATATGAATGGAATGTTATGCCTTTTGGTTTAAAGAATGCCCCTTCTGAATTTCAAAAAATCATGAATGATATATTTAATCTATATCTGTATTTTATTATTGTTTATATTTATGACATTTTGAAATTCTCCAAAACATTTGAAATGCATATTAAGCATCTAGATATATTTTTTATATCGATATATACATATACTTTTTAGTAGTAACATGAAAGTACCAAAGTATGATACTTTTTAGCTAGTATAAATATAGGATGATGGAAGATCAAGTTTTAGTTCAACTCAGATTACGATTTTAACTAATTTCCCACTCTTAGATATATTATCCTCTTTATCGGCTAGCTACACCAGTAGCATAGCTAAATATAATGTCGCTTAGCATCACAGCAGAGAATTTGGCAGTTGGTGACCCTATTAGCCGTATTATATATAGTATAATACGATATTCTCTGCCATAATTTTAAGAGACATTATATTTAGTTATGCTACTGGTGTAGCTAGCTGATAAAGAGGATAATATATCTAAGAGTTTGAAATTAGTTGAAATTGTAATATGAGTTGAGCTAAAACTTTATCTTCCATCATCCCATATTTATAACAACTAAAAAGTACCATACTTTGGTCCTTTCATGTTACTACTAAAAAGTACCATACTTTGGTCATTTCTATATATACATCTTATATACTATATATAAAATGTATATATAGTATAGTATAGTATATATACTAAATGTATAATATATATATTCTATATATATATATATATATATATTTTGAATATAGCTTTTATATTATACACTTAGTAACAATAAAGTAAGCAATAGTAGCAATTATAGAAGAAAATTAAAGAGAGATTGTAATAGATTGATGATTTTATAAGAAAAATAAAAATAATGAGGGGGTATTTATAGTTGAAAATAGGGAAAAAGTATAATTATAAAAAGTTTGGGGTTAAAACAAAGTTGGGGGGTTAAATGGCTATTTTATAAATAGCTAACGACTATTTTTGACAGCCCAACGGCTATATTTTAAATTTTTTTATTTTTTTTTACTTTTTTTTTAAAGTTGACCGTTGGGACCGTTTGGCCCGCTAAGGGACTGGTCCGGTCCCGGCGGGCCCAAAGCATAGGACCGGCCCACGAGACTGGCTCAGGCCCACTAAAATCGGTCCTAACGGTCCTGGCCCGTTTAGCCTGCGGTCCCGGACCGGTCTCGTGGGCCTGGACCGGCCCACTTGCCAGCCATAGCACCAACAGTACCACCAGTTGCTCCAGCTCAGGAGTAGATTCCAGATATAGCTGAGCCGACCGGACCAGCTGAGGCACCAGCTATGCCTATTGAGATTCCAGGTCTTCAGGAGACTTTGGCCCAGATATTAACAGTTTGCACTGGCCTAGCTCAGGTGGTTTCGGCTCAGGCCGCACCAGCCACTTCTCTGGCCGGGGGAGGTACTCACACCCCTATTGCCCGTATTCCAGATTAGGTAGTACAGGGACCTCAGATACCGGGGGCACTACTAGTCCAGCCAGTTGTAGCTGCTCAAGCCCCGATAGTCCCCGTTATGGCAAATGATAAGCAGAGGAGACCTGAGAGATTTGGGAGGCTTCGACCTCCATCATTTAGCGGTGCTGAGTCAGAGGATGCTCAGGGTTTTCTTGATAAGTGTCAGCGGATGCTTCGGACAACGAGTATTCTGGAGACCAGTGGGGTCTCGTTCACTACTTTGCAGTTTTCTGGGGCTGCCTTCAGATGCTGGGAGACTTATGAGAGGTGCAGGAAGATCGGTGTTGTACCACTTACATGGCAGAAATTCTCCGTTCTCTTTTTGGAGAAGTTTGTGCCACAGTCTCGCGGAGAAGAGTTGCGCAAACAGTTTGAGCAGTTACATCAGGATGGTATGTCTGTGACGCAGTACGAAATGAGATTTTCTGAGTTTGCTCGTCACGCAGTTTGGTTGGTTCCCACTGATAGAGAGAGGATTAGGAGGTTCATTGATGGCCTCACATATCAGCTACGGTTACTTATGACTCGGGAGAGAGTATCTGGTACTACTTTTGATGAGGTAGTTGACATTGCTTGGCAAATAGAGATGGTTTGTAGCCAAGAGCGTGGAGAGAGGGAGGGGTCAGGTGATTTCAGTGGTATTCCTTTAGGGGGTCAGTTTTACCGCGGTAGGGGTCTGTCACGACCCGAAATTTCCCACCGACGGTACCGTGATGGTACCTAACATTTCACTTGCTAGGCAAGCCAACATTAGAGAATCATTAAACCAATTCCTTATTTCCATTGAGTAATTAACAATAATTAACTAAGATGAAATATAATAAGTGCGGAATATCATAAAACTGTATTAATTACTTCCACCCGGATCTGGAGTCATAATTCACGAGCATTCTAGAATTTACTACAAGTAATAGTCTGGAAGAAATACAACTGTTTGAATGAAAGAAAACCGCAGTGACATAAAAGGTAGACGGGGACTTCAAGGTCTGTAAATGCCGACAGATCTACCTTGAGTCTCCGGACAGCGGACCAATAGTAAAATCTCGATCAATCTGAGCCGGTATCAAAGTCTGCACAGAAAGTGCAGAGTGCAGTATCAGTACAACCGACCCCATGTACTGGTAAGTGTCGAGCCTAACCTCGATGAAGTAGTGACGAGGCTAAGGCAAGGCACCTATAAATTAACTTGTACAATTTAACGTGTATATATAAATAACATAAATGAAGAACTAAATAGGAAATGTCGGGAGAGAAACATATTGTGGGGAATACGAGATAAAGAACTACAACAGAATGATAACCAGAGCAGTCAATATACCATGAATCAACAGGAATAGTGAAAACAGTAAGGAAAAATGCACGTCATCACCCTTCGTGCTTTTACTCTCAATCTCGCCATAAAATTAATAGAAACAGCACGACATCACCCTTCGTGCATTAACTCTCATATAATGGCACGGCATCACCCTTTGTGCTTTTACACTCACAAAATGGCACGGCATCACCCTTCGTGCATTAACACTAACAATATGGCACGACATCACCCTTCGTGCATTAACACTCACAATATGGCACGGCATCACCCTTCGTGCATTAACACTCACAATATGGCACGGCATCACCCTTCGTGCATTAACAATCTCCCTTACCATAATGCAATGCATAAATAACAATAGGGAGATAGAATAACAAGTACAAACCTTACTTCAACATTTGGTTCCACAATATAAATCTTAACTTTTAAATAAATACTCGATTACCAACCGAAAATCCGTAAACATGATAATGACCATCAATTTAACAACACTAGTATAAACATGTAGCAATTAGGCATAGGAAAGAGACAATATAAGAAAACAGAAGAAACATGGAATACAGGTAAATTGGTGGCACATAAGTACTCGTCACCTCACATATACGCCGCTCACATGAATTTCACTTAGCAAATAATCTAAGGTTCCTAATTCCCTCAAGTCAGGGTTAGACACAACACTTACCTCGCTACGAAGGCCACTTAATTCTCAATCATAGCTTTTTCTTTGGGATTAACCTCCAAATCACTCGTATCTATTCAAAAATGACTCAATAATATCAAACATTGCTAAAGGAATCAAGTTTAACATATAATTACAGATTTTCCAAATTTTCCTCCAAGAAGTCGAAAAATCGACCCCGGGCCCGCTTGGTCAAAACCTGAGGTTAGGACCAAAATCCATTTACCCATTCACCCCCGAGCCCGAATATATAATTGGTTTTGGAATCCGACCTCAAATTGAGGTCTAAATCCCGAAATTTTCGAAATCCCTAGTTTCTACCCAAAAACCCTAATTCTACAATGAACACCTTAGATTTTAGGTTGAAATCTTGTAAAATGTAGTGAAAGATTGAAAGAAACCAGTTTAGAATCACTTACCTATGATTTGGGGAAGAAATGGTCTTTGGAAAAACCGCCTCTTGTGTTGTATATCTTGAAAATTTGGGAAATGAATTAAAATTCCCGTCCAAAAGTCATTTTGATCAGCTGGAGATGTCGCATTTACGACATGAACTTCGTAAATGTGAAGGAGTCATCAAAAATGCGAAGCCCTTCACACTTCTATTGCCTTCACAAATGCGAAGATAAGTTCGCAAATGCGAACCTTGAATCTTCTCAAATGCGACTAAATGATTGCATTTGCGATCACTGCCATTTCCCGACTCCCTTCGCAAATGCGAAAGAAAACTCGCAAATGCGAAAACTATTGGCCCAACTTCTCTTCGCATTTATGATGAGAAGCTTGCAAATGCAAACCTCTCAGAGGTCGCAATTGCGATGCCTGATCTTGCAAATGCGAGATCAGAAGCCTGCAATATTATTAGATGCACCATCAGTGTTTTCCAAGCCAAATCTCACTTCGTAGCCTATCTGAAACTCACCCGAGCCCTCGGGGCTCTAAACCAAAGGTGCACACAAGTCTAAAAACATCATACGAACGTGCTCGCATGATCAAATCGTCAAAATAACACCTAGAACTATGAATTTAGCACCAAATCAAATGAAATTCTCAAGAACACTTTAAAATTCATATCTTCTCAACTGGACGTCCGAATTACATCAAATCAACTTTGTTTCTCACCAAATTTCATAGACAAGTATTAAATATTATAATGAAGCTGTATCGGGTTCCGTAACCAAAATACGGACCCGATACTAACTGTGATGACCCAAAAGGTCATCTTATATTTTAGAACTCGAGTCTGCGCTCTTAAGCCTTAAAAATCTCATCTTTACCCTTCTCGATTTGCGCGCGTAGTCCGAGCAAGTTTCCGAAAAGCTTTTATGTTGAAAACTAATGCAAATAAGAATTTTTGCCTTAAAAGTTAATTTTAGTTGAATTCGGTCAACATTTTTGGTAAACGAGCCCCGATCCGTACTTTGATTGTCCCGATAGGTCCGTATCGAATTATGGGACCTGAGCGTATGCCCTGAATTGAATTTGGATGTCCCTAGCTTGCGTTATGAATTTTTGATGAAAATTAAAAGTTTGAATATTATTTGTTTTCAAGAATTGATTGATATTTGGCATTGTTAGTATTGGATCCGTATTTTGGTTTCGGAGCCCGGTACAGGTTCATTATGATATTTAAGACATGTTTGTGAAATTTGGTGAGAAATGGAGCTGATTTGACGTGATTCAGACGTCCAATTGAGAAATTAGAAGTTTTAAAGTGTTCTTGAGAATTTCATTTGAATTGGTGCGAAATTTAGAGTTCTAGGTGTTATTTTGGCGATTTGATCACGCGAGCAAGTTCATATGATGTTTTTAGACTTGTGTGCATGTTTGGTTTGGAGCCCCCGAGGGTTCGGGTGAGTTTCAGATAGGCCACGAGATGTTTTGGACTTTGGAAATCTGGTTTTTCTGCAGAATCTGTGTTCTGGCATGTCCTTCTTCGCGTTCGCGAATGTACTCTTGCTAATGCGAAGAGTAAACTGGGCAGCTGAGGATTTCTTCTTTGCGAACGCGAAGGCTTGGTCGTGAAAGTGAAGCGATGTGGGCGTTACCCTTCGCGAATGCGACAAGCCCATCGCGAACGCGTAGCGTTAGGCACTAGGGAGGGGGAGTCATCTTTTTCTTCATCGCGAACGCGAGCAATGTCTCGCGAACGCGAGCAATTACTGGCGAACGCGAGCAATGTCTCGCGAACGCGAAGACCAGGGAAGGGTAGCCTATGCGAACGCAAGCTCTGCCTCGTGAACGTGAAGGCTTGGCAGTCCATACACTTCGCGAACGTGACAGTGCTCTCGCAAACGTGATGAACTCTGTCGCCCAGCACTTAACATAACCCAAAACGGGATTTTTGACAAAAAATCTCATTTTTTTCTCAAAAACCAAACGGTGAGGGGCGATTTTTCAAGAGTCAATCATTCCCCAAATTGTTGGTAAGTAATTCTAAACCATTTCCTTTTAATTACCCATTACATTTCTTGAATTTTCAACCTAAAATCTAGAGTTTTCATGGTAGAATTAGGGGTTAGGGTAGAAAATAGAAATTTCGGGAATTTGGGGAATAGACCTCAATTTGAGGTCGGATTCCAAAATTAATTACATATTCGGGCTCGGGAGTGACTGGGTAAAGAGATTTTGGTCCGAACCTCGGGTTTTGACCAAGCGGGCCCGGGGTCGATTTTTTGACCTTTTTGGAAGAAAAATTGGAAATTTTAATTTATGCAATATAATTGATTCCTTTAGTAATATTTGATATTATTGAGTAATTTTTGAATAGATACGAGTTGTTTGGAGGTGAATTCCAAAGGAAAAGTTGTGATTGAGAATTAAGTGGCCTTCTGAGCGAGGTAAGTATTGTGTCTAACCCTGACTTGAGGGAATTAGGAACCTTAGATTAATTGCATAGTGAAATTCATGTGAGCGGCGTATATGTGAGGTGACGAGAACCTTTGCGCCACCAATTTACCTGTTTTTCCATGTTTCTCTATTTTTCTGATATTGTCTCATTCCTATGCCCAATTGCTACGTGTTATACTAGTGTTATCCAAATTATCGTTCTTATTATGTTTACGGATTTTCTGCTGATAATTGAGTTTTTATTTCAAGTTGAGATTGATATTATGGAACCAAATGTTGAAGTACGGTTTGTACTTGTTATTCTATCTCCATGTTGTTATTTATGCATTGCATTATAGTAAGAGAGAGTGTTAATGCACGAAGGGTGATGCCGTACCATATTGTGAGTGTTAATGCATGAAGGGTGATGCCATGCCATATTGTGAGTATTAATGCACGAAGGGTGATGCCGTGCCATATTATGAGTGTTAATGCACGAAGGGTGATGCCGTGCCATATTATGAGTGTTAATGCACGAAGGGTGATGCCGTGCCATAATATGAGAGTAAAAGCACAAAGGGTGATATTGTGCCGTTTCTATTAATTTTATGTTGAGATTGAGAGTAAAAGCACGAAGGGTGATGTCGTGCATTTTTCCTTACTGTATTCACTATTCCTGTTAATTCATGGTATATCGACTGCTCCGGTGATCATTCTGTTGTAGTTATTTATCTTGTATTGCCCTCAGTATGTTTCCCCTCCCGACATTTCCTGTTTAGTTCTTCATTCCTGTTATTTGTGTATAAACTGTTAAATTGTACAGGTTGATTGTAGGTGCCTTGCCTTAGCCTCATCACTACTTCGTCAAGGTTAGGCTCGACACTTACCAATACATGGGGTCGGTTGTACTGATGCTGCACTCTGCACTTTCTGTACAGATTTTGATATCGGCTCTGGTTGATCGAGATTTTGCTATTGGTCCGCTGTTCGGAGACTTAAGGTAGATCTGTCGGCGCCCACAGACCTTGAAGTCCCCATCTATCATTTCTATTCTACTGTTTCTTTTATTCAGACAGTTATTTTTCTTTCAGACTATTACTTGTAGTAAATTCTAGAATGCTCGTGAATTGTGACTCTAGATCCGGGTGGTAGTAATTAATACAGTTTTATGATATTCCGCACTTAATATATTACATCTTAGTTAATTATTGTTAATTATTAAATGGGAATAAGGAATTGGTTTAATGATTCTCTAACGTTGGCTTGCTTGGCAAGTGAAATGTTAGGCGCCATCACGGTCCCGTCGGTGGGAAATTTTGGGTCGTGACAGTTGGTATCAGAGCACTAGGTTGCTTAGGTCTCACGATTCACGAGCAAGCTTAGTAGAGTCTGGAGGATCGGTACGGAGACGTCTATGCTTATCTTCCAGAGGCTATGAAGTTTAGGGACAAGTTTCACTTCTATTCTTCTTTACCGTGCGATTTTGCTTTCTCAATTCTGATTGAACTCTTCTACTCTTATTCTCTCCCAGATGGCAAGAACACGTACCGCTTCCTCAGCTGAGTAGCAGCCAGGGCCTCCAGTGACAGCTCCTACGCTGGGCAGAGGTCGAGGTCGAGGCCGTGCCAGAGGCCGAGGCAGGGGCAGGGCTCAGCCTAGGGCCCAAGAAGAAGCCCCAGCAGTGGAGCCTCAGATAGAGATTGACGAGGAGGTTCTAGCCAAGACTGTTCCTGTTGGACCAGCTCAGGTTCCGGAGGGGTTCATTGCTACCCCAGTACTTCAGGACGCTTTGGTCCGTTTTGTGGGCCTTATGGAGAGTGTGGCCTAGACTGGAGCATTTCCCATGACACCAGCAGTCTCTCAGGCTGGAGGAGGAGCCCAGACTCCTACCACTCCCGCTCCGGAACAGATATCTCCCTAGTATCAAGCTCCAACAGCTCAGCCAATTGGATTAGTTCAGCCGGTTATTGCGGTGCAGGTTGGAGATGGGCCAGCTATGTCTTCTGAGGCTTTATGGAGATTGGACAGTTTTACCAAGCTCTTTCCTATTCACTTCAGTGGTGCTCCTTCAGAGGACCCCATAGAGTATCTTGACAGTTGTCACAAGGTTCTACGGAACATGGGTATAGTAGAGACCAATGGGGTCGCTTTTGCTGCATTTTAGATGACTGGTTCCGCCAAGAAATGATGGAGAGATTACTTGTTGACCAGACCAGCTGGGTCGCCTTCTCTTACTTGGGACCAGTTCTCTCAGCTCTTCATAGAGAAGTTTCTGCCTATCACATTGAGAGAGGAGCATCGCCGTCAGTTTGAGTGTCTCTAGCAGGGCAGTATGACTGTTACTCAGTATGAGACCTGTTTTGTGGATTTGGCCCGTCATGCCATTCTTCTGCTTCGCACCGAGAGAGAGGGTGAGGAGGTTTATTGATGGACTTGCTTAGCCTATTAGATTGCAGATGGCTAAGGAGACTGGGAGTGATATTTCTTTTCAGGCGGCTGCTAATGTCGCCAGACGAGTCGAGATGGTTCTTACTCAGGGAGGTCAGGGGTCTAACAAGAGGCCTCGTCATTCCGATGAGTTCAGCAGTGCCTCATCTAGAGGCAGGAGTACTTTTGGTAGAGTCCATCCTCCCAGGACATTTCATTCAGCGCTCCAGGCATCCCACGGTGCCTCAGGTGGTCGTGGACCTTAGATGCATTATTCCGACCAGCTAGCCTATAGCGCACCACCAGCTCCTATTAGTGCACCTCCACTCCAGAGTTATCAGGGTGGTTATTCAGGTCGACGGGGTCAGTTTCAGGGTCAGCAGTCATAGCAGCCGAGGTTATGTTATACTTGTGGTGATCCGAGGCACATTGCTAGATTTTGCCCTCGGGCAACGGGCAACTCATAGCAGCAGAGTTCTCGTGCCATGGTTTCGGCACTAGTTGCTACACCACCTACTCAGCCAGTCAGAGGTAGGGGTCAGGCAGCTAGAGGTAGAGGCCAGACTGTTAGAGGTGGAGATCAGGTCGTTAGAGGTGGAGACCAGCTAGTTAGAGGCCGTCTCAAGGACGTGGTCTAGGGTAGTGGGGCCCAGCCCCGGTGTTATGCTTTCCCAGCCAGGCCTGAGGCTGAGTCATCTGACGCTGTTATCACAGGTACTGTTTCAGTTTGCAGTAGAGATGCTTCAGTTCTATTTGATCTGGGATCTACTTACTCCTATGTGTCTTCCTATTTTTCTTCCTATTTGGTTGTGCCCCGTGATTCTTTGAGTGCTCATGTGTATGTGTCCACACCAGTGGGAGATGCTATTGTTGTAGATCGTGTTTATCGTTCGTGTGTGGTCACCATTGGGTGTCTTGAGACTCGTCTAGATCTTCTACTTCTTGACATGATTGATTTTAATGTCATACTGGGCATGGATTGACTGTCACCTTATTATGCTATATTAGATTATCACGCCAAGACGGTGACCTTAGCCTTGCAGGGGTTGCCTCGATTAGAGTTGAGAGGGAATCTTGGCCATTCTGCCAGTAGGGTTATCTCTTATGTGAAGGCTCGGCATATGGTCGAGAAGGGGTGTCTAGATTATTTGGCTTATGTCCGCGATTCTAGTGCAGAGGTTCCTTCCATGAATTCAGTGCCGGTTGTTCGTGAGTTTCCAGAGGTGTTTCCTACAGACCTACAGGGGATGCCACCCGACAAGGATATTGATTTCTGCATTGACTTAGCTCCGTGCACTCAGCCTATTTCCATTCTGCCATATCGCATGGCCCTGCCAGAGTTGAAAGAATTGAAGGAGCAGTTGCAAGATTTGCTTGATAAGGGCTTCATTAGACCTAGTGTCTCGCCCTGGGGTGCACCTGTGTTGTTTGTGAAGAAGAAAGATTGATCGATGAGGATGTCTATAGATTATCGGCAGTTGAACAAAGTCACCATCAAGAATAAATATCCATTGCCGAGGATTGATGATTTATTTGATCAGCTTCAGGGTGCCAAGGTGTTTTCAAAGATTGATTTGAGATCTGGCTACCATCAGTTGAGGATTAGGGCATCCGATGTTCCTATGACAGCTTTTCAGACTCGGTATGGGCATTATGAATTTCTAGTGATGTCATTTGGGCTGACAAATGCCCCTGCAGCATTCATGGATTTGATGAACCGGGTGTTCAAACCCTACTTGGATTCCTTCATGGTTGTGTTTATTGATGATATCTTGATCTACTCCCACAATCGAGAGGAGCATGAGCAGCACCTTCGGATCGTCCTTCAGACTCTGAAAGACAGCCAGTTATATGCTAAGTTCTCAAAATGCGAGTTTTGGTTGAGTTCAGTTGCTTTCTTGGGTCACATTGTATTAGCAGAGGGTATTCAGGCGGATCCTAAGAAGATTGAGGCAGTCTAGAACTGGCCTAGACCCACATTAGCTACAGAGATCCGTAGTTTCATGGGTTTTGCGGGATATTACCGTCGATTTGTGTAGGGGTTTTCATCCATAGCAGCCCCGTTGACCAGATTGACCCAGAAGGGTGCCCCGTTCAGGTGGTCAGACGAGAGTGAAGTGAGCTTTCAGAAGCTCAGGACAACTTTGACTACGGCACCAGTATTGGTGTTACCCACATGTTCAGGATCTTATACTGTATATTGTGACGCATCTCGTATTGGTATGGGTGCGGTATTGATGCAGGGTGGCAAGGTTATTGCATATGCTTCATGGCAGCTGAAGGTTCACGAGAAAAATTACCATGTTCATGATCTAGAGCTGGCAGCCATTGTTCATGCGCTGAAGATTTGGAGGCACTATCTTTACGGCGTGCCATGTGAGGTATTCACTGATCATCGGAGCATGTAGTATTTGTTCAAGCAGAAGGAACTCAATTTGAGGCAGAGGAGGTGGATGGAGCTATTGAAAGACTATGATATCACCATATTGTATCATTCCGGGAAGGCCAATGTGGTGGCCGATGCTTTGACTAGAAAGTCAGTCAGTATGGGTAGGCTTGCATATATTCTAGTTGGTGAAAGGCCGCTTGCATTGGATGTTCAGGCCTTGGCCAACCAGTTCGTGAGGTTAGATGTTTCTGAGTCCAGCCGTGTTCTAGCTTGTACAATTGCTCGGTCTTTTTTATTTGAGCGTATCAGAGATCGGCAGGATGACGATCCTCATTTACTTGTCCTTAGAGACACAGTGCGGCACGGTGGTGCTAAGCAGGTTACTATTAGAGATGATGGATTTTTAAGGATTCAGGGTCGTATTTGTGTACCTAATGTGGATGGACTTCATGAGTTGATCCTTGAGGAGTCCCACAGTTCCCGGTATTCTATTCATCCAGGCGCCGCCAAGATGTATCAGGACTTGAGGCAGCATTATTGGTGGAGGCGAATGAAGAAGGACGTAGTTGCCTATCTAGCTCGGTGCCTAAATTTCCAACAGGTAAAGTGTGAGCATTAGAGACCTGGTGGTTTACTTCAAAGGTTAGATATTCCTGAGTGGAAGTGGGAGCGTATCACTATGGACTTTGTTGTTGGACTCCCACGGACTCAGAGGAAGTTCGATGCATTTTGGGTCATTGTGGACAGGCTGACTAAGTTTGCGCATTTCATTCCTGTGGTAGTCACCTATTCCTCGGAGCAGTTGGCAGAGATTTATATTCGTGAGATCGTCTGTCTTCACGGTGTGCCCATGTCTATCATTTCTGATCGAGGTACACAGTTTACCTCGTAGTTTTGGAGGGCAGTTCAGCATGAGTTGGGTACGCGAGTTGAGTTGAGCATAACATTTCATCCTCAGACGGACGGGCAGTCCGAGCGTACTATTGAGATCTTGGAGGATATGCTCCGTGCATGTGTTATTGACTTTGGAGGTTCTTGGGATCAGTTTTTGCCGTTAGCAGAGTTTGCCTACAATAACAGCTACCAGTCGAGCATTCAGATGGCTCCCTATGAGGCATTATATGGTAGACATAGTAGGTCGCCAGTAGGGTGGTTCGAGCCGGGGGAGGCTCGGTTATTGGGTACATATTTAGTTCAGGAGGCCTTGGACAAAGTCAAGATTATACAGGATCGACTTTGTACAGCTCAGTCCAGGAAAAAGAGTTATGCTGACCGTAAAGTTCGTGATATTGCATTCATGGTTGGAGAAAGAATATTGCTTCGGGTATCGCCCATGAAGGGTGTTATGAGATTTGGGAAGAAGGGCAAGTTGAGCCCTAGGTATATCGGGCCATTTGAGATCCTCGAGAGAGTGGAGGAGGTAGCTTATAGACTTGCGTTGCCTCCAAGGTTATCCTCAGTTCATCCGGTATTCCATGTGTCTATGCTCTGGAAATATCATGGTGACCCATCCCACGTGTTAGATTTCAGCTCTGTCCAGTTGATCAAGGATTTGACTTACGAGGAGGAGTCGGTGGCCATTCTAGATCGGCCGATTCGTCAGTTGAGGTCAAAGAGTTACCCTTCAGTTCGAGTGCAGTGGAGAGGTCAGCCTATTGAGGCAGCTACTTGAGAGTTCGAGTTCGATATGCGGAGTAGATATCCCCACATTTTCACCAGCCCAGCTATTTTTTTTTATGTCCGTTCGAGGACGAATGTTTGTTTTAGAGGTGGAGAATGTGATGAACCAAAAGGCCATCTTATGTTTTAGAAATCGAATCTACGCTCTTAAGCCTTACAAATCTCATCTTTACCCTTCTCGATTTGCGTGCACAGTCCGGGTAGGTTTCCAGAAAGCTTTAATATTGAAAACTAATGAAAATAAGAATTTTTGCCTTACAAGTTGATTTTAGTTGACTTCGATCAACATTTTTGGTAAACGGGTCCGGATCTATTCTTTGACGGTCCCGGTAGAATTTGGACCCGATACTAACAATGCCAAATATCAATCAATTCTTAAAAACAAATAATTTTCAAGCTTTTAATTTTCAACAAAAATTCATAACTCAAGCTAGGGACCTCCAAATTCGATTCCGGGCAAAAATTCTACCGGGACCGTCAAAGAATAGATCCGGACCCGTTTACCAAAAATGTTGACCGAAGTCAACTAAAATTAACTTTTAAGGCATAAATTCTTATTTTCATCAATTTTTAACATAAAAGCTTTCCGGAAACCTGCCCTGACTGCACACGCAAATCGATGAGGGTAAAAATGAGATTTTTAAGACTTAAGAGCGCAGATTCGAGTTCTAAAACATAAGATGACCTTTTAGCTCATCACATTCTCCACCTTTAAAACAACCGTTCGTCCTCGAACGGACATAGAAAAGTACCTGGGCTGGTGAAAAGGTGGGGATATCTACTCCGCATATCGGACTCAAACTCCCAAGTAGCTGCCTCAATAGGCTTACCTCTCCACTGCACTCGAACTGAAGGGTAACTCTTGGATCTCAACTGGCGAACTTGCCGGGCTAGAATTGCCACCGGGTCCTCCTCGTAAGTCAAATCCTTGTCCAACTGGACAGAGCTGAAATTTAACACATGGGATGGGTCACTATGATATTTCCGGAGCATAGACACATGGAATACCAGATGAATTGAGGATAACCCTGGAGGCAACGCAAGTCTATAAGCTACCTCCCCCACTCTCTCGAGGATCTCAAATGGCCCGATATACCTAGGGCTGAACTTGCCCTTCTTCCCAAATCTTATAACACCCTTCATGGGCGATACCCGAAGCAATATTCTTTCTCCAACCACGAATGCAATATCACAAACTCTAAGGTGGGTATAACCCTTTTGCCTAGACTGAGCTATGCGAAGTCGATCCTGAATAATCTTGACCTTATCCAAGGCATCTTGTACCAAATCGGTACCCAATAACCGAGCCTCTCCCGGTTCAAACCAGCAAACTGGCGAATGGCATCGTCTTCCGTATAATGCCTCATATGGAGCCATCTGAATGCTCGACTGGTAGATGTTATTGTAGGCAAACTCCGCTAACGGCAAGAACTGATCCCAAGAACCTCCAAAGTCAATAACATAGGCGCGGAGCATATACTCCAAGATCTGAATAGTACGCTCGGAAGGAATGTTGTGCTCAACTCAACCCACGTACCTAATTCACGATGTACTGCCCTCCAAAAGTGCGAGGTACACTGCGTACCTCCATATGAAATAATAGACACGGGCACCCCGTAAAGGCGGACAATCTCACGAATGTAAATTTTAGCTAACCTTTTTGAAGAATAGGTAGCTGCCACTGGAATGAAATGTGCTGACTTGGTCAACCTGTCCACAATGACCCCAAATTGCATCAAATTTTCTCTGAGTCCGTGGGAGTCCAACAACAAAATCCATAGTGATACGCACCCATTTCCATTCAGGAATTTCTAACTTCTGAAGCAACCTACTAGGTCTCTGAGCTCGTACTTAACTTGCTGACAATTCAGACACCAAGAAATATATGCAACTATATCCTTTTTCATTCTCCTCCACCAATAATGTTGCCGCAAATCTTGATACATTTTGGCGATACCTGGATGAATAGAATACCTGGAACTGTGTGCCTCTTCAAGAATTAATTCACGAAGCCCATCCACATTAGGCACACAAATACGACCCTGCATTCGTAGAATTCCATCATCCCCCACAGCAAACTGTTTGGCATCACCGTGCCGCACCGTGTCCTTAAGGACAAGTAAACGAGGATCATCATACTGCCTCTCTCTAATGTGCTCATATAAAGAAGTTCGAGCGACTGTGCAATCTAGAACTCGACTGGGTTCTAAAACATCTAACCTCACGAATTGGTTAGCCAAAGTCTGAACATATACAGCTAATGGCCCCTCACCAACCAGAATATACGCAAGACTGCCCATACTCATAGCCTTTCTACTCAAAGCATCGTCCACCACATTGGCCTTTCCAGGGTGATACAAAATTGTGATATCATAGTCTTTCAACAACTCCAACCATATTCTCTGCCTCAAATTAAGATCTTTTTGTTTGAACAGGTACGGAAGGCTACAATGATCAGTAAATACCTCACATGAGACACCGTAGAGGTCATGCCTCCAAATCTTTAGCGCATGAACAATGGCTACCAGTTCTAAGTCATGAATAGGATAATTCTTCTCGTGAACGTTCAACTGCCGCGATGCATATGCAATTACCTTGCCATCTTGCATTAATACTACACCAAGCCCAATGTGAGATGTGTCACAATATACTGTATATGATCCTGAACCTGTGGGTAATACCAACACTGGCGCTATAGTCAAAGCGGTCTTGAGCTTCTGAAAGCTCAACTCATACTCATCTGACCATATGAATGGGACACCTTTCTGGGTCAATCCGGTCAATGGGCTTGCTATAGATGAAAATCCTTCCACGAACCGACGATAATAATTTGCTAAATCCAGGAAACTCCGGATCTGTGTAACTGAAGTAGGTCTAGGCCAATTTTGAACAGCCTCAATCTTCATAGGATCCACCTTTATTCCTTCTGCCGATACAACATGCCCCAAAAAGGTAACTGAGTCTAACCAAAACTCACATTTTGAAAATTTGGCATATAACTGATTATTCTTCAAAGTATGAAGCACACTCTAAAGATGCTGCTCATGCTCCTTTCGACTGCTGGAGCAAATCAAGATATCATCAATGAATACAACCACAAAAGATTCCAAATAGGGCTTGAACACCCGATTCATCAAATCCATAATTGCTGCTGGGGAATTTGTCAACCCAAATGACATCACTAGGAATTCGTAATGCACATACCGAGTCCGAAAATCTGTTTTAGGGTACATCAGATTCCCTAATCTTCAATTGATGGTAACCAGACCTCAAATCAATCTTCAAAAATACCTTGGCATCCCTGAAACTGATCAAATAAGTCATCAATTCTTGGCACTGGATATTTGTTCTTAATGTTGTTCATGATCGATTACCGAATTGCCAATTAACCTCATGTTAACAAAAATCTCGTTTCAAACCTTCACAATACTAATAACGAGATGCGAGGCATGAAGACCTCATAATTATTTACCCGAATTAATGAGTCAATATTACAACACGAATTTGGCAAGTATGCATAGAGAATTTCATACAAATATTTTTAAATAAGCCTAACAGACATGACTCCCTATTAGTACTATCGTACAAATTTAATTTCACAAGGGAGAATTTAAACAGAAGAATTTATATCACAAGGATCTCGTCCGTATATAACTTTCACCGCAGCTCATAGCCCGGTTTAAACATATCAATTTATTTTAAAATGTGAGGACCTCAGCCTCAGTTCTAAATCACAAATAATATGCACATCTTGCCAATCGAAACTTTCCATTTTATCCTTTTAAATAACTTTCGTTAAACAAAATCACAACACATAATGAACCCCACACCGGTAGGGCATATAATTCACAATTTGTAATTAATTATCCGGAAATACATCAAAACATACCGAAATAAGTACCAGAAAGGCACCTTTAGTCTCACAGATCTTATTAGAGTCCATCATGGAATTATAGGTGTAGTTATCTCCATAAAACCTCCCAACAGAAGTAGACACATAAGTAGATTATAGAATTACGAAGCCCACTCATAAGTGGAGCACAATAGGAGGACTCGTCTCGATACTCTAAACCGAATCAAATTAAGAAAATTATTCCTTTATATTAAATCGAGGTCGTACCTGTAACGATACCATCTGATGTAACGACCTCCGCCATATCATAAAACAAATATAACAACAGCTGGGTCTCCACCTCTAGGACACCTTCTACCCGCCTATCCTCCACCTCTAATGGTCTGACCTCCACCTCTAGGTACCTGATCTCTGCCATAAGTACCCCTGCCTCCAGACGAGGCACCACCGAACTGACGAGGCCTCTATCAGACCTCTACCATCTCTCCTGTGCAAGAACCATCTCGATCCTCCTCGCGACATTAGCAACTGCCTGAAAAGAAATCTCACTTCCGGTCTCCTTGGCCATTTGAAGTCTGATAGGGTAAGTGAGTCCCTTCATAAACCCTCCTCAGTCTCTATCCCTCAGTAGGTAGTTCAAAAGCGTTCTGAGAACTGAGCCAAGTGGGCGGTGTTGCATTGGCTAGTCTGCCCTCTTCATAGGCTTGCCACGGACACTTGTGGAGAATTATCTCTCCCAAGGCCAATTTCTTCTTTTGTTATGCTGACTCAACACTGTTGAGCTGACCTATTTCTTAACATACTCTTCGAATCTTCTTTGGGGTAACCCTTACCCCTATTTATACACAACGATCAAAAAAGTAGAGCTCCATACCGGCAAATCTTGGCACAAACCACATAGTCCAGAATCTCGTCAACTACTGTACTTTCTCCGAAGCATCCCAAAATCTGCAACCATGACGTCCACACTGAGTAGTCTTCTGTAAATTTAAAGTTGTTTCTCTAACTCCTTTGGTACTGAAGTATAGGATTACTAAGTAGGTGGACATACCGCAAGTACCAACCTTATCCTCTACAAAATCTCAGGCCTTAAACATGTGTAAATTTTTGGGGAACCTTTCAGTACCACATATATACATTTCAGGCCAAAACTGATATAACACATGACTCGCAATCCATTCATTGATAGTAGACTCCCCCACTCGACACAAAGTCATAGTTCACCACGTCCGATGGTCCACAATATTAACCTTCACAACTCGTATAAATCAACCAGATGCCAAGGTACGTTGCACCCCCCACATTATTCACTGGGTGATCTCTTTATACGTCCGCATCTTTAGTCAGAATCACACATTGAGTCAATGTTTGAGCATCTCTAGCTCCCTCGTAGTTCATCTGCGACATCATGAACTGTCGATGCACAACTGATATCGAGTGCGCAAAGTCATACACGAGCAGATACAAAGGAATACGCGATATAGGTTTCAAGCAAAATCAACGCCGCACGATAAGGAATGAAAGAAGTGATATTGTTCCTAAACTTCATAGCCTATGAGAGATAAGTACAGATGTCTCCGTACCGATCCTTCAGACTCTACTAAGCTTGCTCGTGACTCGTGAGACCTATGTAACCTACTACTGTGATACCAACTGTCATGACACAAAATTTCCCACCGACGGGACCGTGATAGCGCCTTACATTTTACTTACTAGGCAAGCCAACGTTAGAGAATCATTAAACCAATTCCTTATTTCCATTCAGTAATTAACAATAATTAACTAAGATAAAATACAATAAGTGCGGAATATCATAAAACTATATTAATTACTACCATCCGGATCTGCAGTCACAATTCACGAGCATTCTAGAATTTGGTACAAGTAATAGTCTAGAAGAAATACAACTGTCTGAATGAAAGAAAACAACAGTGACATAAAAAGTATACGGGGATTTCAAGGTCTGTGAATGCCGACAGATCTACCTTAAGTCTCCGAACAGCGGACTAATAGCAAAATCTTGATCAACCTGAACCGGTATCAAAGTCTGCACAGAAAGTGCAGAGTGCAATATCAGTACAACCGATCCCATTTACTGGTAAGTGTCGAGCCTAACCTCGATGAAGTAGTGACGAGGCTAAGGCAAGTCACATACAAATCAACATGTACAATTTAACGGTGTATATACAAATAACATAAATGAAGAACTAAACAGGAAATGTCAGGAGGGAAACATACTGAGGGGAATACGAAATAAAGAAGTACGACAAAACAATAACCGGAGCAGTCAATATACCATGAATCAACAGGAATAGTGAAAACAATAAAGGAAAAATACACGGCATCACCCTTTGTACTTTTACTCTCAATCTCACCATAAAATCAATAGAAACGGCACGGCATCACCCTTCGTGCATTAACTCTCATTTCATGGCACGGCATCACCCTTCGTACTTTTACACACACAATATGGCACGGCATCACCCTTCGTGCATTAACACTCACAATATGGCACGGCATCACCCTTCGTGCATTAACACTCACAATATGACATGGCATCACCCTTCGTGCATTAACACTCTCCCTTACCATAATGCAATGCATAAATAACAATAGGGAGATAGAATAACAAGTACAAACCTTACTTCAACATTTGGTTCCACAATATAAATCTCAACTTTTAAATAAATACTCGATTACCAACAGAAAGTCCGTAAACATGATAATGACGATCAATTTAACAACACTAGTATAAACTTGTAGCAATTAGGCATAGGAAGAGACAATATAATAAAACAGAAGAAACGTGGAAAAATAGGTAAATTGGTGGCGCATAAGTACTCGTCACCTAACATATACGCCGCTCACATGAATTTCACTTAGCAAATAATCTAAGGTTCCTAATTCCCTCAAGTCAGGGTTAGACACAACACTTACCTCGCTCCGAAGGCCACTTAATTCTCAATCACAGCTTTTCCTTTGGAATTCACCTCCAAATCACTCGTATCTATTCAAAAATGACTCAATAATATCAAACATTGCTAAAGGAATCAAGTTTAATGAATAATTACAGATTTCCCAAATTTTCCTCCAAAAAGTCAAAAAATCAACCCCGGGCCCGTTTGGTCAAAACTCGAGGTTCGGACCAAAATCCATTTACCCATTCACCCCCGAACCCGAATATATAATTGGTTTTGGAATCCGACCTCAAATTGAGGTCTAAATCCCCAAATTTTCGAAATCCCTAGTTTCTACCCAAAACCCCTAATTCTACCATGAAAACCTTAGACTTTAGGTTGAAATCTTGTAAAATGTAGTGAAAGATTGAAAGAAACCAGTTTAGAATCACTTACCTATGATTTGGGGAAGAAATGGTCTTTGGAAAAATCGCCTCTTGTGTTTTAGGTCTTGAAAACTTGGGAAATGAATGAAAATTCCCGTCCAAAAGTCATTTCGATCAGCTGCAGATGTCGCATTTGCGACCTGAGCTTCATTATGCGAAGCTCGCAAATGCGAAGGAGTCATCGCAAATGTGAAGCCCTTCACACTTATGCTGCCTTCGCAAATGCGAAGATAAGTTTGCAAATGCGAACCTTGAATCTTTGCAAATGCGACTAAATGATCGCATTTGCGATCACTACCCTTCCCTGACTCCCTTCGCAAATGTGAAAGAAAACTCGCAAATGCGAAAACTATTGGCCCAGCTTCTCTTCACATTTGCGATGAGAAGCTCGCAAATGCGATGCCTGATCTCGCAAATGCGAGATCAGAGGCCTGCAATAATATCAGATGCACCATGAGTGTTTTCCAAGCCAAATGTCACTCTGTAGCCTATCCAAAACTCACCCGAGCCCTCGAAGCTCTAAATCAATGGTGCACACAAGTCTAAAAACATCATACGAACTTGCTCGCGCGATCAAATCACCAAAATAACACCTAGAACTATGAATTTAGCACCAAAACAAATAAAATTCACAAGAACACTTTAAAATTCATATCTTCTCAACTGGATATCCGAATCACGTCAAATCAACTCCGTTTCTCACCAAATTTCACAGACAAGTCTTAAATATCATAATGAACCTGTACCGGGCTCCGAAGCAAAATACGTACCCGATACTAACAATGCCAAATATCAATCAATTCTTTAGAACAATTAATTTTCAGACTTTTAATTTTTATCAAAAATTTATAACTTGAGCTAGGGACCTCCGAATTCGATTTCGGGCATAAGCCCGGGTCCCATAATTCGATACGGACCCACCGGGACTATAAAAACATGGATCCGGGCCCGTTTATCAAAAATATTGACCAAAGTCAACTAAAATTAACTTTTAAGGTATAAATTCTTATTTTCATCCATTTTTAAAATAAAAGCTTTCCGGAAACCTGCCCGGACTGTGCACGCAAATCGAGGAGGGTGAAAATGAAATTTTTAAGGCTTAAGAGCATAGATTCGAGTTCTAAAACATAAGATGACCTTTTGGGTCATCATAGGGTTGTCCTTACAAACACGCTCAGACGGGTCGTCTAGTTCACCGCGATTCATCATCCAGCTAGGGTCCATATAGTTCTCATCAGGGTCAGTCATCTCTCAGTGCCCTGGAAGCCCAGAGTTCGTCCTGTGCTCCTTCATTTTAAGGTTCATTTGCACCGGGTGCTTCTAGCAGTTATTCTGATTCTCGGGGCCCGATTCAGTCAGCACCACCAGTACCCGGGAACTGCTTTGAGTGCGGGGAATTTGGGCATATATGGAGACATTGTCCTCGTCGCTCGGGAGGTCCAATGCAGTAGAGGGGTCATACTACGACTTCAGCACCAGTTACTTCTCCACTCGCCCAGCCAGCGCGGGGTGGGGGTCAGGCAGCTAGGGGTCGCCCAAGAGGTGGAGACCGATCAGGTGGTGGTCAGGCCCGATTTTATGCTTTTCCTGCCAGGCCAGATGCTGTTGCTTCAGATGCAGTGATCAGAGGTATTTTTTCAGTGTGCCATAGGGAGGCTTCTATATTATTTGACCCTGGTTCTACTTATTTATATGTATCATCGTATTTTACTCGTTATTTGGATATGCCCCATGAGTCCTTAGTTTTACCTATTCGTGTATCTATGCCGATGGGCGATATTATTACGGTGGACTGTGTGTATCGGTTGTGTGTGGTAAGTATTGGGGAATCGGAGACTAGAGTTAATCTTTTATTACTCGATATGGTTGATTTCGATGTAATTCTGGGTATGGATTAGTTGTCTCCATGTCATGCTATTCTGGACTGTCACGAAAAAACTATGACGTTGGCGATGTAGGGGTTGCCGAAGGTTGAATGGAGAGGTTCTCTAGACTTTATTCCTAGCAGGGTAATTTCTTATTTGAAGGCCCAGCGTATGGTTGGGAAGGGGTGTTTGTCATATTTGGCCTTTGTGAGAGATGTTGATGCAGGTATTCCTACTATTGATTCAATACCTATAGTACGAGACTTTTCAGATGTATTTCCTGCATACCTGCTAGGTATGCCACCCGACAAAGATATTGATTTTGTTATTGATTTGGTGCCGGGCACTCAGCCCATTCCTATTCCTCCATATCTTATGGCACCATCTGAGTAAAAAGAATTGAAAGAGAAACTTCCGGAACTTCTTGATAAGGGGTTTATTAGGCCTAGTGTGTGACCTTGGGGTGCACCATTTTTGTTTGTGAAAAAGAAAGATGGTACTATGCGGATGTGCATTGATTACATACAACTGAACAAAGTTACAATCAAGAACAAATATCCTTTGCTGCGTATTGAAAATTTATTTGACCAACTTTAGGGAGCGAGGGTATTATCCAAAATTGATTTGAGATCGGGTATCACCAATTAAAAATTCCGGATTCGTATATTCTAAGACGACATTCAGGACTCGTTATGGTCACTACGAATTTTTTGTGATGTCATTTGGGCTAACCAATTCCCCAATAACATTTATGCACTTGATGAATAGCGTATTCTAGCCGTATCTTTACTCATTTGTTGTGGTATTTATTGATGACATCCTGGTATACTCACGTAGCCAGGAGGAATATGTACAACATCTGAGTATTGTACTATAGAGGCTGAGGGAAGAGAAACTTTATGCCAAATTCTCTATGTGTGAAATCTGAGTTAGCAGTACTCGTGTATTGGTCTCAGTGCAGTGCTTATGTGAGACGATAGGGTGATTGCCTATGAGTTCAGACAGTTAAAGGTACATGAGAAGAATTATCCGGTCCACGACCTTGAGTTAGTAGCTATTGTTCACGCCTTGAAAATTTGGCGGCATTACTTGTATGGTGTCCATTGTGAGGTTTATACCGATCACCAGAATCTACAACATCTGTTTAAACAGAAGGATCTTAATTTGCGACAGCGAAGGTGGTTAGAGTTGCTTAAGGATTATGACATCACCATTCTCTATCACCCCGGAAAGGCCAATATGGTGACTGATGCCTTGAATCGTAAGGCGGAGAGTTTGGGCAGCTTAACATACTTACCGGCAACAGAGAGGCCTTTAGCCTTAGATTTTCAAGACTTGGACCACCAGTTTATTAGATTGGATATTTCCGAGCCAAATAGAGTTCTGGCTTGTGTGGTTTCTCGGTCTTCTTTATATGATCGCGTCAGAGAGCGCCAGTATGATGATCCACATCTTCTTGTCCTTAAGGACATGGTTCAGCACGATGATGCCAAGGAAGTCACTATTGGAGATGACGGTGTATTACGGATGCAGGGCAGGCTATGTGTGCCTAATGTAGAGGGTTTGCGTGAGTTGATTCTCCAGGAAGCTCACAGTTTGCGGTACTCTGTTCATCCAGGTGCCGTGAAGATGTATCAGGATTTGAGGTAGCATTATTGGTAGAGGCGAATGAAGAAAGATATAGTTGGGTATGTAGCTCGGTGTTTAAATTGTCAACAGGTAAAGTACGAGCATCAGAGACCGGGAGGATTACTTCAGAGACTTGAAATTCCAGAGTGGAAATGGGAGCGCATTACCATAGACTTCGTAGTTGGGCTTCCACAGACATTGAGGAAGTTTGATGCGGTTTGGGTTATTGTAGAACGGTTGACCAAATCCACGCATTTCATTCCAGTTGGTACTAATTATTCTTCGGAGCGGTTGGCTGAGATTTATATCCGTGAGATTGTTCGCCCATACGGTGTGCCGGTGTCCATCATTTCAGATCGGGGCACGCAGTTTACATCACAGTTTTGGAGAGCAGCTCAACGAGAATTGGGCACACAGGTTCAGTTGAGTACAACATTTCACCCTCAGACGGATGGAAATTACGAGCGCACTATTCAGATATTGGAGGATATGTTACGCACTTGTGTCATTGATTTTGGAGGTTCTTGGGATCAATTTTTACCACTGGCAGAGTTTGCTTACAATAACAGCTACCAATCGAGCATTCAGATGGCTCTGTATGAGGCTTTATATGGGAGACGGTGTCGGTCTCTAGTGGGTTGGTTTCAGCCAGGTGAGGCTAAGCTATTGGGTACTGATTTGGTTTAGGATGCTTTGGAGAAGGTTAAATTGATTCAGCAGCGTCTTAACACGGCGCAGTCTAGACATAAGAGTTATGCTGACCGGAAGGTCTGTGATGTTGCTTACATGGTTAGGGAGAAGGTTCTGCTCAAGATTTCACCCATGAAGGGTGTGTTGAGGTTCGAGAAGAAGGGCAAGTTGAGCCCTCGGTATATTGGGCCTTTTGAGATACTTAAGAAAATTGGAGAGGTAGCTTATGAACTTTCTTTGCCACCTAGTCTATCAGGTGTTCATCCAGTATTTCATGTATCCATGCTCCGAAAGTATGTCGGGGATCCGTCTCATATTCTGGATTTCAGTACAGTGGAGCTGGACGGTAATTTGACTTATGACGTTGAGCCGGTGGCTATTTTAGACCCGCAGGTTCGAAAGCTGAGGTCAAAGAACATAGCATCAGTGAAGGTAGAGTGGAGAGGCCAGCCAGTCGGAGATGCTACTTGGGAGATTGAGCAGGAGATGCGGAGCAAATATCCACACCTATTTGAGATTCCAGGTATAATTCTAAACTCGTTCGAGGACGAACGTTTGTTTAAGAGAGGGAGAATGTAACGACTATATATATATATATATATATATATATATATATATATATATATATATATATATACACTTTCAAAATAGTACGTATGCATCATCATTTAGTTTATAAGCATTTTACATCAATTTTTAAATCCTAGAATTCCGAATTTTTATACCCAGTAATTATCCTTCAAATTATTTTTATCATGATTTAATCATCTAAACTTATCATTTACACCAACATGATGTTTTAAATATTTTCATTGCATTTTGTTTAATTACATTTGCATTTCTAGGGCTAATTGCATATTTTTGCAATAATAGCCCATATTCATGTATAATTACATTATTTATGCGAAATGACTCTTTATATTTTTATAATTTTAAGTAATTATTTTTAATCATTTTAGTGCACAAATAATATTTTGTCATTTATTAATTACTTTTATAAATTATTTTTTATTATTAAATATTGGGTATTTAAAAACTAGCCTAAACTCCTACCTATTTTCGGACTAATTACTGGCCCAAATTCTAATACCCTAGCCCAAATAACCCCCAGCCCAAAACAATTAACCCAACCCCACAACCCGGTCGCGACCCGTTTGAACCACCCGTTTGGGTATTTAAAAACTAGCCTAAATTAGTTTGACCCTCTAATCTTTAGTGCTATTTGGGTCTATATTCATCCTATGTTATTATTTTTGTGTATATTCTGCTAATATTTGTTTTCCTAAAAACTAGGGTTGCTTGACTTCTCCTAAATTGATTCGGAATCAATTTCGCATGTTATTCTTTCCTTTTATTTTGAGGTTGATTGATTGTTTTCCTTGTCTGTGTGTTTAATTTTTACCACTATATAAACCCATCCCCTTCCCCCTTTAGACAGAACTGGAATCACTATTCTCTCACTAAAAACTGGAAGCCAAGGCCATCAGACTTCTACTTTTTCTGACATCTCTTGGGTGTGAGCACTGCATGGGTTCTTGAAACCCTTGGAACTTGACACATTCAGGACTCTGGGTCCTTACTGCAATCTTTTTCTTGTTTATCAAACAGTCACAGGTTAGTTTCTAACTTTCACAATGTTTATTATGTTCTAATTAGCATGTACTCTGAACTGCATGATCTAATGAATTTATTTGACTCTTTTATGCCTAATTCTGCTTGTGATTGCTAGCTTAATACTGCTTTGCACCTAGCCTAATTAATTTAGACAAAATGAAGCATACTTAGATTAGTTTGTGATAACCTGAAA
The DNA here is from genome assembly GCF_000715075.1 of Nicotiana tabacum. Lineage (NCBI taxonomy): Eukaryota > Viridiplantae > Streptophyta > Magnoliopsida > Solanales > Solanaceae > Nicotiana > Nicotiana tabacum. Next base: position 141,697,043 of record NC_134096.1, on the reverse strand, counting down.
ATCTGTTTTGACTATATGGTTCAATCTATTTCTCTGCCTAATTCTGAACTTCTTATGACTAATTTGATGTTATTAGTATGCCCTAACTTGTTTAAGACCTTTACTCTGAATGTTATTTGCTCTTATGACTATGGTTGTCACCTTATGTATTTTTGCCATATCCAATATGTACCTTTGACAACTTGTGATCTTTTAAAACCAGTCTACCTTAACTGACACTCTCTATGTTACATGATCGTGATTGTATTATAATGCTTAACTCCTGTGTTTGGTATAATATGATCCCTTAAGTCCTAAATTAGTTGTATTACTTGGTTTTAATAGTCAAATACCATTGCGTGTTAACTTGCAATCCCAGGCTCCTTGTTCTTTATCATATGTCACCCTGCCCAGTGTGTTAATTTGCTATTCGAGTTCATTATGTGATTATCTTACATGTTTGCAAATGTTTTTCACACCTATTACTCTACTACTATTTTCATTGGTTGTTTGTTTAATTTTGGGGCTGGCTCAAAACCAAAGCCCTTCCCCTAAGTCTCCTCTATTAACCTCCCTAGTGTGAGCACTACCCTGGGTTCTTGAAGTCCTTGGGAACTCTGACACATTAGGGTCCAAGGTTCTTTGCCACCTTTTTCCTAATTGCTGAACTTTGCCCCCTCTTCTCACCTACTGGATAAACCAGCTGGTTTGTGTAAATGGCTATACCACTGGGACTTTTGATGACTACTGGATGTGGGCTATTTTGTGTGAATGGAGATTGTTTCTGGGCTGTTGTGAAACTCTGTTGAAGGCCTAGCTAGGCTAGGTATACATTGGGCCTTCCTTAGGCCCACTATAGCTATTCTGTAATTCTGTAATTTATTTCACTCATTAGGCTTGTAATAATGTTGTAATAATAATTGGGGTGTTAGTAAAATTGGAAAAATGGGTCTATTATAATGTTTGCATGAAACGGGTAGAAATCCTGCCAATATGTGTTTAATTTGCTCAAACATGTTCTGTTACCATGTGTTGTTAGATATCCTTCCTATAGGTGTTAATTTGCTCAAACATATTCTGCTCTTGTATGTCGTTAGATAACCTGCCTATACGACCTGAGTGCTTAATTTGTCTAACATATTCTGCTCCTATATGTTTTGTTAGGAAATAAAATGACAAATCTCCCAATTTGCGTAATTGCATCATATTCATTAGATACCAATATTCATCTTGAAATCATGCCTATAGGACTTTGATTGGTTAATTCTCTGTTATTATTATAATTGCTTACTTAGGAGACATGCCTATAGGAGTTAAGTATAAAAATCAGTTTCAATCGCTAATCATTGGAAATCCTACCTATAGGATAATGCCACTCGCCTTAATGTGTTAAATTGAACTTTCAACATTGTTTCATTGCTTAACTCTGCCGCTATTAGAAAGCATGCCTATAGGATCAAATTGGGTAATTCTGAATATCTCCTGTTATTATCACTGCCATTTAGTGCGTAAATCATCTAGATAGCATGTCTATAAGTTTAATCGCTTATAACCTATAATTAGTAGGCAGCTGTGTAGTCACTTAGAAATTATACTTTCCATACAAAACTGTCTGCACATTCAAAATTTAGGTCACATAGAAATTGTGTCTATAGGGACTAATGGCTTTAATTTACCTCAATCCTGAAATTGTCTAACGTTTAATATGAAAATTTGTTCGCGTGCATTTGTTGTCTAAGTGTGGAGGCTAATTTGAGCCCGTAATTTATTTTACATGAAGTCCAACTTGTTTTGTATGTCACCTAATTTTATCATTTCTGTACAGCCTAAGCTAAGTCTAGAAACCATCCAAAATAGAGGTCCAAACGCCTCCTAGGCCATAGGCATGGGACGGGTAGTGCATGCATAAGGCACGATTTAGAATCAACTAGTGCGCTTTAGGTAAAAATTTAAAGATAGTAATCGGGTAGCAAGAGATGATAGTCTGTGCCCGCTGAATAATACGAGTAACACCTCATCTCAAGGGAGTTATGAAGTATTATTTATGTTGCACGGGGTGATCCTTTAGGCTAAAAACCTTAGGACCCCCCTCCCCGGACCCCCCCATCTTGTCTTTAAACCAATTATCTGTGTTTACTCAAGGACTTTCTAATAATGAATTTTTCAAACTTCTTGTTTTTCTGTCTGACTATTTGACTAATTCATATAATTCAAGTTCGGCCGGAACCCACAGTTGTGGACCTCGAAGAGTGTCTAACACCTTCTCTTCGAGGTAATTTGAGCCCTTACCCGATCTTTGATGACGCAAACTGGTTAAACCGGAGTTATTTGCAAATAGGTGCCCTAACGCACCTCGAACCTGTTAGGTGGCGACTCTTTCTTTTAACCCCTTCCTTTAAAAGAGTTGTCACGTGTCAAAACCCGATTTTGTGAGAAAGAGGGGCGCGACAGCATGGCAACTCTGCTGGGGATATTTTTAGGCTCTTACCATAGCGAACTTGGTCTATAAGAATTAGTCTTCTTTGATGAATGTGTTTCCTTGTTCTTTATCGTTACATGAACATCCCGCTTCCATTTTCCCTTTTATGGCTACATGCACACCCTTTCCCCTATTTCCCTCTATTTTGAATATGTATTAATAAGCAAATCTTTGCTTAATTTGGTTACAATGAGTGTTTTCCTTTATTTTCTAGTCATGTTCACTTGCTCCGAATCATTTTTAAATTTGCTACATCATGTCTCTCCCTACCCCTACCCCCTTACTTGCTTTATTGCAATTCTTTCACATTGCGCGAACTAATTTCTTCCTTGTTTTTCTGTCTTTTTATGTCTTTACGTTTCATTTAATACTGCATTTACCGTCTTCATCATGCAAAATACTTGACAACGTGTCATTTTATCTTTACATAAAGCATGCTCAACATCATATTCCACTCCTGCATAATTAATACCATAGCAGCACTTGATGAGTGTCCGTGCTCTTTCTAAATCACCCTTTTAAATTTTAAAACTATTATTTGCGGTAAAACTAGTCGATCAGCGGTGCAATCGACGGTTCCGTGCCTTCCCCTCTCAAGTTGTCCACTTGAGGGTACCGGTCTAGACTCTTCTAGAAACCCCCACTCTAATATTAACTGTGCATGCATCATGTCTAAACTTAGTATGGGTTAGAACGTTGTCTGCGTAAGAACTCTCTAAGGCAAGCCTTGTCCAATGCCCGCCGGGATTTCCTTAAATCCCAAGGGGTACAATCATGATATGTGCATTATTTGGAGAAATCATGCCGATATGCTAATCATTAATGTGTAAATAGTCGAATCCGGAGAGGGAAAGGGATAACTTTATTTGTTTTACAGAAATGAGGCACGAACTCCCCGGGTTCGGCATGGTTGGAAGTATGCCACCTTTTTTGCTAGATTGGTGGGAAAATCTCTCACCAAGTGACAAAAACCACGTGAAAAGAGTTCTCGGGAATTTACCTTCTTTGTTTGATATTCAGCCGAACAATGTGTTAATTGAGACTGCCACCATGTTCTAGGATGAGAAGAGGGCCATCTTCTGTTTTGGTGATATAGAAATGACTCCCCTTCTAGAGGAAATAGGAGGCTTCGTTGGGCTCCCATGGGATAGCCCTGGCTTGTTGGTACGGAAAAACCGTACTTCTCGAGGTTTCCTAAAAATGATGGGTTTCAGGAAAAATGATGAGTTAGTCTGTCTGAAGAAATCTTACATACCATTCGACTTCCTTTACGAGTGTTATGGTCATAGCAAATCATATCGTCTTTACCATGATGAATTTTCCATCACTTCTTTGGGTTGGACTAACCGCCGGATTTTTGTATTCATTGTCTATTTTTTGGGGATGCTGATATTCCCGATACAAGGGGAAATGATCCACACTCGCCTAGCTATGGTCACTAAGACCTTAATGGAGGGAATTAAGGGGCAAACTTACACTATTGTCCCAATGATCGTGGCTGAGATGTACCGAGCCTTAGACCGTTGCAAAAAGGGATATAGGCATTTTGAGGGTTGCAATCTGTTGCTGCAAATATGGTTGTTGGAACACCTTCAGAGAGGACAACACCATCAAGCATTTCCGCGACGAGCATGGAATGACCACATAGCTTATCACCATCCGAAGAGAATGACTTTTATCCCAGACAGGTTTGCACAACCGGGAAACGCTGTGAGCTGGGTACATTTCTTTAGCAATTTGACCGATGACAAGGTACATTGGATGTTTGAGTGGTTCCCTAGCAGTGAATTCATCATCAGGTCGAGAGATGTTCCTTATCTAGTGCTAATCGAATTAAGGGGAATTTATCCTTATGCTCCTATCAGAATCATGAGGCAAGCTGGGAGAAAACAGGTTATACCACGAGTTTCCAAAATGGTTCATTACAAAGTAGACTTCCAAGGGAATGCCATCCCATTCAAGTTCGAGGCGCAGCACATGTAGCATCAAAAGATTATTGTGGAGAAAGATACAATCGAGCCAGACAGGTATCATGCCGGCCATGTGTACTTCTACCCATCATGGTTGGTCGATGACATAGCAGGAGAGGTCAAGCTAGGGGTTGATTTGAGAAATAGGGTCATAGACGACGCTGCTAAAGCACAAGTCAAATACAGGAGGTTGCGCAAAAGGGTCTTTGAATCTGAGGCCAGGCATTTGGAACAACATAAAGTGGACATGGAAGCAATCAATGAATGGAGCGGAGTCGCTACTAAATCAACAGAAAGTTTGGAGTATTTTGAGCAGGGTTTGATGGAACTTGAGGGAAAGATGAGGAAAAGGGTCTCGGATTGTCAGAACGCAGAGAGAAATGAAGGAGGACATCTAGCAAGGGCGTATCTGCTGTTGGACATGCGCGACCTGGGGAATCTGTTTGACGGGGCTAAGAAGGCCAAGTTTGGAGAAGGTCCCTCTAGGACCGAGTAGATTAGGAATGATGTTTTCTAGATTAATTTTAGAATTTGATTGTAATAAGGCAAATGCCACTAGTGACTCTTTATAATTATTTTCGTTTTAGTAGAGATTTGGTCTATTTATCATATTAATAAAATGATGCAGTTATCGGCATTGAGTTTTCTCCAAAGCTATATGTCGCTAGGCCTACCTCGGGCACAATGAGGTCCCCAAATTAGGACGTGAATTATTGCATGACTTTGTGAAACATGTTTTAATATTGCAAACACTCTTTTAATGTTCCTTACTAACTTGGTTACCTTTTGTTTTTTCTTTCTTTTGATTATTCCCATTCCCAAAGGTTAGTTCGTGCATACTGGCATCTTCTCAAAAACTGGACCGCTGCACCATCCCGGGCCCGTCGAATTCCTGGGTAGCCTGGCAAATTAGAATGAATTACTTTAAAAAATAGTTTTGAACATTTGAAACATTTTTCAGTATTCTGTTTTGAAATAATTGCTCGAGCCATCAAGTCGCACTTGTTGACGTTTTTAAGATTTTTCTTAATGCATTACTGCTTATCTTATTTATTATTATTTTTACATTTTTCTTTTCAGCATTATTATTACCTATATCGATGAACCTACAAATGTGACATGTAATGAGATAACGTAACATGAGAATAGTGATTCAGTCAATCATTACTGACAACGCCGCCAATTTAAACAGCGATTTGATGTAAGCCATGTGTGAAACATTCAAGATCAAGCATAGGAACTCCACGGCATACAGACTGCAAATGAACGGAGTTTTAGAAGCCGCCAACAAGAACATCAAGAAAATACTAAGGAAAATGGTAGATAATTACAAACAATGGCATGAGAAGTTGCCATTTGCTCTGCTCGGGTATCTTACCACGGTTCGCACATCAACTGAGGCAACTCCCTACTTATTGGTTTATGGTACTGAAGCGGTTATTCCTGCCGAAGTAGAGATCACTTCTTTAAGAAGTATACAAGAAGCTGAACTCAGTGATGCAGAATGGATAAGAAGCCTCCATGAACAATTAGCTCTCATTGATGGGAAAAGAATGAATGCAGTGTGTCATGGTTAACTCTATCAGAATAGGATGTCCAGGGCTTTCAACAAAAGGGTCAAACCTAGACAGTTCACACCGAGGCAGCTGGTACTGAAGTGGATCTTCCCGCATCAAGATGAAGCCAAAGGGAAATTTTTGCCCAATTGGCAAGGGCCCTACATGGTTCACAGAGTACTAACAGGAGGAACACTCATACTCGCAGAAATGGATGGAGAGGTTTGGCCAAAGCCTATCAATTCAGACGCAGTCAAAAGATATTATGTTTAGAATGTTCACATTTCTTCATCTGATGTAATTGAACTACGCTCGACCTGATTCCCGTTTAAGAGGGGATACGTAGGCAGCCCTATGGGTTCGGTCACAATTCAATAAAATTTTCATTTTCCCCACAACCGGAAACTGGGGAAGAATTTTGAGGAGGACCCTCAAAATTCCAGAGCAAGTCCAACCAACGTCATCATATGCAGAACAGTCAGAGAATCGCCTAAGTAAACTGGGGCAGAATTTTGAGAAGGGTCCTCAAAATTCTAAGGAAGTCGCAATATCTCTAAAGTGTTACAGTCATTGGTTCATCTAATTTATCCGATATTGCATGCTAATGTATTTTAAATAACTACATTCATCATATGCACGCACATTTTTCAAAACTTTATTTTTATGAAGCAGCCAGATGCTACCCATGGTAACTTAAGCAGGACTTCGATACAGAGCAAAGCAAAGTAGGCAGGTGGAGGCACGAACCAACCTTCCCCCGTAAAACTCACGATTGTCCTTTGGATGCAGGAACACGAAATATTCTCAAATTCGGGCACACCTCAGAATCACTATCTTCATAACGACAAAGCTGGCAAGCGCAAACACATTTCCAGCTAAGAAATACTCTGCTACTACTTATTATTTGTTCATTGCATGAGACTAATCATTGTCTCCATCTTGCATGAGGCTAAGCCCTGCCTCCTTAATTGCATAAGGCTAAGCACTGCCTTCCCCTGCATGAGACCAAGCATTGTCTCTATTTTGCATAAGGCTAAGCTTTGCCTATTTAATTGCATAAGGCTAAGCATTGCCTTCCCCTGCATAAGACTAAGCATTGTCTCCCACTTGCATGAGGTTAAGCCCTATCTCCTCTTCCATGAGACTAAGCATTGTCTCCCATCTTGCATAAAGCTAAGCTCTGCTTCCTCCTTGCATAAGACTAAGCATTGTCTCCCATTTCGCATGAGGCTAAGCTCTGCCTTTCTTTGCGTAACCCCAAATGCTGTGCTACTTGAAATCTAGCACTATTCTCCACCTTGGGGCTAAGCTCTGCCCCCGATCTCACGCAAGACTAAGCTCTGTCTTATTTCTCTTTGCATAACCAAACGTCATGTCTTTGCATCTCATGGGCTGAAATACCGCCATTTTTGTCCGAAGGTGTCATAGTCCGAAGGCATCTTCCTCATAGCCGGAAGACATCATGCCATGGCCTGAGGATCTCTTAATATCGCACATCATTATTCAAAGGCGTCATAGTTCAGAGGCACCATTTTCATGGCCCGAGAATATCATTTCATGGCCTGCGAATACCTTATCACGCAATTCATGGCCCAGGACATCATGGTCTAAGGACATCATCCCCATCGTCCAAAGACAACTTTCATGGTCCAAAAGGAATTTGCATCATGTTTAAATTAACGCAATATACACTTGCATGCATTGTATTTAAGCTTTGCAGGTAATCCAGGAGGTAACCGTTCTCCCAACGGGAGAAATCTTCGCTCCAATTTCCGTTCAATATTCACACCCTGTAACTACCTCAAATGCAGCCAACCACCATCCGTTACCCATTTCCACTTGATGACCATTTAAATATCCATAACCGTTCCAAGGTATATCCATTCACAATTCCGATATCGTCCTATCCAGAAGAGCTTGTCCGTTCCTATAACAACTCCATCAAATTATTTCACCGTTGGATCCAGAACTACACACGGCCTTATTTCCGTAAAACTAGGGATATGTAGGCAACTCAGAAACTGGAGTTCGGCCTATATTTTTCCAAATCATCCTATTCGGTCAAAATTGGTCATCATTTCTTTACCCGACAACTCTTTCACAATTCCCGGGTAAAGAGGGGCAGTTGTTGATATCCAATTTTCCCCTCATATTTTAAATATATATATTCTCAAAATAGTACATATACATTGTCATTTAGTTTATAAGCATTTTACAAGTATTTTTCATAATTTTTCATAATTTTTAAAGGCTTTAAATCAATTTATTTCCGCATGTTTATACCCAGTAATTATCTTTCAAATTATTTTTATGATGATTTAATCATATAAACTTATCATTTACACAAACATGATGTTTTAAATATTTCCAGTGCATTTGTTTAATTACATTTGCATTTCTAGGGCTAATTACACATTTTCGCAATAATAGCCCATATTCATGTATAATTACATTATTTATGCGAAAATGACTCTTTATATTTTTATAATGTTAAGTAATTATTTTTAATCATTTCAGTACAAAAATAATATTTTGCTATTTATTAATTACTTTTATAAATTATTATTTTATTAAATATTGGGTATTTAAAAACTAGCCTAAACTCCTACCTATTTTCGGACCAATTACTGGCCGAAAATCTAATACCCTAGCCCAGATAACCCCCAACCCAAATCAATTAACCCAACCCCACAACCCGGCCGCGACCCGTTTTAACCACCCGACCCAATTCCCCTCTAATCGTGGCCGTAATCTCTGAGATCAACGGCCCACATTAAACCTTCCCTTTTAATTACCACCCTCATCCCTAACCCTAATCATTTCTCACCGTCCTCCACCCTCATATACCACCTCCCTTCTCCCTCCTAAGAACCTTAGCCGTTGCCCCCCAAAATCTCTCCTAATCCCACACGATATGGGATTCTATGGCTACCCTTTGCCATATACGGCCTTTCTTTGGTACTGGTTCTTCTTCTATACTGCTTGCCTAAACGTGGCAAGAAAATTTCATAAGTATCGAACCGAAATCGGTTCAAATCCTTGACTTTTCTGATATTCTGTATACATTCATCATCTTGCTCTTTGTAAGTACGAATATTTGTGTATCTCTTATGGATTCTTACTTACCCTAAAATTAGGGTTTTCAGATCTCTTTTAATCGAACTAAAATAGGTTCGATTCTCTGATTTAAGTATGATTATTATGTCTATATTCGTCCTACATTCTTCTATGGTGTGTTTTCAATATATGTTTTATCAATATTTGTCTTACCCTAAAATTAGGGTTTTCAGATTTTTCTTAAATCGGACCAAAATTAGTTTGACCCTCTGATCTTTAGTGCTATTTGGGTCTATATTCATCCTATGTTATTATTTCTGTGTATATTTTGGTAATATTTGTTTTCCTAAAAACTAGGGTGACTTGACTTCTCCTAAATTGATTCTGAATCAATTTCGCATGTTATTATTTCCTTTTCTTTTGAGGTTGATTGATTGTTTTCCTTGTTTGTGTGTTTAAGTTTTACAACTATATAAACCCATCCCCATTCCCCCTTTAGACAGAACTGGAATCACTATTCTCTCACTAAAAACTGAAGTTTTCTACTCTATAATTGTTCACTATTCGATTCTGTTTGGTTCTTGGCCGACTGAAAGCCAAGGCCACCGGACTTCTACTTTTTCTGACCTCTCTTGGGTGTGAGCATTGCATGGGTTCTTGAAACCCTTGGAACTTGACACATTCAGGACTCTGGGTCCTTACTGTAATCTTTTTCTTGTTTATCGAACAGTCACTGGTTAGTTTCTAACTTTCGCAATGTTTATTATGTTCTAATTAGCATTTTCTCTGAACTGCATGTTCTAATGCATTTCTTTGACTCTTTTCTGCCTAATTCTGCTTGTGATTTCTAGCTTAATAATGCTTTGCACCTAGCCTAACTAATTTAGACAAAATGAAGCATACTTAGTTTAGTTTGTGATAACCTGAAAATCTGTTTTGACTATATGGTTCAATCTATGTTCTGTGCCTAATTCTGAACTTCAAATGACTAATTTGATGTTATTAGTATGCCCTAACTTGTTTAAGACCTTTACTCTGAATGTTATATGCTCTTATGACTATGGTTGTCACCCTATGTATTTTTGCCATATCCAACATGCACCTTTGACAACTTGTGATCCTTTAAAACTAGTCTGCCTTAACTGACACTCACTATGTTACCTGATCTTGTTTGTATTATAATGCTTAACTCTTATTTTTGGTATAATATGATCCCTTAAGTCCTAAATTAGTTTCATTACTTGGTTTTAATAGTCTAATACCATTGCATGTTAACTTGCAATCCCAGGCTCCTTGTTCCTTATTATATGTCACCCTGCCCAGTGTGTTAATTTTCTTTTGGAGTTTATTATGTAATTATCTTACAAGTTTGCAAATGTTTTCCAAACCTATTACTCTACTACTATTTTCACTGGTTGTTTCTTGTTTAATTCTGGGGCTGGCTGAAAGACAAAGCCCTTCCCCTGAGTCTCCTCTATCAACCTCCCTAGTGTGAGCACTGGCTTGGGTTCTTGAAGCCCTTGGAAACTTTGACACACTAGGGTCCAAGGTTCTTTGCCACCTTTTCCCTAATTGCTCAACTTTGCCCCCTATTCGCACCTACTGGATAAACCAGTTGGTTTGTGTAAATGGCTATACCTCTAGGACATTTGATGGCTACTGGATGTGGGCTATTTTGTGAGAATGGAGTTTGTTTCTGGGCTGTTGTAAAACTCTGTTGAAGGCCTAGCTAGGCTAGGTATACATTGGGCCTGCCTTAGGCCCACTATAGCTATTATGTAATTCTGTAATTTATTTCACTCATTGGGTTTGTAATAATGTTATAATAACAATTGGGGTGTTAGTAAAATTAGAAAAATGGGTCTATTATAATGTTTTCATGAAACGGGTAGAAATCCTGCCTATATCTGTTTAATTTTCTCAAACATATTCTGCTACCATGTGTTGTTAGATATCCTGCCTATAGGTGTTAATTTGCTCAAACATATTCTGCTCCTATGTGTCGTTAGATAACCTGCCTATAGGACCTGAGTGCTTAATTCGTCTAACATATTCTGCTCCTATATATTTTGTTAGGAAATAAAATGACAAATCTCCCAATTTGCATAATTGCAGCATATTCATTAGATGAAATCATGCCTATAGGACTTTGATTGGTTAATTCTCTGTTGTTATTATAATTGCTCACTTAGGAGACATGCCTATAGGAGTTAAGTATAAAAATCAGTTTCAATCGCTAATTGTTAGAAATCCTGCCTATAGGGTAATACCACTCGCCTTAATGTGTTAAATTGAACTTTCAACATTGTTTCATTTCTTAACTCTGCCGCTATTAGAAAGCATGCCTATAGGATCAAACTGGGTAATTCTGAATATCTCCTGTTATTATCACTTCCATTTAGTGCGTAAATCATCTAGATAGCATGTCTATAGGTTTAATCGCTTATAACCTGTAATTAGTAGGCAACTGTGTAGTCACTTAGAAATTATAATTTGCATACAAAACTGTCTACACATTCAAAATCCAGGTCACATAGAAATCATGTCTATAGGGCCTAATGGCTTTAATTTGCCTCAATCCTGAAATTGTCTAACGGTTAATGTGAAAATTTGTTCGCGTGCATTTATTGTCTAAGTGTGGAGGCTAACTTGAGCCCTTAATTGCTTTGACATATAGTCCAACTTCTTTTGTATGTCGCCTAGTTTTATCATTTCTGAGCAGCCTAAGCTAAGTCTAGAAACCATCTAAAATAGAGGTCCAAACGCCTCCTGGGCCATAGGCATGGGATGAGTAGTGCACGCATAGGGCACGATTTAGAATTAACTAGTGCGCTTTAGGTAAAAACTTAATGATAGTAATCGGGTAGCGGGAGATGATAGTCTGTGCCTGCTGAATAATACGAGTAACACCCCATCTCGAGGGAGTTACGAAGTATTATTTATGTTGCACGGGATGATCCTTTAGGCTAAAAAACTTAGGACCCCCCCCCCCCAATCTTGTCTTTAAACCAATTATCTGTGTTTACTCAAGGAATTTCTAATAATGATTTTTTCTAATTTTTTATTTTTCTCTCTTACTATTTGACTAAATCATATAATTCATGTTCGGCCGGGACCCACAGTTGTGGACCTCGAAGAGTGCCTAACACCTTCCCTTCGAGGTAATTTGAGCCCTTACTCGATCTTTGGTAACGCAAACTGGTTAAACCAGAGTTATTTGCAAATAGGTGTCCTTACGCAACTCAAACCCGTTAGGTGGCGACTCTCTCTTTTAACCCCTTCCTTTAAAAGAGTTATCACGTGTCAAAACACGATTTCGCGAGAAAGAGGGGCGCGACAACGACCCGGCCGGTCGTTTTGAGTATTATAACCTCATTCCCCCATTTACTGCTCAATTTATGCTTCAAAGTTGTTTTATGACTTACCGGGTTAGTTGGTTCGGGTCCGGAAGGATTTCAAAGTGAAATGAGACACTTAGTCTCTTAATTGAAAATTTATGTTGGAAAAGTTGGCCGGATATTGACTTATGTGTAAACGACATCGGAATCTAATTATGATGATTCCAATAGCTCCATATGGTGATTTTCGACTTAGGAGCGTATCCGGAAAATTATTTGGAGGTCCGTAGTGGAATTAGGCTTGAAATGGCGAAAGTTAAATTTTTGGGAAATTTGACCGGGGGGTTAATTTTTTGATATCGGGGTCGAAATCTGATTCTGAAAATTTTAATAGGTCCATTATGTCATTTGTGACTTGTGTGCAAAATTTGAGGTCAATTGGACTTGATTTGATAGGTTCCTGCGTCGGTTGTGGAAACTTGAAATTTCAAAGTTCATTAGGCTTGAATCGGGGTATGATTTGTGGTTTTAGTGCTGTTTGAGGTAATTTGAGGGTTCGTCTAAGTTCGTATGATGTTATGGGACTTGACGGTATGTTTGGTTGAGGTCCCGGGGGCCTCAAGTGAGTTTTGGGAGGTTAACGGACCATTTTTTGACTTGGCATGTTGGCTAAAGACTGCTGGTGTGTTTTTCTGGTTTCCTTCTTCGCATTCGTGAGTGGGCCCTCGTGTTCGCGAAGAGGAATTTGAGGCAGGAAAGATTTTCCCTTCGCGTTCGTGAGGGGGTCTCGTGTTCGCGAAGAGGAGATGGATTGTGCATCGCGTTCGCGTTTGGGTACCGCATTCGCAAAGGGAAAAAATAGTGTGCATGGGTTTTCGCGTTCGCGAAGAAGAGCTCGGTAAAGCATCGCGTTTGTGAGCAGTGTCTCGCGTTCGCGAAGAGTAATGTGGGGCAGCACGATTTTGTGCTTCGTGAATTCGAGGGACCTGTCACGTTCGCGAATAAGAGAGGTCTGGACAGAAAGTTTAAGTTCTGAAAACGGGACTTCGTCCCATTTTTCATTTTTGACGGATTGGAGCTAGGGAAGAGGCGATGTTTGGGAGACTTTCAAGGAAACAATGGGGTAAGTGTTCTTAACTCATTATTGGTCAAATTACCCCAATCCATAGTTGTTTTTAACATTTAATGGGTGAATTAAGTTGGAAAGATTAGAAAACCTTCTTGGTTTAATTTGGAGATTTGAGGGTCGAGCTGATGTCGGAATTAAGTAAAACTGGTATGGATAGATTCGTGGTTGAATGTGCTTTCGGATTTTATAACTTTTGTTGGGTTCCGAGACGTGGTCCCCACAGACGATATTTGAGGGCCCCACAGACGATATTTAAGCTAAATTTCGGATTTTGTTGGAAAATTAGTATTTTCTTATTGAATTAATTCCAATAAATTTTATTGATTAAATCAAATTATTTGTGGATAGATTCGAGGTATTTGGAGTCCAACTCACGAGGAAAAGGCATTGCAGAATAAAGAATTACACGGCTTGAGGTAAGTTAACGGTTTTAAATTTGGTCGTGAGGGTATGAAACCCCGGAATATGTATTGTGTGATTGAATTTGAGGTGACACACATGCTAGGTGACGGGCATGTGGGCGTGCACCGTAGAAATTATGACTTGGTCAAATTTCATGGGACTGTGTAGTTGAATTATCTGTTGATATCCGTACATTCTCTACGTGTTAGGGAAAATGGAGCTGAGACTCGTACTAAAAATTATGCTTAGACATATGCTGTTATTATTGGTACCCATTGGGGTCATTTTTGTGGTTGAATTATATGTTCAAATTGTAATTTCATACTCAATCATGTTTATTCATTTCATATCCTATCTCAGTCTCTGTTGCTATTTATTAAAATATCATATTATAAATTTTGGGCTGATCATCATGATTTTCGAGAGCCGGAGAGACTGGAGAGGTTGATGACTGAGTGAGGCCGAGGGCCTAATTGTGAGGATATTTATGGATCGGGCTGCACACCGCAACATGTTTTATTGATTTATACCATGATTATCTTGATATACCGCTTGGGCTGAAGGAGCCCCTCCAGAGTCTGTACACACCCCCAGTGAGCGCAAGTACCTACTGAGTGCGAGTGCCGAGTGCTGAGTGACTGTGAGGAATGAGTGACTGTGAGGAAAGAGTGACTGTGAGGTTGGAGTGAATGGGAGGACTGAGTGATTGTTACTCTGAGAGGATGCATTGATATCATTATTTGCTGCATTTCAGCTGTCATATATCACTATTTTTGGAAATTTTGGAAAAACATTATTTTCTGTTTCCGTCAAACTTGATATGAAATTTCAGTGAAATCTTAAATGTTGAACTTGAGACCATGCCTACTCTTTTATATCGGAAAGTACCGTATTTGGACTTAGCTGAGAAGCTCGTCACTACTTTCAGTTCTTTATTTATTGTTGTTACTTACTGAGTTGGTTGTACTCATACTACACCATGCACTTCGTGTGCAGATCCAGGTGATCCCGGATACAGTGGGTGTTGATTCTTTCACACAGTCCATTTTCAGGAGATTCAGAGGTAACTGCCATGTTTTGCAGACCTTGTCTCTCCTTCCTATCCTTTTTTTATTTGTAATGACCCAGCCGTTCATTTTGAGAGTAATAGCCCTGATTCCTTATTTACTACTTCTCCCATATCTATTTTCTGCTATTGTGACTTTCTGGGAGGTTTCATTTTGGTTTTTGGAATATTTTGGGACACTTAGTCCCTAAATGGAGGTTTAAGCCTTATGATTTGGACCGTAGTCGGAACTGTATGAAAATGACTTTGGAATGGAGTTTTGTCGGTTCTGTTAGCTCCGTTGGGTGATTTTGGACTTAAGAGCGTGTCCGGATTATGTTTTGGAGGTCCGTAGCTTATTTAGAATTGAAATGGCGAAAGTCGAATTTTTAGAGATTTGGACTGGTAGTGGAAATTTTGATATCGGGGTCAGATTTTGAATCCGGAAGTTGGAGTAGGTTTGTAATGTTGAATATGACTTGTGTGCAAAATTTGAGGTCAACCGGACATGGTTTGGTTGGTTTCGGTGTCGGTTGTCGAATTTGGAAGTTTCAAGTTCTTTAAGTTTGAATCAGAGGATGATTTGTGATTTAAAAGTTAATTGATGTGATTTGAGGGCTCGACTTAGTTCGTATGGTGTTTTATAATTGGTTGGTATGTTTGGTCGAGGTCCCGGAGGCCTCGGGTGAGTTTCGGGTGCTTAACGGGTGAAAGCTTGGACTTAGAGGAATTTTTGAGTTGCTAGTTCTGGTATTTTCGCACCTGCGGTGGGAAGTCCGCAAGTGCGGCCTTGCAGAAACGAGGCTCGGATCACAAGTGCACTTTTAGGCCGGGGAGTCAGTGGTATGCGACGAGTGAGCCGCAGGAGCAGAGCCGCATCTACGGAAGTCAGTCGCAGATGCGGAGATGAGAAGGACACAAGGTTCCGCAGAAGCGGACGATTGAGCGTAGAAGCGCATCCGCAGGTGCGGACTTAGGTGCGCAGGTGCAGGCTCTGGAGTTTTATCAAAACTCACAGGTACAGCGTCCTAGCCGCATAAGCGGTACCGCAGGTGTGGTTCTGGGCTCGCAGAAGCGAGTTCGCTGGGCAGAAAAGAGAGAGTTTCGAGGGCTTGAGTCATTTTCTCCATTTTGGACTTGGGAGCTCGGAAATTAGCGATTCTTTGAGGGATTTTTAGAGAGAGCTTTCGGGTAACGATTCCTAACTCGTTTTTGGTTGTAGTTCATTAATCTATAGTTATTTTCTCCATTTAATTTCGATTTTGGATTGAAAAGTTGGGAAAAATGGGGGAAACTTTTCCTAAACGAAATTCTGAGTTTTGATTGGGATTTTGACATCGGATTTGGTGAATTTTGGTACAAGTCGACTCGTGAGTGAACGGGCTTTCGTATTTTATGACTTTTACCCGATTCCAAGAAGTGGGTCTCACTGGCAATTTTTGAGTTAATTTCGGAATTTTCGTTAAAATGTTGATTTCGTTAATTAGATGAGTCTATTATTGTTGTATTTAAGATACGTAATTGCTTTTGGCTAGGTTTGGGTCATTCGGAGCCGAATATTCGTGGGAAAGGCATTGTGACCGATTAAATTGAGCTTGACTCGAGGTAAGTGGCTTGCCTAACTTTGTGTGGGAGAAATCCCCTTAAGATTTGGAACTATCGTGATATGTGAGCGCCGTGTACGTGAGGTGACGAGTACGTACATGGGCTAGTTGTGGTAAAACTCGATTTTCTTTGTGAGAAGCAACATATTTTCCTGTTATTTTGAGTTATACCATTTTAATGAGTACTAATCTATTTTTATTCTTAATTGAGTTATTCCAATATGTGTAGCTATCAAGTTTAGTCTAATACAACATGTCTACGTGTCTTAATTGTTTATGTGAATTCTGTGCAGCATGCTTAGTGAATTTCATGCTTCTTCCCTGACAGGTACTTAGTTTAAATTGTAAGAATTTCGTGATGTAGTTGTATTTCTATCGTTCGCGCTGCATATTTACTTTGGGACTACGGAACTATATTCCGGGAGATCCCCCTGTACAACATATTTACTTTGGGACTACGGAACGGTATTCCAGGAGATCCCCCATGTCTTGCATATTTACTTTGGGACTACGGAATGGTATTCCGGGAGATCCCCCTGCACATTTACGTTTGGGACTACGAGACGGTATCTCGGGAGATCCCCTATTGTGTTTTCTGTGTACTGAGCTGTTACCTTCTATGATTTCATTGTTGTTAAATTTCAGCCTTTATTTTATTACGGTATTACACTCTATATTGTTCTTATTATATATATTTGCCAGTAGGGCCCTGACCTGATTTCGTCACTACTCAACCGAGGTTAGGCTTGGCACTTACTGGGTACCGATTGTGGTGTACTCATGCTACTCTCTGCACATGTTTTTCGTATGCAGATCCAGGTGCACCTTATTAGCCGCGCTATCAGTGAGCCGGGACAGCTTTGGAGATTTCAAGGTATATCTGCTGCGTCCGCAGACCTCGGAGTCCCCTTCTACTCTTCCCCATATCCATTATTTTCTGTATTTTCTTTTGATAGACTCTAATGTATAGAGACATTAGATTTTTCTCCTGTAGTTTGTGATTCACGATGTTCCGGATTTTGGGATTGTTGTGTATTTTTGAATAGTTGGTTAAACTTATATTTTTATTTTATTATTCCGCAAAAATATTAGGCTTACCTAGTTGTAGAGATTAGGTGCCGTCACGACGTCACACGAAGGGGAAACTGGGCCGTGACATTATTTTATTTGGTCTCAGATTATTATAAACTATGTTTTCCAGACTTGTAATGTATAGATGCTCATGTACTCAGTGACACCAGATTTTGGGAGTGTTTGTATCGCTATTTGCGAGACTTGTGGATTGCGTTTAAATATTATATTTTCAAACATAAAAGAAATTATAGTTTATTGAAGTTGTCAGCTTGCATAGTATCTAGATAGGCGTCATCACGACAGATTAGGATTTTGGGTCGTGACAGACACACGTGTCATAGCATATTTTACCCTATAAAACATTATGACTTAAAGTTAAATATCTACTTTTTCTTTTTGTCAGTTTCAAAACATTGTCCACTGTCTTTGTAGGGAAATGTTTCAGAGGAGTTACACTCGACAAAGGATTATATGTGATCAAAGTTTTATTGGTAAATACTTCTTCCGTTTTATTTTGCAAAACCAGAAAATCAACATGTTCTTTCAGCAAAATTCAAAAATATGGGCAAAAAACATAAATAGGCATAATTTAAGGAAAATTTCTAGAAACATCGCAGTAATAGCTATTTTACACACATGACAACTAAATAATTATATTTTTAGCAGGCACCTTTAAACCATGTACCTATAATCACGCACCCAATGTATTTATTTCCTTAATGAAAACGTTCCTAGTACTTTTTAATATTTCTTTCCATATTTTTTCTTGAAACCAATCCCTAACATATTTAAATGATAATATGTTTTCCTATTGTTTTTTTGTTGGAAACTAATTTATTCCATAACAGATTTTCTACGTTCCATACATGGATCGTTTTACTAGAAAAAGTACACATACCTTTTTACACAACATTATCTAGCGAAAGTATACATCTTTATATTCGAAAAAATAAAATACATATGTTTCAAGAAAAATGTACTGTATATTCGAGATATATATACATAATAAACCATGTAAATTTATATCATGATTATATCAAAGAGTACTTTCTTATTAAGAAGATCAAATGTATATTATTATCTTAGTATATATAGTATTTCTCATTAAATGGTATATTCTTAAAAAGGTCACAGAAGGTATATTCTTACATTAATATTTATATACATGCATTTCTAAAAATATATTATATATATGTAATATAATACCTTAATATCATTATAACATATATTGAATTATACTATGTCTATTAATACATTAGTATACCTCCAAAAATGAATTATACTAGGAATATATAATATTATACTTCAATAAAAATATAATTGAATTGAGTTATACCATGTATATTACCTTTTCCCCTATATTAATACAATAGTATACACAAAATTCCTCTAAAAAGTTATATTAAATATATATATATATAGTGAATAATTGAATATGTAGTTTAGTTTCATAATGATTAAGTGAATAACTTAAGTGTAACGGTTAAAGAAGAGAGTGTCACGACCCAATTTAGGATCGTGACCAGCGCTTAGGAGCAAGTGCTCCCAAGTAAGCCTCATCGGTATTTTACAGAAAATCGGACAGAGTTTTCCCTTTTTTGGACTATCCAAAAATTTTTCCTGTCTCAAAATCAACAACCAACCATCCTAATATCAAACAAAACAATCGACAACTTATCAATTAACCAAAATAAATCTCCACCATTACTAATCAACCCACTAACAATCAAAAATACTAATTTATCTCCAACTTTGATAATAAAGAACAATACTCAACATAAAACTATAATAACAAAAGAATACTCATGACACAAAATATTGACTATGGAGCGACTCTAAGAGTTCAAAGAAAGACTATAACAATAAATAAAATCTCTGCCCACGCGAATAAGTACGAGGCTCACCAAGAACTATCAACTTGTGTGCTCTAATTAACGAAATCCTCGCCCGCGTCAACTGCTGTCTCTGTAAAAGAAATTAGCGGGGAATGAGTCGCTAGCATAGTGAGTAATAACACTTAACCATAACCGTTTTTATTGGGGACAAGTCAAAAAACATGCTAGTATCTCAAACAGAAAATAACATAAAAATATCCTTTTCAGAAACAATAAATAGTTTTCAGTCTCATCATGCTTTTCTTGTAGTATAATACAATTAACAATTCAGTAATAAGTTCGGTAACCACTGTATAATATCAATATTCACATTTGGGAGGTTTCAATGAACGGATCATATAATCGGTATAACTGTGAACTTCTTCGCAAGAAATCAAATATAACGGTAGTGCCTACTCGAGGGAAATCGGTAACGGTATGCTAGTTCTACCTTCCCACTAGCGAGGGCTATAATGATAATCGGTATTTACAAGGTGCACCAGGTCTAACAAACCCGTCGTTAGCTACGGAATCCTTCAAAGTCTACACCTATTTATACTTGTCTTTGTATCCGTATATACTCATAGGACAATATTTAAAATAATATAAGGCATTTCAGTTCTTATCAAATCATGTAATTTCATTTCGATAATAATAAATTCAAGTAACAGTAAAACATATCTAATGACAACAAAAATATTTAAAACAACGGTAATCATCTCAAATTATTATTTCGGTATCATATCGAGTAAAAGACTTGTCCCACATACAGCTCAAAATAATCGGTAACATATTCATATTAAAAATCAAGTGTAAATCATGCAAGTTATGAAAATACAAATTGCGGTAAGATTACTACTCACAGTACTCGTGCCGAAATATCAAATGCTTCACCTCGAGCAATCCGTACAACTTCTTCCAATCAATCTATAATTACATAATATCGATCTCATGTTAATTGCCTCATTTAGGCTAAATCCATCACTAATTTAGAATACCTAATCCTCTGAGTTTTATATTTTATTATCAATTCGCCGAATTATATTTACCCATGCTATGAGTAATTTAAATTAGTCCAAAATCTTTTAAATAAAAAGGTATTTATATGGTTTATTCCCTGTACTGCTCAATTTCCTTAATTGTGTGCATACATTTAAACTAAAATAACCTTATCGTTCATAATATTCCTTCTTAATTGGTACTTATCTTTTGTACTCAATACTAGACTTACCACATTCAAACCTAAATTCGATATTGTCATTGCAATACAGTTAAACACCAAAACTTAATCATTGCACCCTAACTTAATTTATACCTATCAAAGATCATATATAATGAAACTAGTTTAAGTACAAATACATCAATACCCTTCTTTTTCCAAGTGAATTTATCCTACATTAACATTGACCAACTTCTAATTGCATAATTTGCCCAGAATAACTCTTATTGGTATTAAATTTCTTATACCTTGTGAAACCTTTTAAATATATGAACTAAGACAAAAAGAATTACCACAAGAAAAGAACCCAGATGAGAAATTCGAGTATTACCCTAAGAACCAGTGCGTATTTAAAATTTCTCAAGGTTTGGTTCCAACCTCCTCCTCCTCCTTCTTCTTCTTCTTCTTCTCCTTTTGAATTTTTTTTCGGCATTCCTGAAACTTCTGCTTCGACGTAGCAGCCAACCCCTCTTTTCCCCTTTCTTGTCTTTTGGCAAATGGGCTTCGACCCTTTTGCTTTACTTATTCTTTTTTTTTATTTGTTTTGTTTTATTAATTTGCTCCCCCCCCCTTTTTGTTTATTAGTTATTTTTTTTTAAATTACTTAATTACTTCCTTTGTTTTTTGTAATGAGGAAAATTACATTCTCCCCACATTATGAAATTTGGTCTCTGAATTTAGCTCAGGTACGTACCTGTAGACTGAAATAAATGAGGATACTTGACTCGCATAGTATCTTCTATTTCTCATGTAGCTTCTTCAATAGAATGATTTCTCCATAAGACTTTCACAAACAGTATTTCTTTTGACCGTAGTTTTCTTACTTGTCTATCAACAATAGCCATCGGCTCCTCCTCGTAAGACAACTTCTCATCGAGCGGTATAGTCGGTGCTCCAATCACCTGATATGAGTCTGATATACACTTTCTTAGCATTGAGAAATCGAATACTGGATGAATAAATGACAACTCAGGAGGAAGTGCCAAACGATAAGCCACAGCTCCCACTCGGTCTCGTATCTCATACGGTCCTTTAAACCTAGGGCTCAACTTGCCTCTTTTCTGAAACCGCATCATACCTTTCATAGAGGAGACTCGTAGGAACACTTTGTCCCCAATTGTGATCACTAAATCTCTTCTTCTCTTATCAGCATAAGACTTTTGTCTACTTTGAGCTGCAAGCAATCTCTGTCTGATTAACTGGACCTTGTCCATAGCTTCTTGTACTAGGTCGGATCCCAATAAGTTAGTCTCACCAGCTTCAAACCATCCGATAGGAGAACGACATCTTCTATCAGACAATGCTTCGTATGGTGCCATTTGAATACTGGACTGAAAGCTATTGTTGTAAGCAAATTCAGCTAAAGGTAGATAAGCATCCCAACTACCTCCAAACTCAAGAATGCAAGCTCTCAACATATCCTCCAAGATCTGTATAGTAAGTTCAGACTGCCCGTCTGTCTGTGGATGAAATGCAGTGCTAAGATCAACTCGTGTACCCAATGCTTCTTGAAAAGATTTCCAAAAGTGTGAGGTAAATTGTGATCCTCTATCAGAGATGATAGATATTGGAACTTCGTGAAGTCAGACAATTTTGTTCATAAATATCTGTGCATACCTCACTCCGCCATATGTAGTCTTCACCGGCAAAAAGTGTGCTGATTTCGTCAGTCGATTTACAATCACCCATACAGAGTCATAACCACTAAGGGTTCGTGGTAGCCCGATGACAAAATCCATAGTAATTCTTTTCCATTTCCACTCTGGAATCTCAATTTATTGTAGTAGTCCTGCGGGTCGCTGATGCTCAGACTTGACCTGCTGACAAGTCAAACAACTGGAAACAAAGTTAGCAACATCTTTCTTCATACCTACCCACCAATAGAATTGCTTCAGGTCTTGGTACATTTTTGTGGATCCAGGATGTATGGTGTATTTAGAGTTGTGGGCTTCTTCAAGAATAGAATGTCTCAACTAATCTACGTCTGCTACACATAGCCTGTCCCCCATTCGAAGCACACCATCACTTTCAACAATCATATCCTTGCTTTTACCAACTAAGTCCTCATCTTTGTATTTGCATAATCGCTCATCCTCATATTGGGTGGCCTTAATGCGCTCAACTAATGAAGACTTAGCCTGAGCACAAGCCAACAATGCCTCTGAATTTCTGACACTAAATCTGATACCTGTATTTTCTAGTCTCTGAATATCTTTGGCCAAAAGTCTCTTTACAGGAGCTATATGTGCCAAACTCCCCATAGATTGTTTTCTCAATGCATCCGCCACCACATTGGCATTTCCAGGATGATACAAAATAGAACATTCATAGTCTTTGAGTAGTTCCATCCACCGGCATTGCCGAAGATTCAGATCTCTCTACTGAAAGATATATTTCAGACTTTTATGGTCGGTATAAATCTCACAAGTTTCTCCATATAGGTAATGCCTCCAAATATTTAGACCAAATACCACTGCATCCATCTCCAAATCATGTGAAGGATAGTTTTGCTCGTGCTTTTTCAATTGTCTCGAAGCATAAGCTATAACACGACCATTTTGCATGAGAACACATCCTAATCCCACCCTCGAAGCATCACAGAATACTGTAAATTCTCCAGAACCTGATGGTAAGGCTAATATTGGTGCAGTTGTCAAACGTGTTTTGAGTTTTTGAAAGCTCTGCTCATATTCCTCCATCCACTGAAACTTTACATTTTTTTGTGTTAGCTTAGTCAGTGGCGCTGCTATTCTGGAGAAATCCTACACAAAACGCCTGTAATAGCCTGCTAAGCCTAAAAAGCTATGAATCTCTGTAGGAGAAGTAGGTCTGTGCCATTTCTGCATAGCTTCGGTCTTCTTAGGATCTACCATAATTCCATCTTTGGATACCACATGCCCAAGAAATGATACTGAGTCTAGCCAAAATTCACACTTCGAGAACTTAGCATAAAGCCGATGTTCTCGCAATATCTGCAATATAGTCCTGAGATGATCCTCGTGTTCTCTTTGGCTACGAGAATATATCAGGATATCATCAATAAATACTATTACAAATCTATCCAGAAACGGCTTGAACACCCTATTCATTAAATCCATGAATGCAGCTGGAGCATTAGTCAGTCCGAAAGGTATCACAAGGAACTCATAGTGCCCGTATCGAGTTCTGAAACAGTCTTAGAAATATCTTCATCTTTGATTCTAAGATGATGATAACCAGAACGGAGGTCAATCTTTGAAAAGTGGGCAGCTCCTTGTAACTGATCAAACATGTCATCTATACGAGGCAAAGGATATTTATTGCGTATTGTTATCTTGTTCAACTGCCTGCAGTCAATGCACATTCTCAGAAATTCGTCTTTCTTCTTTACAAACAGTACTGGTGCACCCCATAGAGATATACTCGGTCTGATAAAACCATTATCTAACAAATCCTGTAGTTGTTGTTTTAGCTCCTTCAACTCTGCCGGTGCATTTCGATATGTCTGTATTGATATGGGTTGTGTGTCAGGTGGCAAATCAATATCAAAATCTATTTCTCGTAATAGAAGCAATCCTGGTAAATCCTCAGGAAATACATCAGAAAATTCTCTCACTACTGGAACATCTTCTACACTAATTGTTTCCTTTCTTGTGTCATTTACAATAGCTAAGAGAACCAAGCAACCTTTCTTTAGAAGTCGTTGAGCCTTCATAAAAGATACAACTTTGCAAGTCTCTGGAACCTGACCCCCTTTTAGAACAAAACTAGGTTCGTTTGGTATCTCAAACTTGACTATCTTTGCATGACAATCGACGATAGCATAGCAAGAAGATAACCAATCCATTCCCATCAGCATGTCAAAGTCAATCATATCAAGTACAATAAGATCAGCTAGAGTATCTCTACCTTCAACCCGAATCTGACAAGCATGATACACGTATTCAGCTAATAGAGACTCTCTAACAGGAGTAGCAACTAGAAAAGGATCATTCAATAGCTCAAGTGGTCTACTAAACCTCAAAGCAAAGTACGAGGACACATAGGAATGAGTAGATCCCGGATCAATCAACGCAAATATATCAAATGAACAAACAGAAAGAATACCTGTAACCACACCATTCGAGGCCTGTACATCCTGTCTAGTAAATACAAAAACTCTCGCCTGACCGCTACCAGCATTCCCTTGTCCTTGATTCACAGCAGCACAGTCTCCAGCACGTCGACCTCTATTTCCTGTACCTGTAGCACCTGAAGTATTACGAGTAGTCTGAGTAGGTGCATCTGACTGAATAGAAGTCTGGTTGAAATTTCTCAGAGGCTGAGGGAAATCCCTCAATTGATTTCCCAACTAGCCACACCAAAATCACTCTCCAGTTAGAACACGACACTAGCCTAAATGCAATCTACCACAAGTCTGGAAGACTGGAGTAGTGGCATGTATCTGCCCAGAATTATGATGTCCATATGCTGACGGTCCCCTAGTACCCTGTCTGTAATGTGGTCTGTATGTGGTCTGTGAAGACAAGTGTGTCCCTGTCTGAGAACCCTGTTGTTGTTGTCCCTGATTTCCTGCTATTCGATTTCACTAAAACCGCCACTGAAAGACCCTCCTGTCTTGGCCTTCTTACGTAAATCACTAGCTGCATGCTCCTCACGTCCCTTGGTTTCAATCTTTCTAGCAAGGTCGACTGTATCAGAGTAGGATAAAGTCTTCATCTGGGGGGCTATTGGAGTGTATAGAGGACCAACCGATCCATCAACAAACCTCTGAACTCGAGCTTCTTCGGTAGGCACTAAGTAAGGGGCATATCTAGCCAGCTTACAAAACTTGGTGTTTTATGTTGACACATCCATATCTGGAGTCTGAACTAATCTCTCAAAGTCTCTAGCATAGTTTTGCATCAGGCTGTCTGGAAGAAAATGATTCATGAACAATTTAGTGAATTCGTCCCATATCAGTGGTGCTGTTCCTGCTGGCCTTCCTAGCAATACAGTTTCATACCATGTGTTAGACATATCCTCTAGTTTGTATGCTGTGAGCTCCACCGCTCTCTCACTAGAACATCCTAGAGAACGTAATGCCCTGAGTGTCCCATCCAAGAAACTTTGAGGATCTGCCGAATTATCAGAACCTGTGTATTTTGGTGATTTCAATTTCAGGAACTGTTGTAGGGATACTTCCTTATTCCCGAAAGTCCGAGTCTGTACAGGTGCTTGTGTCTGTAAAGTAGCCTGAGGAGCTGAACTTCTACCATGAGTAGGAACCAATGCCTTTAACACATTTAATAACCTTGCCACTGCGTCTGCAGGTAAGGCAACAGTAGGTACAACAGTTGGCACTGGTGGTGGAGCGTCCTGAGCTCCCTGCCCTTGCACTTGATCTGGCATAGCAGCTTGGGGTTGACCCATGTTCCCAACTTCAAGTTGAGGAGCAGTCTGTCTTCTAGTTTGATGAACCCCAACTTGACTGCCACCCCGGGTAGTACCACGTCCAGCACCACATCCAGCAGATGAGGGTGTGCGTGTCCTAGCCATCTGTGAAAGAAATACTCCAAAGTCAATCTTAAGTTATCTCAATGCACGATCAAAGGATGAAAGAAGGGAAAACATTCCTAGATGTTCAGTAGCCTCAAGATCATAAGTATGGGAGCCTACATACCCATGAATAAGACTCTACTAAACATTGCTCCATGACTCGGGACTTAAATCCTAAGCTCTGATACCAACTTTGTCACGACCCAATTTAGGATCGTGACCGGCGATTAGGAGCAAGTGCTCCTAAGTAAGCCTCATCGGTATTTTACAGAAAATCGGGCAGAGTTTCCCCAGTTTTTGGACTATCCAAAATTTTTCCCTATCTCAAAATCAACAACCAACCATCCTAATATCAAACCAAACAATTGACAACTTATCAATTAATCAAAACAAGTCTCCACCATTACTAATCAACCCACTAACAACCAGAAATACTAATTTATCTCCAACTTTGATAATAAATAACGATATGCAACATAAGACTATAATAACAAAAGAATACTCATGATACAAAATATTGACTATAGAGAGACTCTAAAAGTTCAAATAAAGGCCATAACAATAAATAAAATCTCCGCCCACGCGAACAAGTGCGAGGCTCACCAAGAACTATCAACTTGTGCGCTCTAATTAACGAAATCCTCGCCCACGTCAACTGCTGTCTCTGTAAAAAATAATTAGCGGGGAATGAGTCTCTAGCTCACTGAGTAATAACATTTAACCACAACCGTTTTTATTGAGGACAAGTCAGAAAACATGCTAGTATCTCAAACAGAAATTAACATAAAAATGCCCTTTTTAGAAACAATAAATAATTTTCAGTCTCATCATGCTTTTCTTGTAGTATAATACAATTAATAATTCAATGATAAATTCGGTAACCACTGTATAATATCAATATTCATATTTAGGAGGTTTCAATGAACGGATCATGTAATCGGTGTGATGCCTCAGTTATAGGTTTTGGGTGCGTATTGATGCAACGTGGGAAGGTGATTGCTTATGTATCAAGACAATTGAAGAAGCATGAAAACAATTACCGGACTCATGATTTGGAATTGGCTGCAGTAATATATGCTTTGAAGATATGGCGGCACTACTTATACGGCGTCCATGTTGACATCTACACAGATCACAAGAGTTTACAATACATCTTCAAGCAGAAGGAGTTGAATTTGAGGCAGCGTAGGTGGCTTGAATTACTGAAAGACTACGACGTCGAGATATTGTACTATCCCGGTAAAGCCAATGTTGTGGCAGACGCTCTCAGCCGTAAGTCAATGGGAAGCTTAATACATATTGAGGCAGGTAGACAAGGGTTGACCAAAGAGCTTCACCAACTGGCCAATATGAGAATCAGATTGTTGGACTCTGATAACGGAGGTGTTACTGTACAGAATACAGCAGAATCATCTTTGGTAGCCGAGGTAAAAGCACGGTAATATGAAGATCCTACCTTAGTAAGATTGAGAGAGGGAATTCAGCAATGTAAGATTACAGCTTTCAAGATCGGAGGAGATGGGACACTGAGATACCAGGGCCAATTATGTGTGCCTAGTGTGGCAGGGTTGCGAGAGAAGATTATGATTGAGATTCATCAGTCCCGATATTCTATCCATCCTGGCTCGACAAAGATGTATCATGACGTTAAGGAGCAGTATTGGTGGGATAACATGAAGAAGTCTATTGCAGAATTTGTAGCCCAGTGTCCTAATTGTCAACAAGTAAAGATCGAGCATCAGAAACCCAGTGGATTGATTCAGAATATAGAGATTCCCACCTGGAAATGGGAGGTGATTAATATGGACTTCATTATTGGATTACCTCGCTCTTATCATAAGTTTGACTCCATCTGGGTGATAGTTGAT